>NC_091221.1:26916060-27126060 GCF_040958095.1 Procambarus clarkii | reverse complement strand
TCCCTGTCCCATCGTCCTCCTTACCATTTTCCCCTCCCATGTCCTTCTTCCTCTCCCACCATCTCCCATTCACCTGTCCCTTTGTCCTCCCCAGCATTCCCCTGTCCCCACCATCCCCAACTCCCCAGTCCCCTCGTCCTCCCCACCATTACCCTCTCCTCTGTCCCCTCGTCTTCCCCACCATACCCCCCTCTCGTCCTCCCCACCATTCCAAACTACCTCATCCGATGCATTCTATAATGGTCTGATGCTTCCATCAGAAAATTGGGAACATCAAATGATCTGATATTCCCATCACTGAAAAATAAGAACAGCTAAAAAAATGAAATGAAAAAAATAAAAAAATAAACTATACTCATGAAATGAACAGTATGGTAAACAACACAGCTCAATTTCAATGCAATGTCACACAAAATTATTAAATCGAAATGAAAATAAATTGAAATCTATGAAAATTCAAATTATCAATACAATCGGAAATATTGAAATAATATCGCAACATAATATAGTGTGGGTTGCTCTTACGTGCAACAGACGGTGCTGTTTTTCAAAAAAGGCATGGTTTACCTGTCACAAGTGTGGCATCTATACTTATACTCACGAAATGAACGGTATGGTAAACAACATAGCTCAATTGCAATGCAATGTCACAATAACATTTAATAACAATAATAACAATAACATTTAAATATACTTTAAGATATAATCTAGAAGAAAATAAGAACATTGAAACGGTTCATGAACTCGATTTCAATAAAGGACACTATGGGGAACTTTGAAAAACAGTTAATGAGTATAATTAGACAGACTTGTTGCTAGGCAGAGGAGTAAATAATGAGATATATGGCAAATTTTGCAAAATATACGGCACACAAACATTCATACCCAAACAAAGCAAAATGCTAGGTAAGAACAAAGCAGTTGGCCCGTAGGGGAAAGGAGATACCCACAAGACTGGAATACAAGTCATTAACAAGCACACAAGTACTACACTACACAACAACCGCACTACTACCAGAACTGGACGAATCACTACCAAAACAACACATTGCACATCACTACCAAAACAACACAACACAACACAAGCATTGGCAAAGAATTATAGACCAGTTGCACTAACATCCCACATAATAAAATTATTTGAGAGTGATCAGGAGTCAGATTACTAGTTTTATAGAGACCAATGACCTCCACAATCCAGGCCAACAAGGATTTAGAGCAGTTTCTATGATCGAGCCACTGAGATCTATAAAGAATTCTGATCAAGAAAGAGATCTAGGGGTGGTTTTAGATAGAAAACTATAACCTGAGGATCATATTAAGAACATTCTGCGAGGGGCCTATGCTACACTTTTTAACTTTAGAATTGCTTTTAAATACATAGGTCAAAAAGTTTTAAAAGTTTTAAAAGTTTTTTAAACCTCTCGTGTATCATGAGTGTGTTAAAGCATCAGATGGTGCATTCAGATGATGAATATTACCTAGTTCCTTCATCTGGGAAGAATGAACACATATTGGTGCATTCGGATGATAAAAACTAACTACTGTAGTTTAATTGATCAACAGACTGTATATCATATGCAGACTGTATGTGGATCTGCGGGCCACTCCAAACAACAGCCTGGTGGACCAAGCTCCACCAGGGCTAAAGCACAAAGTGATATAGATGTGATAGAGAAACTAGGTCAAATGGAGGAGTAGGTCTGTATATTAAACAGCACCTGACGTGCACAGAGCTACTAAACTCAATGTGGTGGTAGAGTGGTGGGGGGGGGGGGGGAACATTGCAGAAAAAAACAAAAATACAATATGGTCAACAAAACAGCATTGTTTAAAATAGAAGACATGGGTTGACATTTTGGGGGTAAGGTAGGTTACATTGAGTTAATTAGTTAGTACTTAGTTTTTATCTTAAACTGGTTGGGAGAGGTACAGTGTTGCTGTGCTGGTGAAAGAACACCTAAAGGTAAATTAAATAATGATTGCGAATCCACAAGAAGTTGACATAATAGCGCTAGAGATCTGCAATCAGGATGATAAACTTTCCTTAAAGAATTTGACAAACACTTGCTGATAGGACATGAAGTAAATGAAATGTATGTCAAGTTTTGTGAAATATATGATAAAAGCACAACAAAATTTGTACCAAAGGAGAGATGCAGAACTAGGAAAAGGGGTTTGTTCAACAGAAATTGCGAGAGGGCCTGAGACCCAAACACACACAAATGGAATCAATATATAGCAAGAGGCCAAACCCCCAAACATACAAGCGATGCAAAGATGCGAGAAACAGCAGCAGCATTAAGGAGAGGGACTTAAGGACCATAAATAAAGTGTGAAAATAAACTCGAGTAAATTTTTTTAACTACTCTCGACAGTGAAGAAAAACAAATATTCAGACGATTTGTGTTAGAATCATTAATCTTACACTTTCGGTCATATTCAACAACACAAATACATACACACACATTCCTGTTGCTGTAGCAAGTGAAGAATTACACACACAGATCACAATAACGTGATGCATCAAATGAACAAATCCACAAGGGCCGTGACGAGGATTCGAACCTGCGTCTGGGAGCATCCCAGACACTGCCTTAATCGACTGAGCTACAACAGGGTAAAAGGGTTGAAACCGAAGTTCTACTGAACTTACTGGATCCCATAGCCTCTCCGAGGCACAAACCAGGCTTTTACACAACCCCCCCCCACCTGCACCCGAGCTTTTTAAAATAGTAAATGCCACTATTTTTGCAAAATTATTACGAGATCTATTATTCTAGAGAATAATGCATATAAATGCATATATGCATATAAATACAAAAGTAAATGTAAATAATTTTACCTTGCACCTAGATCCACCAAGCCTGTATGGCGCGCGTTTCAGTACTTCGGAAATCTAGAACTATCTTGAATCTCTAATCTGCAATGAAACAATACATATTATTGCACTTACCAAAACATGGATGAATGTAGAAAATACAGAACTATTAGCTGAATATCAAATAAATGGATTTAATCTATTTCACACAGATAGATATATTAGATATTATATTATATTCCTTTCCTCCCTAGAATCTGGATGTAGCAGGTGCTCAATTGTCAAAAGTGAAAAATTTGGTTTATTTAACATACACGCCATAGACCGGCTTGGGAAAAAAAGTTCGTAAAACCCAGGGGCCATAGACCAGCTTGGGAAAAAAAAGCTAGGTTAGGCTAGGTAAAAGCTAGGTAAAAAAGAAAGGAGCTAGGTTAGACTATGTATGTTTAAATCTCTGATTTAAACAGAGCCAGTGTTCAGTCAAATAACTGAATTTATCAAATCTTATCCTTGTATAATATACAAGCTGATGTGAGATCCCTGTCTACAGGTGGACTGGAACTTCTATCAACTAATCCATACATCAAACCTGTCCCTTACAGCCCACAATCTATCATTAGGAAAACCATGTGAGAAATCTTTAAGGAATTCTGATAAAGAAAGAGATCTAGGGGTGGTTCTAAATAGAAAACTATCACCTGAGGACCACATAAAGAACATTGTGTGAGGAGCCTATGCCATGCATTCCAACTTCAGAATTGCTTTTAAATACATGGATGGCGAAATACTAACGAAATTGTTCACCACTTTTGCTAGTCCACAGCTAGAATATGCAGCAGTTGTGGGGTGCCCTTATTGGGGTGCCATCACATTTAAACCAACCAAGCCCACAAATACGTCAACATGGACCAGCATTACACAGTCTAACATACTCTGTCAGATGTAACAACTAAATTTGTGAATTCAAGACCTAATCTATTGCATAATACAGTGTTAGTACGAGAAAAACATTACTTACATTCGAAGCCGTGTTTTAAAATGGCGGCGGTCTTGTTGTACTGACGCTCCAAACTGTGTGTTCGTTTGCGTATGATGAACGTGTGACAATTTACTACAACAATTATTTAATTATTCTTTTTCTTTATTTTACTATTTTTAGGGTACATGAAATTTCCAACTTATTTGCACACAATAATATAATTGCATTGTCATAACCTTTATATATTACGGAAAATACGATGACATGAACGAAGTCAAAGTGAAGTTGAAGTCAAAGTCATTCGCCGAACGTATTAGTCATTTTTTTTCTCCCAAACGATAGAGGATAACAAATCCACAGAGCATATAAGTGTACAGTAAAGTCAATTTTATTCAGGAAAGTACATACATAGTTGATTTACAAACATAATGTTGGATTTATAGATAGAGCTAGTGCATACAATACCTAAAGCCAATATAGTAGGCATATAGCATTTCAGGCAACCGGGCAGTATATATGGACCCCTTACTCAAATCTCTGAATATGTTAGATATTAAGTCCCTGCACATACTCTCATGTGTATTTTATATATATAAAACGCTGCACTGTAATGTCAATCCTGACCCTAAAAGCTTCCTAGAAGGTTGTAACAGATCCCATGAGCACCACACCAGAAACAAATACCTATTTGATATTCCAAGAGTACGACTTAGTCAAACTAGAAATGCTTTACAAATCAAGGGACCTCGAATGTGGAATGACCTTCCCAATTATGTTAAAAACTGTACCTCTCCCAACCAGTTTAAGATAAATAAAGATAAATTTATAAGTTAAGAAAAATTCCACAAATCAACAACCCTGTTACTGACCCAGTATTTACCCAAGTCTTTCCTAAATCTAAACTTATCCAATTTATACCCATTGTTTCGTGTTCTATCGTGTGTTGACAATTTTAATAATCTATTAATATCCCCTTTGTTATATCCATTCAGGAAATTGTGGTTGATCTCGAACCCATTAATAATGTGACGACTTATACAGAATTTTGTAACTATATCATCAAGATTGTAACCAGCTTAGCTAAATGTAGTGTGGGGTTCAGTCCCTAAGCCCATATTTGTGCCTCTCTAACCATTTAGGTTACAGGGCAAAAACATAAAAACAAAGGTAACTGCAGAAGGCCTATTGGCCCATACCAGGCATGCAGCTCCTATCTAAAACAGATAAACACTAAGTACTACCTAATTAACTCAATGTAACCTACCTAACCACCAAAATGTCAATCCATATCTTTTATTTTAAACAATGCTTTTTTGTTGACCAAATTGTATTTTTACTCTTTTTCTGTCATGTTTCTCCCACCCCTGTTTTTTCCCTTTTTTCTTATTTTTTCTCAACATAATTCATACTTTAATTATGCGGATCAGGACATCACCTGATCAAACACATCAAACATCGTTTGACCACCATCAAACACACACATTTCGTGTGTGTTTGACGCTCACTGATATGTACCAGCGTTGTTTTATATATGGTGCTATTCTATCTTACGCTTTGTTGCTCTTTTTTACCTACGGGCTCATAGAACATTCTATTGCGAAAACATTGGCACAAAAATGAATGACGTACATACAATAATAATGTCAGGACAGTGATATAATTATAAACTTTCAAAGCACTGTATCGCCCATGTGTCGTCATGTCACCAATACTGGGTAACAGTTCCGCCACTTCCCACACTCTTGCGGGTGGGCAGCGACCATTATTCTACGTTTATATTCATATCACCGTGTTGGGAATTTCATTGCGAGTACATTGATACCAAAATTAACGCTGTAGGACAAGTGTGGAAGTGATAACAATCCCAAGAGTAAAAACATTTTGTTGCTCTTGGGCACTCACGGCGAGTCATCTACGTAGGTATTTATTGGGTGCTGGTATTCATATAACTTTTGGTGACCGTTTTTGCTGATTTTCTTCTAGAGAATGTTATTGCGAACACGTTGGTACCAAAATGAAATACATAGCTCGAGAACTAAGGTCAGGAGAGTAAAAAGAGTATACACATTTTTGTTTTGACGCTTAATTAAGGTTATTGTGAGTACTCATCGCCTGCCTAGAAACTGGAACTAGTAATTCCATCTATCATACATATCATACAAGAGGAGCCACACATCTATGGATCATCCAATAAAATCAGCAGACTTCTAGATGTTACTACTGCTCGGCTTAGACTCGGTTACAAGTATCTCTGGGAATTCTCATTATCTGCTGATGTAGACCTGACCAAATGTAAACTGTGTCAACAAAATTATTCGCACACCCTCCGTCACTATGTGATGGAGTGCGAAAAGATACATGAATTTAGAGACAATTCTATAACCAATGTTCCAGCGATGTGTCAATATTTCATTCAAAATGATCTGCTACCAGAAATTTTAGCCAAATATCCCCAGTTTGCTAACTGTAGATAACAACTAAGTGATTGTAACCTATCCACCGCTGCCCACTGGATGGGGGACGGTGTGCAGGACAAACATATAAATTTTGATACTAGCTCTCCACATATGTCAGTTGCTTAATTTAGAACCTGTACTTGAGGTCGATCTCGAACCCATTGTTGATGTGATGACTTATATTGAATTTTGTAACTAGCTCATCAAGATTGTAACTTGCTTAGCTAAATGAATTGTGGGGTTCAGTCCCTGAGCCCATTATGTGCCTCTGTAACCCTTTCCACAACCGCCCACAAGATGGGTATGGGGTGCATAATGGGGTGGGGTGTCTTGGCCAAACGTGCCACATCAAAACCACAAGTTGACATTGAATGTGAATTAACAATGAGACAAGTAAGATTTATACTAATACATTTATACTAACTCTGTTGAGCGTTGACCATTTATACATCAAATCTGTTGATGTGAGCACTTTAGTTTAGTCTGCCGTTTAAAGAAAAAAAGAGCATATCAATGGTATATCACAGAAAACGAATTTATCATAAACTCATGTATTTGTCTTATCATATTGAACTGCATTCATATTTTTAATATATAACAATATGAATATACAAATTTCTGTAAATCCCCTACCATGTTGGAATCTGTGGAAATGAATGAGCAAATGTGCTGGCTGAAGGTGCTGAAGGAAACCACATTGGTTTCATTTTGGATACAAATGTCCATGGAGATTCAAAATGGAAACTAATTATATAGTTGAACCTGCAGAGAGTTTAAGAATCTGTGTTGAGAGTGATGGACACAGCCTTCACAATTATACTTCAGAGAATGTAAACATCTAAGAGTCATTAGAAATATGTGTAGAATAATAAACTCTACATTGTTTGAGTTAGGGAAAACACCATTTGTGATATATAGATACTATAGCTGTTCCTAAAGATTCACCCATTTTGCACCAGCAAGATAACATATAAGATTTTAAGAGTTGACAAATGTTAATATTCTTGTTTGATAAACTGTGAACTTGAGACATATATAAGAACATTCCAATTATAACACAACAAAAGGTTTTCAGAATCTTTAACACCACTTTCCAGCAACTTATATAATTTATATAAATTATTTTAGGGAATAATACATAAATTATATATTTAAACATGATATAGTGTTTAGTGGAATGCATAAGGAGTCAAATTATGTTAAAAAGAGCGATTTTTAGAAAATTTGGAAAACTACTTTTTTCTGTTCAAATTATAACTAAATGGATTTTAAAGGTTTCACTCAGCCAATATATATCATTCACAATTTATTAATGAATTTTACAAAAAAACACCATCAATTTTATATTTAAACATGTAAAAACTATTTGTTTTACATTTGGAAGAAAATAATTGTAGAAAAACAATTTATAATTAAACCTTTGTGTTTGGATTTTTTGAGTAAAAGTTTCTCAAAGGCTCTCCTGCACCATTCTCAATGCAAATCATTCCCACACCTTTGGGAAGAGATAGGCGAACGTTGTGTAGATGATTTGTGTTTGCTGGGCGGCTACAGGTGCTGGATGACTCTTTTTATCCAGCCTCTGTTAATGATGTGATTGTGACTATTGCCGTTGGGCATTTTGTAGTGGATTATGAAGATATCCCCGACTTTATTGCAAGCATAAGGAGCTTAGCGGAGATTGAAAAGCAGCAGTATGCGGCTACAAATCCAAAAACATACAGCAATAATTTAGTTGAAAGAATTATGAAAATACGAGCAGTAGAAATGTTATATGATAACTTCCGTTTGGAGTCACAGATCATAACGCCTGTTCACCTCGGTTTGGGAAGAATAGAAGTAGGCTACAGTAAAATTGAAAGTGTTATAGAATGGGTTAAAGCAATGGCAAAGATTGCCAAAAAATATGCAGGAGTGGATTTAAGCTTACCTGAACATTTGAGATTACTCAATCAGAAAGTTTATTTACAGAATGAGTTTACAGCTCTCTACAACCCTGATTATAAAGGATGTTGCACTGAGGTAAAATAAGATGGAGAAAATGAACATTGGACGATGACTTCTATATGGAAGCTTTGTATTAACTAGCTACAACAGTACAACAAAGCCTTTAGAAGATTGGTCCAAGAAATATATTATTATTTTTTTTAATTAATTATTCTGTTCTGAATCTTGTTGTAATCATATGATTTTTTACTAATATTAAACAATTTTTTTTTAATAAAAAATTACAATAATGGTCATAACCAGCGAAAATGTTTTCTAATGTGGTAGGGATGACATCTTTTGGAAATAATCATATCTTACCACAAAAGTTGATACATGAACAATGTAAATAAACTATTAAAATAACCTACCTTCAGCACAAAATGATAAGGCTTATCTTTTTTTTTCCTCTGATTGAAATATGAAATATATATAAACACTAATTTGCACAATATGTCTTTACCTAGGAAGAGTAACGTTTAAACCATCATACAATTGTGATAATTTGATAAAATAAATATGGTCTTAAATTTTTGAAATTATTGTAAACAAATAATAATATATGTATATGTAAAAAATTTAACCTATCATACATTTGATTTTACAGGTGGTAGATTGGATTGAACATTATGACTGGCACTAACATATGGAGACAAGTAATTTCTGTTTTTAACAAGTTTATTGAAAATGAAAATCATCAGTTTAGGCCACTAGGCAATGATATTATAACCCAAATAACAGACACTAGCAAAATATGGGAAAGTCCGGTTGCAAAGATTATGTGGCAAAATCTGACTTATAAACCAAAAAAAATATAGTGAGACCAGACACAAAACCAGAATATGAGATGGGTTCAACCATACAAAAATTTATTATGGATCAAAATGTTCGACTACTCATATCATCACCCTCTAATGGTTGGACTCAACTTGAACAAGAACTACGTCAGTTGGAATGGAGAGGTGAAGCCTTTGTGAATGGTGAAGAGATTACTAGTGGTGGAACTGACTGTTATAATCAAGTGCTGATAATGACATCTCCTAAAAGTTTTTTTAAGAATATTTCAACATACAAGGGTGATAAAGTTATTTTTTTATTTGATCATCAGTCTTACCTGACCCATACAAAATGTGATCGGTGTGAGAGAGAAATCTGCAATGGTAATTATCTGTCCAAAATTTTGACAAGAAAATTTTTTGCCTGTGATATTTGCCAGAAAAAGTTCTTTGCAATGTATTTCTTAGTAATACATTTCAACACACAACATGCATATGAAATACCGTGCCATGTGTATGGGACAGTCTATTGAACAGAGGCTGTCGAAAAGTCCTTTTTGATAGTTTTTTTTTCAGAATTTGATGAAATTCCCACTCGTGGTGGAAAGTTACCAAAGTTATTTATAAGAAAATTCAAAGATAAAATATCATCTTCGAACGCTGCAGAGTGGTGGAATTTTATCTTGAATGCAGATGAAAAGAAGATATACACAATAATAACACCAGATGAAGAAAAAA
This sequence comes from Procambarus clarkii, assembly GCF_040958095.1. Lineage (NCBI taxonomy): Eukaryota > Metazoa > Arthropoda > Malacostraca > Decapoda > Cambaridae > Procambarus > Procambarus clarkii. Next base: position 27,116,304 of record NC_091221.1, on the reverse strand, counting down.
GGCAGTTAGAGAAACAGATTAATTTCTCACTAGATGTAAAAAGGAATAAAATATCCAAGAAGTTTTCTTCAATTTACCCTTTGGAAGAAGAAATTATGTATATAATTAACTGTCTTCATATTTTTCCTGATTTGTGTAGAATGCTACGAGGAGTATTTGATCATTATTTGCCACTAGAAATAGAAATAGATGCAATTATTAAATTCACAGGTGAAGGTTCTCTTGTAAGTGTTTTTGCTGGCACTGCATTCATTGAAAATCTATTGAGAATAAGAAATGTGGATGTGAAAGCTACTGATAATTACTTAAACATAAATTCTATATCATGGATGGAGGTTGATAATATAAATATCTCTGAGGCAATTAATAATAAATATCATCCAGATGTTCTTTTAATGACATGGATACTAGAAAAAAAGAGTTCAATCCCAAGTGCAATGGCTGAGGGTAGTTTTGATATGAGCACTTCAGGATATTGTGAAATGATAGATGAACTCAACTTAAGTTAAAGAGAACCTTTAAAGTATGAATATTATAGTGATGCCTTATATGCTATTAAAGAGTTTAAGGGAAACAAGTTCACTTATGTTGGAGATAAAATGTTTTGTTGTGAGTGTAATGCTCTTTTTTCCCATTATCTAGAGGACAATTTTGAAAAGGTGAATAGTGGAATTACATTATCAAAAATTCACTTCTATATCAGGAAACCAACAAATTGATCAAACTGTTCTAATGAACTATATTATTAAGGATTAGTTTTTAAAGGTAGAAGACTAGAAGTTTAATGCTATTATTATACTTTGGATGTGTAAAAATGTGTAATAAATGCAGTTTTTATATCATAGCCTACCTAAATTTGAGAAGTATGACACATGTTTTTTTTTGTTTTGTTTTTTATTAGAAATTATAAGTGTTTAAAATTATTTTAAATATTAAAATTGAATTCACATCAGGTACTGACTCATTAGTCTCATATTTGAAATGTATATGGGGACTACAATCACATGACTTCCCTTAGCAATACACTTCAAAAAAAAAAAAAAAAATCCCACTGAAAAGTTTTTTTGTCCTAGAGTAGGTGGGCAAAACAGTATTATATTTGTATGTTTTTAATTAGAAATTATCGAATAATTATTCAAATTATTTTGTATATGAGATAACAAATAAGGGGTTATGCATTCATAAATTTTTCTATTTACCATATTATCTCCAAGAATATATAAAAATGTACCAAAAACAGATGTCATAAGTGTAATTGTAATTAGTTTTAATATAACTTTTGTTTGGCGATTATTTATAATGTTATTTGAATTTTGATTATTAGGTTGGCTAAGGTTGGTGGAGTTGGAGGTAGGACTTGAGATCGGGTTGGTGTTGCTGGGATTAGGGTTGTTGCTGGAATTATTAGGGTTGTCACTTGAATTAATAGGGTTGTTGCTAGAATTAGGGTTAGGGTTGTTGCTGGGGTTAGGGGTGTTGCTGGGGTTAGGGGTGTTGTTGGGGTTAGGGTCGTTGCTGGGGTTAGGGTCGTTGCTGGGGTTAGGGTTGTTGCTGAGGTTAGGGTTAGGGTTGTTGCTGGGGTTAGGGTTAGGGTTGTTGCTGGGGTTAGGGTCGTTGCTGGGGGTAATAGTTTCTATACTAACTATAGTCATTATATATTTTTATATATGTATAAATAAAAGTAAACAATTAATATTATTATTATGATAAATAACAAAAGTATAATAGTATTATGGTAATTAAATATATTTGTGGGATGTATAACGGTGTAATGTCTAAGAGAATGTTCTTGAAGTTCCAATGATATTAACCTTAAAATCGACCCAGTTTCACAAACATAAATAAAATTTTTATTAAAATTTGGGTCAATGGGATGTATTTTTGAATTAGGATATAAGTAGGTTTTAGCTAAATTATAATTATGTGGATTACATAGAGCTTTACATCCTTTATTAAAAACTGCTTCCTCAAAAGATGAAGTTTCCAATAAACTTTCAATATCCATTGAATTACTACAGTTCCAATACAACTGCTCATCTGGAATGGTAGCTAAAGGATGGGAAGCATCTTCTATAATATTTTTTTTTCATTATCTACTAAACTTTCATTACAAAATCTTCGTTTATATTTGTCTCTTATGAGAAAAATTCGATCTCCAAAATTTACAAGACTATATCGAAAACATCCAGTATTAATTTTATTATGTAAACGCATAAATTCTATAATACTCTCACTTGTTTCTAATTTGGAAATTTGTTTTAGAATGGAACAGTATGGATAAATTTTAAACCACTCTTTAAATCTTGTCCAAATTAGAATTGCCTGGATATTATTATATATATTATCATCGTTAAATATTGTACATATAGATTTTTCATCATATATTTCACAATCATTAAGACACGTAAGCAACATATTTACATCTTGTAAATAATTACAATAAATATAATATGGATATTTAGCCTGAATATGTATCCGGAACATTTCTCGTACTTTTGTTCCATATATAAATGTTAATTTTCTTAAAAAATAAAGGTCACCACAAAGAAGTGCTTCTATATTTGCTTTGAAATTTTGAATATTAGTTTTGTTAGAAAATGCTAAGAGATTTGGATCATTGATTTTTTGAATATTTTCATCTCCTTTAATAATAATATCATTAAAATCTTCTTTATAATAGCTGTATCATTTATATCTTGAATTTGTCCATATAATTTACCTATTGGAAGCAATAATAATTGATCCAAGGTATTAATAATTTTAGTTTCTTCCTGTTTATTCATTTTTTATTTGAAATTACATTACTTTAAGTTTTACAATATACATTTTTTTCAGTAATATATACCATATCTTTTTCAAGAACTGTTTTTGAATGGTTATGAAGAAATGGAATAAAATCAAAGAACTGAGCAGCATTTTCTTCGTTAACCAATTTTTCAAAATTCGAAGGTGTAGTAACATCACTGAAACCTAGTATTTGATGTTTTCTGTGTTGAGACTGACTTATTAGTAGACGCATTTGTGAAACTGTCAGAAATACTTGACCAACAAATATACAATTGACCTGTAAATCTTCAGACCTAATCCACATTGTATAATCCAAATTTGGAGTTAACATATTACCTAGGGCAAAACTTCCCGATATATGGCTAATATCACCTAATTTTTTTTAAAATTCTTGATAATATCTGTTAACACCTGTATCACCCATGAGGTAATGTCCTAATACATACTGAGGTAAGCAAGATAAAAAATGTTTATCAAATTTTTCAATAATAGCTACATTACTTCCTAATTTAGATTTGTATTCTTTTACATATGTGATAAACTTATATAACTTTGAGTCATAAACTAACGGAAATTCTTCCAAATCCCTATTTTTTTTTTCTAATATTTTGGGGATTGTATAAATGTAACAAATGGGTATTGACATTTTGATGTTTCTGTGCCTCGTGTAATTTTAAAATATTACACTTTGATAAACTGATCATTGTCTTATTTGATCTTATTATTTTTATATTTGAAATATGAAAGTGTTACCACCTCCTCCAGCCTTTGGGTCATCTAATCTCACCACCTCACAGTCGATATTAGGGAATCCAAAGAAGTTTTTAAAAATTACAAAACATGATGAAAATATAACTAAAATAATTGAAAAACTTTTCCAAGATAATGAATTGAAAATAAAGGAGGGTATTGAACATTTATCTACAACTATGATTCAAACTTCGTTGGAACACGTCCGTATTATTAGTCCACCTAGTACAGTGCAATGGGATATAGAGAGTGTGAGATATGCTATGAATAAAAACAATTGTCCTACACATGAGAGAGAGAATGGAGAAAATAAAGAGGGATTACAGTTAACTCCACGAGAAGCTCAAATGGTATTATCAGATATATCATCATGTAATGATAATGATAATATATTTTATCAATTATTTTTAAAAAGTCTTACCTCTTCAAATTTACCATCGCGAAGAATAGTCACTAGACTAAATATTTAATTATACAAAAAATGTGTATGTAATATGATATTTTATTTTTCGTTATTCTTACTATTCTTAGTATTATTATTTGGTTTTATTTATTTATATATTTTTCACCAAATCAGATTGAAGTAAAAATCTGATACTAAACAATAAAAGAAAGACAATAGAAAAAGAATCTTTATCACTCATACCATACTCTATGGCTGTATATAAACATAATAATAAAAATACTAAAAATGAACGTGAAAATGTTTTTGTTCATATTATGCCTCAAAATTATCATTTTTTCGTAGAACAAGGCCAACTCATCTACCATCCTACTTCCCCCCCAAAGAATAATATATGTTGTACATTATCAGAATTTCCTGAAATAGCATGTGTTTTTTCTGTGGAAGAATCAACTACTTCTTTAACTATTCCCCAAAAAACCAAAATGTGTCGCCGACCTCTTGAGTATTTAAAAAGTAACATATATACACTAATGACATATCGTTTACAGACACACCATTTAAAAAATCCACTAAAACTTCTCCATCATCTCGCACTCACAGGACGTATAAAATTAATAAAAAATGATAACTAAAGGAGAAAATATTTATGTACTTTATTTACAAGATCCTAAAAGAAATCGACATTATCTTAAACGAAAACGAAAAAGAAAAAAAACGTAATAAGGATAAAAAAAGATCATCATTACAAATGTACAGTAAATTTCATGAATTATCTAACATCAATAATTGTTATGTTGATAATAAAAACTTGGTAGAAGCTGAAGTATATATTTTATGGAATTATGATCACATCACTATGAAAAATGAAGACCAGAAAGACTGTTATCTCCAACAGCAAAATCTTCCAAAAGCTTTAGCCATATATTCCAAATATGTCCGCTGTACTTGTCCAATTTGTTTAAATAAAAATAGCGATAAAGATCTTATAATGTTACATTGTGGGCATGGTATATGTATTTCTTGTTACCAGATGGATAACTTTGACAAGTTATTTTGTGCCATATGTCGATGTTATAATCCACAAGTTTTAAAGGGTATTGGTTCCTCTCAATAATTGTTTAAATATTTTCAAGTGGCTGTATACTGAAAAGTTGGTATAGATATAGCTTTTACGAAATTGGGAAAGTTGTTGATTAAAAAATTTTCCTCATTTAATATTATTTTTTAAAATACATACTACACTGATACTATTATCTTCGACCGATATAATAACATACGTTTTTCCAATTGATTTAATAAATAGTATAGCTACTAATAAAATTTCTCCAATTTCCTGAGAAACATTTATTTTTAAAATACCGTTACTGGTGATACTCAACATATTTGTAACACTTTTATTTAAATAGATTACAGATATTGTTTGTAATGAGGATAAATTTGGTTGTGTTACCACATTCTGTTGAAATTTTAATCTACCCTCAGGTGCTACAGGGGGGGATGAGAATAAGAGAAAACATTCTTCTTCCAGATTGGGAACTTTTTTCCATAAATGAGGTATAATCTGAGTGTTTAGTACATTCATGAAGTTTGAATTCTTTATTAGTATTTCCTCGCTTGCAAATTTCATTAGTAATTGACGCATCCAATAAGAACTTGGCATCTTGAATGTAGACATTAATTGTGGCTGTTGACAAACACTTGGGGCAATATTTATACTCGATGGGAATATTAAGAATCCAACAGAAAAATCCTGAACATTGTAAACAATAGTAAATTTTTGTATTAGATATATCCAACATTATATTTTTTAAATAATACAAAAAATAACTACAATGAATAGTAATAACGGCTTACAACATGAAAATAACATACTTTTAGAATTAGATATTTTAATAATTGAACAATATATTGATGAAATTGATAAAATTTATAAAAATTATGAAAATTTTTGTTCAATATCTCGATTATATTCGTTATGTTCTAAAATTATGAATATATTTAATATAGCCTCTATATTTCTATCTATTTTATTACCATCACAAAATTATAGTTTAATTTTTAGTTTAGTCGGTATATCATTAAATAGCATGTTTAGTATTGATTTGCGTAAAGAAAAACTTCAACAAATTGTATCTGTATATTATCTCTATATTATTCCTGATTTAGAAAAGTTTATTTATGATAATATAAGCAAAGATATACAACAAATTCGGAATTTTCAACATGAGATGACTGCAGGGAAAATTAATAACAAAATTAGTAATATTTACAATAATAATAATAATCCTAGTCTTTCTTGTTTAGATAAAATTGCTCAAATGAAAGAAATTATAACAAATAATTATACAAAATATATGGGTGAAATGTTTTCTGTGCCTGTAAGTTTAACTTATGTAAATTATACAAGTATTATATTGTGCTTCAGCACATATATATTCCTATTCATTACTATTCCTCTAATACACATATACTTACCCCCTCTAATATAAAATTTTTGGTAAATATATAAAAAAATGGATGAACATGTTATTGATCAAATATTTAGTAAATACCTAAACAAAAGTGATTTGGAATGTATAAAACAGGAATTCAATCGTCCTATTTTTAATCCACGTATGCAACGAGAAATTATAACATATGTCGAAAATGAAGATGAAGAAACCAATAAACAACAATCTTCTCCTCCTATATCCACAATACAAAGGCACAAAAAACGTTTATTACTTAACCCATCTAGTTTGAAGAATTACAAGTGAACGTTTGAAAAATTTGGCCGTTTTAAGCTTCAGCAAGTCGGTCGGGAGGCACCGGTTACACCAGATTTGATATATATATATAATGTATATTTAAATCGGGATGCCAATTTAAAATATATGACGCGTCTAACCAACGTTCGAACACTAAACAAGTACATCGTAGGTCCCATTCTTGGAAAAGAAATGCGTCTTCCTCGTACATCTGTTTATTTACGCCGTAACAATAAGCCTATTTTAGATTGCCGTTTGATCGCTCAGATGGTTGCTAGAATATGGAATTTTTCTCAGTCTGAACATGCTTACAAAATTTTACTTATATACCATACAGGTCTTCGATCCAAAGAAGCCAATAATGTAACTTATCGTAATGTTGTAGATGCATATTACCCAGCTACTCAGACTGTAGTTTTGCCAGTAGTATACAGTAAACATGGTAAGGATCGCAACATTCCCTTATTAAAAGGAGGGGCTTCCACTTTTTTTATTCAATACCTCATTCCCTATGCAAATAAGAAGATGTTACGATTAACTCTACTGAAATATCCTGGGACAAATATAGCTGATCATTTGGATAAACCTATTTTTGATTCTAGTTACCAGAGTACACATAAAGTTTTTAAAAGTTATCTTTGGAAAGTTGCTAAAGAAAGAAATCAAATTATCCCCTAATGAAGAATATAATGTTCAAGAAGATTTAGAAGGGGCAGGTCTCCATTCACTCAGAGCTGATTTTGCTACACGTACTTTTAACAGGCTTTCAAGACAATTAGGTAAGAATCATATTTTACCTTTTAAAATTATTAGTGAAATTTTAGGACATTCAAACGTTAAGGAATTTTTAAAAAGTTATATTAATCAAGGTGAAATAATCATGGAAGGTGGAAATGAAGAAGATGAAGAATTTAGTGGTGAGGGTGGCATTGGTGAAGTTAACCAATTGCTTACAAATGATGAAAGTATTCACTGGGGTAGCAATGCACGAATGGCCCTACGACACCGTTATCGTCATATGAATGTAAATACAATCTCTAATTTGGAAGATCACACTTACGCATTGGCATCTAAAGAAGCTTCACCAACCATAAATAATAATTCTTTATCAATATCTAATAATAATAATAATATACTTACTAATACAATTACAAATAACCCTATTGATAATATTGGTACAACTATTACTATTGATACTGCTACGACTAATGCTGCAGTTAATAATATTAATAATAATATTATTAATAATAATATTAATGATAATAATAATAATAATAATAATAATCGAATCGTTTATATATAAAAAAAAATATGTAAATAAATAATTAAATATATCTTATATATATATAACATGCAATCTTCTAACATTTATAATATATATATATATAAAAAATGGACAATAATTGTTTATTGTTAGCTTTCAACTACATTCAAAAAACATCTTATGAACCAAATGATAGTTATTATAATCCCCGTCTTTATAAAAATCATATTCTTTATGAAGCTTCTGTTTTAGTAGTAAATATGTCTAATGGTTTTTGTAATGTAGATAAATCAGCTTTTCATTTCCCTCTTAAAAATATTTCTACATCTCTACATTTAAAGGCAGATGAAGATGAAATGATTAGTGATGATGACGATGATGATTTGAATAGGTGCCTAGAATTGTTAGTAACCAAGTTTAATGTAAAATATGCTTGGGTGTATGGAATTAGTCAAATCCTTTTTAAATTACCAGTATTGCAGTATCTTACTGTCTTTAATATAAGGAGTTCAACTATCTATAAATTTGGAGAAGAAATTAAATTAGATGAATATTCCATACCAAGACCTATACAAGTTTATAATAAACGTAATAATTTTCCACCACCTTCACATAGTATAACTATTCTTTGTCAAATGCTCTCCAAAAATTTAATTAGAGGATATCAAGATTCTTTGAAGACTATTAATTTTTATTCAGATAGTAAAAAGAACCCAGATTGTAGACATTTACATTGTTCTTTACATTTCAAAGCCACCAAGAGTAATTCAACGTGTGCATGTTTATTAAATGAAATAAATCGCCTCATTCTCATGTTTTTATCCGCCAGTCAAGATCTATATTTAACCGAATACAAAGAATATATTAAATGCAATCCAAATCACAATGAACGCTTCTGTCAATTCATGGCTGGACGTGAAGTTGAATTCAAACTACAAACGCTACTACTCAGTATGATTTTTCACGAAAAATTTCATTGGGACTGTTATGGAAATGAAAATGGGATTTATGTGTCAGTAAAACTAATAGATTATCCAAGGAAAAATATAGATAAATATAAATTAATTAAATGGCAATCTAGTCAATTTTCTAAACTTATTATGACCGAAAAATCAATCAACCATCGAGATTCTAATTTCATTCAAAATATTATGATATTTTTGGGGTTTGATGAAATATATAATGTACATTTATTACCTTAGTAAATAAAAATGGAATCTATTATTAATAGTAATTTATATTTACCTACATCATCTGATGATTACTCAAGAATACTATCTTCAGATTCAATATCGTCATTACCTTTATTTTCACAAATTTCTTTACAACCCGAACCCGAACCCAAACCTGAACCCAAACCCATACTTGAACTTGAACCCGAACCCATTCTTGAACCAAGACCTAAACCTAAAATGGAACCAGAATCAAAACTAGAACAACAAAAACAACCAGAACTAACAGATTTGCCATTTTCGTCTCCTCCTCATTTCCCCAAAAAAGATAGAGGTAGTTTATACAGTCATGTATTTGATTATAAAGTGAAAAAGAATAATAAAGAATTACGACGATATCTATTGAAAATATACATTCAACAAAAATGTTCTCCTAAAAACAATGATGATGAAATGTCTAAATTAATTTATGAATTTGGTAATCAAAATCTAGAGGATATGGACGATGAAGAATTGAGAAATATTATAAATATGATAACTTTGGTACAAAATATATTATCAGATCACTCTTATGTTAAAGACTTCTTTCAATTATTTAAAAATGTTTCTGAACAAATTAAAGACATTGCTCTCCAGAAATATCCACAGTATTTATCGTCAATAAACCTGATTTTTAAGCAGATTATAATTAGTTTACAACGCATTGAAAATAACAAGAATGAACATGTTGACAAATTATTAATGCTTCTTTCATTAGACATGAAAGATATGAAACACTATCAACCAACTTCTTCTAGTACAATAATAATACATGCCTTGGTTCAAACTGGAATAAGTTTAATTATGTGTGGTTTAATAGAATTTATTAATAATCGGGGTAAGGTTCAGGCAGAATACGATGCCAATCAATTCTTTAATTTAAAATAACATGATGAAGAATTAATGGAAAATGTTGAAGACAATGATGATAATCCAATAAGAAAAAGATTCAAACCTTCTTCATAAAAAAATATTTAAACATCATATGTGTTCAAACATCAGGTACCTTAGAAAAATCTTACAATACATTATGCCTACTATACAGTCCATCTTGGATGCATCAGTGACAATGAAACAGAAGTGAAGTGCATGTTGTATGATTATATAAAAGCAGTTGAATATAATCTGGGCCTTCAGTTTATTAGCAGTCAGGATGCCCTCTGCATCCTCTCCTTAAAGAAAAACTGACATAATGGGAAATTACTTGGAGAAAGCTGAAACGAACCCAAAATCTAGAAGTCCAAGTCCCTTTTTAGAAGAGGAAACAATGGATGGTAGGTAATAATACGAATATATAGATGTTTATATACATTTTTTTACAATATACCTTTTTTTTTTTTAATATATGTTTATGTTGTTGTTTTTTATTTTTTAGAACAATCTACACAGCAGTTAATGTTGTCCCCCCTCCCGCCTGAAATGGTTATAATAGAGGAAGATGATGAACAAGAGACGAATGATCTTGGGATATTGGAAATGGAACTCTGTATTATTAAAGAGAAGAATGTCGAAGGTGAAGAGAAGACTCACATAGTGTTCCAGATGCCAGCTAAAGTACCAGATTTATTATTAATGGGAGCGGATCCAAAGAATAATGTGTCTCATCAAGCAAGTACCTACAATATTCTTATGGCAGATGTGTCAGGATCCATGTTCATTTACTGGAATGGTGTAATGACAGGGTGGAACGAATATGTGGCACCTCATTTGGTAGGGAGAACGAATCTGTTCGTGTTTGGCAGTAAAGTTGAATTAAAACGATCAGAAACAGACCTAATATATAGTGATTTTGCTAATGCTCGTACAGATTTGACTGGTGCCCTACAAACTATTGTACATGAAGTTTACCAATGTAAGGAGAGGTATATCAAAGTGTTTCTTATTACTAACGGCCATCATAATACAACATTGATTGAGCCAAGTCATGTTATTGACAAAATGAATGAGGTTGAGAATAAGATTTGTGAGGTTTTTGTGTTAGGTGTGGGATGTGACTTTCCCATTCAGTATAGTCTGGATATAAGGTCGCGTTTGCACAATGGTAGTACCAATATGCCTTCACTTTTCTGGGCGAAAACGTCAGATGAATTAGAGGAAGAGATGAAAAAAATTGGTGGATACATATCTGATGGAACTTCACCGATCCTGAAGTTGTCAGTGAAAGGTTTCTTACTGCCAGGGGGTATAGCCAAGGATAAATTCTACCTGAATGAGTGGGTATATTTTCCCTGTGAACAAGAACAAGTGAAACAACTTAGATTAATATATGGTAATAATGGATGTCACATTTCACCCCAGTTTCGTCGTATATCATTATTTGAGTTGAATGAAGTATTTCGACAAAGGAATTCTGTTATTATTCAAATTAATAATAAGAAAGAACCAGTTCCTTCAGATGTATTACCTTTGATGGAAAGAATTTTGAAATCAATTAAAGCTAGTGAGGAACTCAGTAGTAGATCTATTCGAGATCGGCTAGAACAAAAAGAATTTAAAAAATATGAATTAGAGTTAAGATCCTTGCTTAATAAAATAAGAGTAATATTAACCACTGAAAAATTCCAAAATAAAATAGATCTGGCTAAACATATTCTGAGTACAACAGTAAGAGGTGGAAAATATGAAACTAAATGTCTTCAGATGAAAGGTCATTCAGATGAAGATTATATAAATGATTGTAAAATGTTCATGGAGATTTATGAAGAACAAAAAAAGTTGATAATGCCATTAAAAATTATCCAGATGATTATTGTCAAGTAACAATGACCTCCACTATATCTGACTTGCAAGATCGAGATTTCCCCACGATGTTGAATAGTAATAATAAATATGAGTTTTTAAAACTGTTTACTATCTCTGGCATTCCCGTGCATGCTCCACATAGTGACTCTGTAACAATCAATCCATGGTCATATGGTGTTAGAAGTATACTGAAATGGCCATATACTATCATGAGCCAGGTTGCCATAGAAAAGAGCAAAGTAGTGGAGTTCGTATCTGATAATAACTTTAATGCCATAATCCCGATCTTTTCTCAAGATGCTTCCCAAATTATGGCCCCATTAATGGGTACAAGACTCTATGCGATGTGTGCGACTTATGCAATCACAAAAAATCCACACATTATTGATTTTGACATTCACATGGCAGCTTTAGGAGTGACCTGGATGAGGATTCTGTTTGAAAACCCAACTCAGCCTAGGCCCGAGTTTGTGTGATTGCGTATTGCACACATAGAAGCAACAGCAACATCGGGGTATCTCCACCGACCAAGTTTTAAGAAATATTGGCAAGTGCTTATCAATGACACGGCCCAAGCACTCATGACAGAGAGTTTTGAAAGAAATTTGGGGGAAAAACCCATAAAATGTAAGTCACTAATTAAACCTATGTTTATACTTTACTTACATCAACGAAGTGATGAGACTCCTCTAGAGGATAAAGTTGTTATCAAAGTTGTGAGGATGATTCTCTTAGAATACATTGGTCGTTGCCTTTCTAAATATAAGAAACAGGAAAAGAATTCCACACCCTTCACTGATTTCTTTGCCAAAACACTTGTTGATGAAAAGCTTAAAGAAGAATGGGTGAAGAACTACATTGCGACCTCAGAAAACCTGACCCTTTAGGATTTTTATACCTTAGAAGAGGTTGAGAAGACAGCCAGAAAACATTTTAAAGACGAGGACATGCAAAATATTAAGGAAAAGTTAATTGAACAGATCCCCATAGCTGTGGATATGAAGAAGGTAGAGAAGCTACGGGATGTTTTTCTGGCTGGAGATATATCTTGGTTTTCATTGCGAATTTTTGCTAAAGAAGTTGGTCTAAAGGAAGAGGTTATTGACACTATGTTTATTGAATACAACGTGTTTATTTATACTGCACATGCCCTACAGTATAGAGACTCTCGTGAACGGCTAACTTCAAATGTTAGTGATAACGTCCAAGCTTTAGTGACTCAGCGGGTTCACCAGGAGAATTGTCTCAATATTTACAAGGAGTTTGAAAATATAATTGTTCAACATAAAAATGATTTGTGGTTGCAGGAATATTTATCAATGCACAGAGAAATCGTGCTCCCCATGACAAGGTCACAAATCCTAATAGAGGCTTCTGGACGAGGAGTTCAGGTAACAAATGATACTTTTGAAGAAGTGTATAAGAAATAATGACCAAATGTAGGGCTGTTGGGTAATGCTTGTCAATGTCGAAATTGTCCTTTTTACCTGATACCCAGTAAAAGGTATAATCAACACTTACATGTAGCACGTAATTATTCTTCAAATTATCCTCATTATTTGCACACGGCAGCCTATTTTTGCAGGCATGAAGACATACCAGCTGCTATCTTGTACCAAGAGTCTATTAGTAAGTCTCAATTAGATAATGCTTTCATTGAGGACCTTACATTTTTACAAAATATATATCGAGAAATGGCCCCCTACTGATGATTAATTATTTAATAATTCATCCAGGGCCACCCGATGTGGGTGGGCCAACTCAATTGTTATTATTGCTGTGACCACCCCTGTTGATTTTCCCCTACCTAAGCTTTATTAATTAAACTTGGCTCGTGCCATATTTAGTAGTAGTATCTATCATTCATGCCCTATTGTACTCACTACACAATTTTATGATATTAAATTGGATGACACTTTTTTTTTTATATAATATAATTATTGTATTTATGTATGTAGTTGGAAAAATATATTTATTGGAATGGTTGATTTCCTTCATTTTCCCAGAGCCTCTTCACGCAAACTTTATAGCATATTAACACAAACAAGGTTAAATCTGTCACACACACACACACACACACACACACACACACACAAACAAACAAACATTAAGGCATTCAAATAAACAATGTTTATTTATTATAAACACTTTTATAATAGTGGATATTCTATTTTCTAGTTCACTCAATTGTTGGTTGGTGGAATCTTCTGTGTTAACATCTTACGCTCGTTCTTGAGGTAAAACAACTCTTTCTTTTTCTTCCCCCCTTATATATTCTATTTTCTAGTTCACTCTCTTGTTGGTTGGTGGAAACTTCTGGTAGATAACAACATTCTTCTGTGTTAACATCTTATTCTCGTTCTTGAGGTAAATCAACTCTTTCTTTTTCTTCTTCAAGAGTGTTTCCATTCTTTTCAAGTTTTTATTCAACTCAGCTTGTCTCTGCCTAGGGTTAATCTGGGAAAGCATCTTCGTACAACTTTTTCTTGGAAGGGCAGCAAAGCGTGTGAGGTGGGCTGGCTGGATGGCCGTCCGTTAGTGGATGTAGTGAGAGTGGCCACAGATATTTATATATGTGGCTCAGCTAACACAGTGCTTCCGGCAACCAGCTATTAGTCAGAACCGGGACTTTTATGTGGTACTTATTACTATCTAGTTTATCTAGGCAATTCACAAACGCAACGAAAACAACATATGTCCCATACAGTCCTGCCTTTTCGATAACCTACACTGAATACACTGAATAATAATTACCAAGGCAAAATTTAAAAAAATAAAAACATGCACACTTTTATTTAATGAAAATTACAGTGGAATTAATATGGAATGAAACATGTCAACCCTTTGTGACCATTGAAAAAAAAAATCCTTATTCTTAAAATCTTTCATATTGTTAAGCTAAACAATGTCCCAGGTTCTTTCCTAACTCATGCATTTGAAAATAATTTAGTTTTATTATCTTCTTAGCATGAAATGTTTCAGGATTGTTGTTATGGTAGTTTACATATATTATGTGTTTCTTCATACCCTAAAAAGATCAGAATATTTGCTATGATATATGAATCTTGATGATTCACCCTTGTTTGCTTCATTATGTGTTTGTTAAAATTCCTAACCTCCCATTGAATCCAGTTATATTTATTTTTAACAGGAGAGTTTAGAATTGTTACGCCTACATCCATTCCATTTATGTTTCTCCTACATTGCCAATGTATTTTCTCGGGCCAAACCATACTGAGCAACAGCGCTTGCAGTTTGTATTCGACTTCACGTTCAGCCATATATTGGCACATTCGTTCCTTATCCCTATGATTACTATTAATGTAATCTTTATATTCTGTCGTATATAGCTCTTGGTTAGGCGATATGAACATAAGAGTAAGGCGGTTTATTTCATTCAACAGACAAGCACAAGTTGAACTACTCTCACCTTCTAAATGAAAATTACACTGTAGATCATTATTGCTGTTTTTGTTTGTGGTATAGAAGGTAATACTCTTTGTGGAATCCTGGTATCCATTAATCAAATTTTGGGTGAGAAAATGACAAAGATATGTAATACTATGTAAAACTGGTGGAAATGTATAAATATTACCCCGATGGTATAATACATTTCGAGATTCATTAAAAGATTTATTTATTGTTATTTTGTCTCCAAATGTGTGGATGTTCTTATTTCGGATATCGAAGACCGCCAGATTTTGTAAAACAGGTATTGGAATAAGATTTGATTATTTCCATAGACCCAGACATATTTTATATCATATTCTGACACCAGAGTTTCTAGACATTCGCTTAAGTTATTTAATTCTTCTTGATTTTGGTTTAGTTCTTCATCTGTTATTTCATCTTTGTTCGTTTTTGTATTTATATCTAGATACCTATCAATGCATTTGAAGGGGAAATGAAAGACCGATTTATCTACATAACAATAACCATTAGCCATATTTACTACTGAAGCAGAGGCTTCGTATAGGATATGTCGTTTATGGACATATCCATTCGATTCAGAAAAAGTTTGTATATAATTAAAAGCTAATAAAAAACAATTTTCCATTATTATTAAACTTCTATTTTTTTAAAGAAACAAATGTATATATAATAATAATAATAATAAAGACTAGTATAGTTTAATATTATCAGATGATATAGTTTAGTTTATTGTTCATAGCGTTGTTTATAATAACAATATTTGTTGGTCTAATTGTAAAACTTATTGTTGAAAAATTATAAGTATAACCGTTAATCAATGCTTTTTGGGGTTCAAACCAGCATATGTTTGATATTCTGTTAAAATAGTTTTTTTTATAAATTTATTATAACTAAAAAAAATAGGAAAAAAAGACATAAGTAGCAATGGGGTTAATACGAATTTTAGTTGCTATAATCCTAATTGTAGTCGTTATAATAATATTTATTTACGCGGAAAACGTATCAATGTCAGTAAGGCTATCAGACATGATCCGATTCCAGAGTCCTCCAATCAAGAAACATACCATTCCGTCAACAGTCAAACAACAAAATTCTCTGAACTTACTCATGAAACAACATTACAATCCACCATCAGTCCAACAACAACAAAATTCTCTGAAACATTACAAACCACCATCAGTCCAACAACAACAACAACAACAACAACAACAACAACAACGTCCTCTGAAGTACTTCAAGAAACAACATTACCATCCACCATCAGTTCAACAACAACAACAGAGTCCTCTGAAGAATCTAATATAATCATCACAAAGTTGGAATCATTATTCTCCCCGTTTATCAGAGATATAAATACCTATAAAGGTCTCGTAATTATTCCTAAACCATCAATTTCGTAAAATCCTAAGAATAGAATCGAAAGTGAGAATACAATCATTAAGCCTTTTAATAGCTTCCTTTTAAATTACAATAAAATCCACAGATATTTATATAATAATATTGTCTCAAATAACGCAAATTATGTATGGCAAAATTCTAGTTACAACAAGGGATATTATACCAAAAATCCAATTATTTTAATATTTCCTTGGAATATTAATGATTTGAAACCTATTATTTATACAGATCAAAGTGAAATACAAGATGTTAAATTACAGAACCATATAAATGCAGTACGGACCAAATCACATAATAAAAGATAAAAATTCGTTATGGACAAATTGTGGATATCATGTACGCATGCGGCAAGTCAAGATATATTTATTCAGGGATTCTCTAAGTATGATTTTCCAATTAAAGAAAATTCATTACCACCATTTGTGGTAATGAAACTTGAACTTCAAGATGGTAATAATGAGGTGGAATGTAAAATGTTGGCTAAGAACATTAATTCCTCAGAAACCTTTGCTAGCATTAAATTTAATATCTCTGTGGAAGTCTCGGAAGAAGAACAAGAAACAGGAGGAAGATCAGGACTCCTCCCTGATATGGTTTCCGATTATGAGTCCAGAAACGTAATATTCGAGAGAATGTAAAATTATGGTATCGTGTATTCAATGGAAGAAATAATTATTTTGAATGCTGAAAAATCAACATTGAATGTCCTATTCAATATAATGTGCATTGGTTGATGGACTGTTTCATTTCATTTCAATAAGATAAAATTAACATTGGACTTCAAAATAGGTATTTTTTTCTCACCCCATAAAAAATGAGTGAAATTGTTAAAACAATCTTCAGTATGGTACATTTTCCTGAGGATGGGACCTCAGGTTTAAGAGAACGTATAAATATAAAAACTTATTTAAACAATGTTTCTGTTAAAGATGATGATGAAACAAGAACAATCATATTACTAAATAAATTGTTTCATTTATTTGATCTATCTGATCGATACATAAAATTAATAACTAAAACATATCCTCTTATTAAAAGTCAATATCAACAAAAGGAAACCATAGCTTTATTAAATAAACAATATGATGAGTGTAATATGGAAAAAAATTTCCTAGAGACTGCGATAGCAGAAAAAGAACGCGAAATACTCGATTTAAATAAACAAGTTGATAAGTTTACAACTGAAATAGAAAAACAAAAAAATATAATAAACAATTTAGAAATTGAAAACAATAAATATGAAGAAGAATTGAAAACCCAAATATTTAATTTAGATCAATTAAATGAATGTGAATATAAAATTGAGGAAAAAGACAAACAAATAAAAGAATTAGATAATAGAGATATAGAAAAAGATAAACAACTAACAGAAAAAGACAAACAAATAACAGAATTAGATAAGCAAATTAAACAGTTAAATATTCTAACTAATTCAAATAATACTGAAATAAAATCTAAAAACGTTGAACTCAATAAAAACCTACAACTATGTACCACACAATTATCTGAACAAAAACAAGAAATAAATAGAATAAATGAAGAATTAACTCAAAGTTATAGACATATTAATGAAAAACATCAACTAGAAGAAACTTACAAAAATGAACTTGAGAAATGTAACTATGAAAAACATGAACTAGAAAAAACCTATATGAAACAACTTGAGGAACAAAAACAAGCCCATCAACGGCAATATGAGGAGGAGTTATTATCACTCAAAACAAAAGAACTTGAGAAACATCAACAAGAAGAAGAAACTTATAAACAACTTCAGGACCAAATGCTAAATAAATATAATGAATTATTGGCGAATATAAACACAATAAATAATTTTAATAATACATTATTTACTAATTTAAAAAAAAAAATCTATATTATCAAATGATGATATAACTGAATGTTTTTCAAATATATTGTTTATAAATAATAGTTATTCAAGTGAAACAAATAAACTAATTGAAAAAATAATAATAAAGATTATTGATCATTTTAATACAGAACACATGAATTATATTCGACAAGAACACACAAATAGAATTGCTAATTTAAATGACATTATTAACAATAGTAATTATAATAATAATGATCTACAACCGGAAAATATAGCAAATATATTATTTACTAACGAGGAAGAAAGAGGGTTATTTAATCATATACTAAATAGTTTCAAAAATAATATTACTGATGAAATAGTAGAAAAACACAAAAAAGAATTAATGCCTTATGTTGATTTAAATGTTGTTTTAAAGCGTCAGTTACAAGAACCAAATTATTTGGCTAAAATATTAGTAGATGAACTTGCATCTATGGATTTAGTTCAAGAAAAGATAATAGAACAACTTGTGGATTTATACAAATATATAAAAGAAACAAATTATGAAGTTATAAAGGTATATACTTTTATTACAATTATATATACAATTTATCAGAACGAAATTAAAAAAGATTTTAGCATACGAAATATAAAACACTTTTATGTAATTATTTTGCAAGTGATTCGCAAATCATATGGTGATACTTCTAAAATATTAGCCATTCAACAAATGCAGGAATCAGAAAATTCGATATTAAAACAAACAAATAAAGAAATGAATACTAAAATGTTAGTCATGACTTCTGAATTAAAAGAATCGAAAATACATTTGTCGATGATTAATACAATTGACGTTTCTTCAGACTATGATAAAACTCTAGTAGAAAAGTTCACTTCTATTATCAGAACTGTTATTAATGAACTCGATGCTTACCTATCAGAGAAGAGCCGAAAAAAGTATTTGTTATTAGCATTCGATCAGATTAAAGTAAAAGAAATATTTTGTAGGAATAGTGTTGCCAAAAATGAAATGAAACAATTATTCTATTCTCTTTCGAATCATATTTCTAAATTTATATTCTGCGCCCAGTTCTATAAAAATCTTGTTACGGTAATAAACGATAAAATTCTTATGCCTTCTATTCAATTAAACCTACATTTTTCACAAAACCTATATGACATCGATACTATGAAAACAGCTTTATTAAACTCCCCAAATATAAAGAAAGCTATTAAAACCCCCTCTGTTTTTCCCATTATATATAATATTAAGGGTTTAACACTGATTGGAGAAAAAATTAACATTAACGACGATGAAATTTACAAAAACCAAATAGTGTCTATTGATAACAAGGATAACAATTTAAAATTACTTACATTATTGAACAGTGATGATATTGAACAAGAAAAGAAATGGTTTATTGAAACACAAATAATAAAGAAGTATTTAAATGTAATCGGCGATGAAATCATTTTAAAAACAATTTCCTCTCAGAAAGTTTCATCACAGGAAACAACAAAAACATCAAAAACATATAAAACAACAGATTCGGGGACAAGACAAAAAGATGCCAAACAACGATCAAAATTAAATACCCAAGACAGACGAAAAAATGAAATATTGACTCTGAAAAAGAATCAAAGAGGAAAACAGTTCATGAATAGGAGAGGAACAGATGGAAAGCAATTGGAAGAGGAAGTTGATATTAATCCAATAAATGACACCAGTTCATCAGTTGAAGGTAAAGAAGGAGGATATTAAACCAATAAATGACACTGATTCAATAGTGCTAGAAGAAAAGAAGGAGGATGAAAAGGAAATAGAAGAGGATGTAATAATGCTAGACGAAAAGAAGGATGATAAAAAGGACTTTTTATTTGGGGGGGGGGGGTTAATAATAAAAAAAAATAAAAAAAGGAGTAGCTGGTCGGGGAGTAGGCAAATTAACTCAACTCCAAAAAAAGAGGGAAAGCGAATAGAAAGATTTTAAGAAAACATTCAGCCTTTGATTATATACTACTTATCCATTAAATTATGTGTTTATGATGTAACAAAATAATCAGAATTAGAATTTAGTAATCGGCCTATATTAATAAAAATATAGAAAATATTAATTAAAATAACTTGTATTGATTCAGCAACCTATGGTGGAGGGAGGGGGATGGGTTAGTGGTATAAAAGGAGAATTTCTGCCTATTTAAGAGTCACAACCCCTTGCTCTCTCTCCAGCTCCAGTGTCAGGTGTCAAGTAAGGTTCAATACAGTCTACTGAAATTAAGCAGTTTATCATTCAGTAGGGTAGTGGCAGGCGTCATTACAGTTTAACTGTTGATCCATATGCAGTCATCTAGTCCATCAAGAATTACATAACAACAAGCTTCAATAATCAATTCCTTACCAGTTCAGTTTATGAATCAAATCATAAAAAAACCACACACTCTATTTCTTATTGTTATAGTACCTACATTAACTACTTATGTGCGCAATGATCAGGTACAGCCAGCTATCTTAGCTGAAGGAACAAGTCACAATATACCACTTCCTAAGCCATTTGGAAACATATAAAGCGAGCATGGTGTAAAATGATTGACTTGTAATTATTTGTCTCTTTCAGGTAAATTGACATTTAGAGGTTGATTTTTTATTCATTATACTACAGTAAAACACAATTATAATAGTAATTTTAATTTATTGTTATTCGTTCTTTCCTCCCTCTATCCTCCCCCACCCCTTGTTTCCGAACTGATGAAGGGTTTCGAGATAACTACTAACTCTTCTGGGGAAGCAAAAGAACAAGCTGAAAGAGGCCAAGCTGCATCTGTCTTACTTGAGCATATGTCTTGTTTGGTTGAATCAACGGTAAAAGCAAGGTCATCTTCTTCATCTTCTTCCTCATTATCGTCGTCCTTATTGTCGTCCTCAGACGCCTTCGAAAGTGACCGGTTCATTGACAAACTAAAGGGCTTGGTACTAAATAAGGTGATAAAGAGAAAGATGAAGAAGAAAGAAAAGGCACTAAGGAAGCTTGATTCTAGAAAAATCAAATGGCCATGGTCTTCAGATGGAGATGATGACACCAAGTCAGGGGAGGAATGGGAGAAGCAGGAGAATGTGGAGGAACGTGTCTTCGGTCAGGAGACAACAGGCACAGGTATGTATTTGTAATTAACTTTACTAATAAGTGAAAATTATGACGTTTTAGGTCTGACCTAGTTAGTCTAGGATGGACTGAAATTAATCCTTTTAATTTCAGTTGTAAGTTATTTATTTTTTCGTGATTAAAAGTTTTTTTTTTAATCTGTGAATTCCTATGCTCTGTTAAAATTTATTCTGTAGAGAATATATTAATGTCTTTCTTATTTGCTACTACACAGCTCCGCAACTTCCCAAAAAGAGATGTCGAAGTGACAGACACTAAATGGAAGATAGAAGTTGTTCAGACCATTCGGAAGTTATCATTTTTTTTTTTTTTTACCGAAGCCATCATGGATAAAATCACACAGACTGGAGAAAAAAATGAGGAATGCCTGTATAGCAGAACCTTGAAACAGGTTTCTGAATGTTGTTGGCTGCATTGTGGTGGCTTATTTCCCCAAGAAAATACTTTTACAAAATAAGCATGAATGGACAGTTCAATCAGAAAATAGTAGTAGTTGTTAGTCACTCTAAATAAATAATTGGGGTAAAAAAAGGTAAAAGAATGAGATACTGAATATATTATATTATATTATATTATATTATTTCCACAAATCAATTTATTTTATTATCCTACCCCAACCCAAATTTTACCAAAAGGACAACAGATTATTATTATATATATATATATTTTTTTTGGATTCATGAGATGTCTTTGTGGTCAATTTCAATTTGGCAGTTTTAATATCATTAATATACACGAAATAATTTTTCCGGCTCCCAGGCCCCCACCTTTTTCTAGTATTTGGGCAATTTTTAATTCAAATTCACTTTTTTACGTAACTTCTTCAACCCAGCAGCCAAAAGCACCCGTGTTGAGCAATAGTGGGATCGCATCCGTGAGTGGGCGTCCCGTAGCAGTCATGCTCCCCAATTTCATTAACTTTCTGTCACCCACAAGTTAAGGTAAAGAAGCTGCGCTGAAAAAAAAATTGAAACAATGCTTATTGATGTCACAGAGAGAACATCAATACACCTCAATCAAGAGAATATTGATTAGAAAAAACGATGAACACCACCAACCTCAAGCAGAAGAATACTGATTTAATAAAAAATTTTGGACCGTTGAAGGTTGAAGTCAACATTTTTAAAAGTGATATTTTAGATAAAGTGTCGAAAACCTTGTGATCAAACTCATGGCGGCGAAGTCCACCTAGTAATGTAATAGCTGGTTGCCCGGAGCAGTACTGTGTCAGTTGAGCCATATATATAAATATTCGTTGCTGCCGACCACTCTCACTCTTATATTACATCCACTGATGGCCAGCTTCGCTGCTCTTCCAAAGAAAAAGTTGTCCGAGATGCTCTCTCCTCAGATGAACCCCAGGATGGAGAATAGGACACAAGCTACGCTGAAAAAAAACTTGAAACTATGCTGGGAAGAGGAAGAGGAGAAACTAATATTGAATATAGAGAAAGAGTTGTTACAAATAATCCACGACATCAAGCTGAACAACACCAACCTCAAGCAGAACAACACCGACATCATCAAGCAGAACGAGACAATATTTTTGAAGACAGACCAAGAGTTGTTACAATTAATCAGCAAAATAATCACCAACATCAAGAAGAACAACACCGACATCAAGCAGAACGACACACTATTGAAGATGATAGAGCAAGAGTTGTTAAAAATAATCACCTACCTGAAGCAGAACTACACCGACCTCAAGCAGGAGATTGATGATTTAAAAAATGAAATTAAAGAGTTGGAAGGCTGAAACAACCCGTCTTTCTTTTGAGGAATTGATATGTGCAACGACTTGGAAGTCATATTAATTTATAATGGGACCAAAGAGCCAATGTTATTCAAAACTCCCGCACAGTGACTGACATAGTGACTGACGTGGGTACATCACCGACCTGAAGAAGAAGAATACAAACCTCTGGCAGGAGATTGCTGATTTAAAAAAAAAAAACTTTCGAACAGTTGAAGGCTGCCTCATTTCATTTTTAATTCCATTGTAATTTTCACTAAATAAAAGTGTGTATGAATTATAAAATATATTGCTTTATTTTTTTTTTAATTTTGCCTTTATTATTCTAGTGTACATAGGTAGGGGAATGGAGGCACCTTTTAATTTCACTGTAATTTTTCACTAAATAAAAAGTGAGCCCAGAATGGGAACAGATGTATAATTAAAAAGTAAGATGATAATGTCAGTATGGCTGGCACTAGTTCCGGTGAGTGTCAGTACAAGTTGTCATATGTTGGTATTGTGAAGACTGTCTAGATACGTGAAGGTGGGTTTGGAGTAAATGAGGATGACGCCTTGCATCCACCTACTCCAAATAGAGGGGAGGGGGGACAGGAGACATTTATAGATTTTTGGAGACATGATATTTAAGCTATCTCATTGATATATCAAGTGATTCTTCCATTGAAGTTGGGGAGGAGGAAAACATCTATTTGGAGCCGAGGAAATAATCATTAAATTTTATGTGTAAAGTTACTTCACCCGATTATCCCACGCTGGGCTGGATGCCCATTCATCTTTAAAAATTCGTATGTACAAAGTAGTGGATAATTTTTCTTCATATTTAAAACAACTAAGGATAGTTAATTGGATGAGGGCATACTCACACACAACATATTTGTGTTTTTTCAGGTGGTAACTTAAGTTGTCATCACACCCATTAAACAAAACCAATTCATCATCTTGAAATACTACTTTAATATGGTCTATTTCATTTTTTTCCTGTGATGAGGCCTTCGACATCAAAATCACTTGATAGCTATTTTCAAGCTTGACTCCATTATTTTGTCTCATGAATAATTCATATTTTATTCCCCACTTTAGTAGTATTTCTTCACGTTTTATTAACATAATCTTTACAGATTCAATTTCCCATATTACATGGGGTTAGTAGGGTTGGGTTCAGTCTTTACAGATTCAGCTTCCCATATTTCATTGGGGTTCATTGCTTTGCCTGTAGGGTTGGGTTCACTCAGTCTTATCATTTTCAAAATTTGCTGTTGTCTCGTTAATATCAGTCATAATGGTGATCTATTTCAAATCTGTGAATGTAAAAAAAAAAAAAATATGTTAAGGCATATGTAACTTAACTGATCAATCAACATTTTTATCTAAGATAGTATAAGGTGATGCAGGACTAATAATTAGAGATTTAAGTAGCCAGAACGTCGTATTGGGCCTGCTATATAAATAAGACCAAACAAGACCCTACCTTACCAAAACTAAGTCAATATAATTATATTATCTTATTATATTATAATATTATCAAAGTGGACTCACTAGATACAGCACAGGACTAGGGTTGTAACTGACAGTTGAATTATTTTATATCTATCTTTTCAATTCTGACTTGAGGAGTAGGAGGAGGAGGGGGAGGGGTGAGTTAAATCGCCTTCAAGTATATAAAAGCGTTATGCCCAGTATTATTACCTCAGTGTTAAGTGGTCTGATGCAGCATGCATATGTCCATAGTGATAACTATTTAATATTATTTAATTGTTGACATATACAACAACTATGGATTCACCACTTTCTATAAATATGTTAATGTTATATGTTATATGTTATAATGGTATATGTTATATACCATATAATATATATATATAATGGTTATATGTCATAATGGTATATGTTATCCCTTGATAACATATACCAAAAAAAGATGAAAGAAAAACTTCCAGATACATTTGGAGCATCATTTCAGAAGATTATTTCTTATGCTGAAAACAGTTTAATGTCTTCGGAATTGTAAGTATCATTATTATAATATGTTAATAATATATATCATATATATATTTTTATAATATCCATACCCCAACAAATTATTACTTCTTATTTTTTTTTTCTTTTGTTTGTAGGTATGAAAATCTTTTAAAAACATTGAAAGAAAAAAAGAAGATAAAAAGAATAAGTACAAATGTCCCACATGGAATCCTATCCCCTGTAGACGACCCTGCTATTCTTCATGACATAAAGGTCAACTGCTATGGCCCTGATGACACAATCTACAACAATGATCCGGAAGTTCGAAAAAATGTTCCTCGTGGTGTAACACTCTTGGAGTTTAAGGGACTGTTTGATTTAGTGATCTTTGCCAATAAAAAATTTACTGGTGGTATTGGTGATGAGGATGATAAACAATCGGAAACAAATGATCTATGGAAACAATATT
The DNA here is from genome assembly GCF_040958095.1 of Procambarus clarkii. Lineage (NCBI taxonomy): Eukaryota > Metazoa > Arthropoda > Malacostraca > Decapoda > Cambaridae > Procambarus > Procambarus clarkii. Next base: position 27,090,409 of record NC_091221.1, on the reverse strand, counting down.
GCTTAGAAGATCCCAGTACTACTACTTCTAAAGTAGTTTGTATGACTAAAGTGAATTGTGAATCAGCTCATTTCAGTGGCAGATACATTAATGGTAATTTTTTTTAAATACTGGGAGTAAAAGTGTTCATATGTTAATTGGAGAAAGGGAAGACATTGAGCGGTATGATGGAGAACGTTATGTTGTTGCTAAGGTTGTGGCCAGATCACTGTGGGATACATTGAATAATATCAGCTGCATAACTGATAAATATAAGCTGAATAATATCAGCTGAATAACCAGAACATAATTTGTAGTCTCACATACAACCAAAGTGTACTTAAGCTCTGCCTTTCCTTTCCAAAGGTGTTTATTTTTATTTTTATTTTATATATTTTTTTTTGTCATCTTTGCCTGTTTTATACTCCTAATTATTTGTTCTTAGTTAATCCCCTTGTCACTAAACCTAGGGCTTTTTATTACCCTGTTAATTAACCATTACTAAGCTAATTATCTTCAAGATCATTTTTTTTTATGATTATTATTTTTCTTATTATTTTTTATTTTACATTTATATTGTCAGTCTCTACTGATTTTTTGTTTTTTATTTTATGTAACTTCTGTGTCCTCCCTGGCTATCTATTGGATCTTTATTTTACTTCTAAATTGTTACTATTTTATTGTATTTGCTTTTATTCTTGTGTTTTGCTTTATCGTGTATCTTGTATCGTGATCCCTCTGCATCTCTATGCACACTGATATTGATCCTGATCAAAATCTTCTGTCTCATATCTACACCAACCAGCACATTGATCATCATTATTGCAAGTATTTCACAGCACATCAGGCTAAAAACAAACTTCAAAATAGCACCTGTCTATCAATTTATATCCAAAATGTTAGATCACTTGGTAAACATTTTGACGATTTAAATGCATTACTCACAGCAATAGGTACTAACCTATCGTTCATTATTTTAACAGAAACTTGGCTAAATAAAGACTATACCCAACTCTACAACTTAGCTGGTTATAAAGCCATTCATAACTGTAGGCCTAATAAAAAAAGTGGTGGCACAGCTATATATTACCGAGATACATTTATCTGCAACAGTGTTATTAGTGACAGAGATGACTACTGTGAATATACTTTTGCTCAGTTTACAATTAAATCCCTTAAATCCTCTTTGACTATTGGAGCCATCTATAGATTTCCCAATACCAACATAGCTTCTTTCTCAGACAACCTAAGGAATCTTATTATAAACAACAATCTCAACAAAAACCACATCATTCTGGGAGGAGACTTTAATATTGACCTGGGTCAACAAAATTGCTCTCAAGTTGACTATTTCCTAAACAGCATGAACTCCTGTATGCTAATCCCCACAATCACCAAACCTACCCGAGTCACTCAAACATCAGCCACTACCTTGGACCACATATGGACAAACATAACAGCTCCCCTTGTATCTGGTATAATCTACGACAGAACAACTGACCACTATCCTACCTTTCTCATAGCTAACATGGACATAACACCACCAAAAAGCAAGAAACTTTCATTTAGGCTACACAGTGAATCAGCTTTAGACAATCTTACAGAGGCACTTTACAATATTAACTGGGATTCTGAATTCAATAATACCCATGATATAAATTCATTAGCTAACCTCTTCCTCTTAAAAACTCTAAGCCTCTACAACCTTCATTGTCCCCTTCTTACCAAGCAAGTAACTGACAAAAGATTAAACAATCCATGGCTCTCAAGTGGCATTCTCAACTCAATCAACAAGAAACATGAATATGAAAAGAAAGTTAGGATTGGCCTAGTTTCAAAGGAAGTAGCTAAAAGGTACTCATCAATGCTTACCAGTATCATAAGAAAGGCAAAACTTGCATATTATGTGAATAGATTCAATGAAGCAAAAGGCAACATGAAAAGCACTTGGAAAACTGTCTCTAGTATCCTAGGAACTAAACAACACTCACATAACCAAGTAAAACTCTACAAGGATGGGGATATACCGTCAACTGATTTAGAAATGGCAAATGAATTGAATAGTTTCTTTTCATCGGTTGGTGCTAATCTTGCCAGTAAAAGATTCAGATTCAGATTCAGATGTTTATTCAGGTAAGGTATATACATACAAGTGATGTTACATTAATGGATTGATATATAGATAGAGCTAGTACATACAATGCCTAAAGCCACTATTATGCAATTAGGGCAAGAAAAACATTAATATCTAGAACTTAATACTAATTGAGCATAAAGAATAAAAAGTGTGGAGAACAAATACAAATAAAGATAAAAAAAAAGGGGGAACATGACTGAAAAAGCAGCACAAATAACAATAGGTTGACAAACAGTGTTGATTAAAAAAAAGAAAATAACAGACATGGGTTGACAATAGAGGAGTGAGGTATGTTACAGGGAATTTATTAGGTAGTGTTTAGTTTTTATCTTAAACTGGTTGAGAGAGGTACAGTCTTTAACATGGTTGGGAAGGTCATTCCACATTCTGGGCCCCTTGATTTGCAGAGCATTTCTAGTTTGATTAAGACGTACTCTAGGAATATCAAAACTGTATTTATTTCTGGTGTGGTGCTCATGGGTTCTGTTACAACCTTCTATGAAGCTTTTAAGATCAGGATTGGCATTATAGTTTAGCGTTTTATATATGTATAATACACATGAGAGAATGTGCAGTGACTTAATATCTAACATATTAAGAGATTTGAGTAGGGGTACCGAGTGATGTCTGGGGCCAGAGTTGGATATTGTTCTAATAGCGGCTTTGTGTTGGGTAATTAGAGGACGTAAGTGATTTTGGGTAGTAGAACCCCAAGCACAAATACCATAGTTGAGATAAGGATAGATAAGGGAGTAATAGAGAGTCACCAGGGCAGGGCGTGGTACATAATATCTGATCTTAGAAAGAATGCCCACAGTTTTTGAAACTTTTTTTGATATATTTAGAATGTGTCCCTGGAAATTCAGCTTGTGGTCAATGAGAATGCCAAGGAATTTGCCATCTAATTTGTTACAAATTTGGGTATTGTTTATTTTGAGATTTATAAGACTAGAGGATTTATTGCCAAACAGAATATAGAAGGTTTTGTCAATGTTAAGGGTGAGTTTGTTGGCAGTTAGCCAAAGATGGACTTTATTTAGCTCAGTATTTACTGTGGCATTTAGAGCAAGAGGGTCAGGACTGGAGTAAATGAAGGTTGTGTCGTCAGCAAATAGAATTGGTTTGAGGTGTTGGGAGGCATTTGGAAGGTCATTAATGTAGATGAGAAAGAGGAGAGGGCCAAGTATGCTGCCCTGAGGAACACAGACTCAGACACATAACACATATCTCTCAGGCAGCTATCCAAACTCTCTTCTCCTTTCACCAATCAGCCCGGCAGATGTTGTGTCCATCATACACTCTCTAAAAACCAAGGCAGGGAACACAAGTGAAATTCCATCCATTGTGTACAAGAGAGCCTCCCATGCCCTTGCCCCACCCATAGCACTACTGTTCAACAAATCTATAGAGTGTCACACCTTCCCTGATATCCTCAAAAAAGCAAGAGTAACGCCAGTCCATAAAGGAGGCAATCCGGCGGACATAAACAATTATAGACCAATATCAAATCTACCCATTCTATCAAAAATATTTGAAAAAATTATTTACAAACAGCTCTATTCCTACCTCGTAAAATTCGACATACTCAGCCCCTGCCAGTTTGCCTTCCGGTCCCAAAAGAGCACCAACGATGCAATCATTAGTCTCCTTGACGTTATCTACTCAGCCCTTGACAAAAATGAGTTTCCGATTGGACTCTTCATTGACCTAAGAAAAGCCTTTGATACTGTTAATCACAACTACCTCTTACTTAAACTCCAGCATTATGGAATCCGAGGCCTTGCCCTTGACTACATCTGATCCTATCTTAGTGACAGACACCAATATGTAACCATCAATGATACAACTTCCTCCACTCTACCAATTACCGTTGGAGTGCCACAGGGCAGCATCTTAGGACCTCTTCTATTTCTTATATATATAAACGATCTGCCTAATGTCTCTAATATTCTCAAACCTATATTGTTTGCTGACGATACTACCCTTATCTATTCAAACCTCAACCCACATACACTAAATAATGTTGTGAATAACGAATTAAAAAAAGTCCACTTATGGATGTCAACGAACAAACTAACATTAAACATCGAAAAGACTTACTACATCTTATTTGGAAGCAAATCATCAAATGCAATTTAGCTACAGATAGACAACATTAACATCAGTAATAAAAATGATGGCAAGTTTCTTGGCCTATTCCTAGACAAGAGACTCAACTTCAGCACCCACATTCAACACATAACTAGGAAAGTCTCTAAGACAGTTGGTATACTCTCCAAAATCAGATATTATGTTCCTAACTCTGCTCTCCTCTCACTATATTATGCACTAATCTACCCCTATCTTAATTATGGTATCTGTGCATGGGGGTCTACCACTGCAAACCACCTTAAGCCCATCATCACACAGCAAAAATCTGCTATCAGAATAATAACTAACTCTGCTTTCAGACAACACTCAGCTCCCTTGTATAAATCCCTAAACTTGCTAAATATTAACTCCCTCCACACATTCTCTTGTGTCAACTACATTTACAAAACCCTGTTCTTAAATGCAAACCATGCTCTGAAACTCTCCCTGGACAGATGTAATAGGACCCATTATCACCACACCAGAAATAAATATCTCTTTGATATCCCCAGGGTCAAACTTAATCTGTGTAAACACTCTATGCAAATTAAGGGACCTAGTCTATGGAACTCACTCCCTAGTGAATTGAAAAACTGTAAAACTTTTGCCTTATTTAAAAGCAAAACCAAAAAGTACCTAACTTCATCTTCTTAGTTTCCTACACTGAGTTTTAAATTTGCTCTGTACCTAGTGTTACCCAATCTCCTAATTTTTATGTAATATCAAACAACCTTATCATTGTGTTCATTGCTGTCTTCTTTTATGTGCTAGCCATATGCTGTATTGTGACTACCAATTTTTGTCAACTACCATTCAAGATGTCATTGCAATCAATCTTGTATTGTTTCTGCTGTATTGTGCCTACCAATTTGTTGTCAACTACCATTCAAGCTGTCATTGCAATCAATCTTAGCTACCTATGTGCTTTAATATACTGTACCTACAATTTTCTCTCATCTTCATTTTTTTCATTTCATGTAATCTGTTATCATTTTTTTGTCTATAAATTTTGCAAGTATTTACCTCCTTAAAATTTTCTTAGATTAAGGACCTGCCCGAAACGCTGCGCGTGCTAGTGGCTTTACAAGACTGTAATTACCATATTTTTATCCTCACATTCGTTATGTACATTCTTGTATATGCATAAATAAATAAATAAATAAATATGGATATTATGAATCGACATTTGGTATATAGTATCTTACACTATACTAAATGTACAGCTGTGTGTGAGCTTCTTCAACCTGACAACCAACATATTGTTAACCTCAGTCACTTGGATAAGCATCAACTCAACGTTATCTGTTTTACTCCATTGTACAACGAATATGAAGAGACTAGCCTTCTTGCATTATCTCCACACTACACACACAACCTGTTTACGGCATTAGGCTTTACATCTCCTGCCTATTCAATAATTGAAGCTAAAGATGTAGTGAAACACCAGAATAAGGTAGGCAAACAAAAAGTCTATTGTACAAGGAAGTGCCAATTTATATTGTCACATTTTTCAATACAATTTCTTTTATGAAACTATATTATTAAATTATTTTTACAGGTGCGAAGTGATCTTTACAAAGAAGGTGAAGTTTTTTATTTTCTAAATGAGATTGAAGAAACAATTGGAATGATAAAAGTAAAAACAAGATGGTATCTAATACTTAGAGCCTTGAGGGATAAAGCAGTTTATTGTTTTTTATCCAAGAAAAAAACAAGCAAAATTGAAGTTTAGAGAATAATATTCACTTAACTCAATTACGACTAAATGAAATTTAGAAATGGCTCAAGTTCTCGATTTATATTTATTTATTTATTTATTTATTTATTTATTTATTTATGCATATACAAGAATGTACATAAGGAATGTGAGGATACAAATATGGTAATTACAGTCTTGTAAAGCCACTAGCACGCGCAGCGTTTCGGGCAGCCTTAACAAAGGCTGCCCTGCTAACAATTTAACAAAGATGTAAGGTGAGTATGATTGGTAAAGCACCTACCTACTTTGTTTTCATAAAAAGACCCTCTTAAGAAATTAATTATTTGAAAAATTAGGTTGAAAAATAAGGGATTTATAACACTAATAAATAATCATCATTACTTTCAGGAAATGGGGACAAGTTTTCTACAGTGGCTAAATGAAAAAGTAGAAAAAAAAACATATTGCTGTGGAAGATATTAGGCCCCAATTTCCAACAATATGGAGCAGGTTTCTTTATGAAAAAAATTTGATCGACAATTTTGAAGATGATGAAGAAGAATTAGGTGGTTAGTTACCATTAACTTTATTATACAGTGGAAGGCATTGGGAAAACAACCAATTCAGTTGCACATTTTCGTCTTGATCATCTTTAGAAGTCTATAGAGACAAATTACCGTCTTCATTACTGTCGATAAGTGGACTAGATAATTAATTAAAATATGTTTTCTAGTAACACCTGTGGTAGGGATGACATCTTTTAGACTGGAGTTTGTATTGATTTACACATGATATATAAAGTGTTCATCAGTAAAAATAAGTAATATAAGTAGTTAGGTAGTAGTATTTTTTTTATCTGGGACGTGAATTTTTTTTTTTTTTGGGGGGGGGGGGGGGCGCCCAGGTTGAGAAAAAAATCTGTGTAAAAAATGTAGTAAAATTTCCACAATTAAACTTTATATTTTTATCACAGAATTTCCACTTGGTTCCCTATATTTTTTCTTACCATTATTTTAGCTTTTTACTAAGGGATTTGGTAAAGGATTTCAGCTGATAAACTCTATAGTCCCAATTTTAAGTCTGAGTCAACAGGAAGAGGAGGAGGAGAAGGAGGAGGAGGAGGAGGGGGAGGAGGGGGGAGGGAGATTGTGTATTATATAAAGAGAGAGAGAGAGAGATGCCTCTCTCAGTCACTAACTAGTCAGTCTAATACAACACTCACATTTTGTTTTCATAGCAATGAGAGAAGAAAAAAATCGTTTGGAGACTTTTAAGGACTGTAACTTCAGTGTAAACAGTCATGTACTTGCAAAGGCGGGTTTCTATTATACTCATAAAGCAAATCTTTTAGAATGTTCAATGTGCCATTTTCAAATTGATGCCACGAACGTAAACCAAGAGGAAAATAGAATCATTGCTTTACATAAGAAAGAGAAACCAGAATGCACATTTAATCAGAACGTGAAAAGATCTATTTCTAAGTAGTTTGATTCATATGACAGTTTACGGTTTGAAAAGGAACGCTTGAATACCTACATAGATTGGCCACTTGAATGGTTAGAACCATCTGATTTGGCTCGTGATGGCTTTTACTACCTGCGAACAAATGACCACGTTGCTTGTGTCTTTTGTCGAGGCATTGTTGGTGCCTGGGAAAGAGGAGACACTCCCAGAGGCGAACATCAGCGGCACTTTCCCCATTGTCCATTCATTCGAAATAAACCAGTGGGAAATTTTCCACTGATATTTAATGAAAAATTCAAGGGTTATTCCGTTCCTCTGAGAAATAGTAAAAATTCGTCCTATAGACAAGGAATAGATGTCTGTGGTCTAAGTCCTATGACAGACAATGGAGTTCACCAGCATACCATTGCCAAGCGAAAAGACTACTTAACACTTGAAAGTCGCCTAGCAAGCTTTAACAATTGGCCTGAACGTGTAACACAGAAACCAACTGAATTGTCAGAAGCTGGATTCTTCTATTGTGGTTTAAGTGATCATGTGTGCTGTTATCATTGTGGGAATGGACTTCGAAACTGGGAAACTGATGATATACCTTGGGATGAACATGCTCGCTGGTACCCAGAGTGTACCTTCCTCTTCTTGACGAAAGGAAAAGAATTCATTGATCAGGTATGTCAGCTACAGTAACTTCAAATGAAGGTTGACTATTATTATAATCTTTATAAAAGCTATTTGTAACATTAACTTTATTCTTTTTTTTCAGGTTCAAGGGGAAAGGCCACCTTATGAGACAAACCCTTCAATAACCCATATCAATGAAGATCAACACACACTTATTAAGGAACTAGACATAACTAAGCACCTTATTTCAATGGGTTTCCAGGAAGATCATGTGATGACAACGTATCATAATCAACTCAAAGAGAAGGGGTTACCTTTCTTTAACATTGAGTAATTTATTGAAGCAGTCTTACAGTACATAGAAGACGAAGTTAGAAAACGTCTAGTAAATAAATTGGCATTGGCTGAAGTTGATGTTGTCCCAAGCCCACCAATGTCTGATGAAAATGAGTTGGCTTCTGACACAAAGCAACAAGTAGAATCATCTACAACTTTAATACAGCCTATAGTAGATGAATAGGCATTGGCTGAAGTTGATGTTGTCCCAAGCCAACCAATGTCTGATGGAACTGAGTTGGCTTCTGACCAAAACCAACAAGTAGAATCATCTACGACTTTAATACAGCCTATAGTAGATGAATTGGCATTGGCTGAAGTTGATGTTGTCCCAAGCCAACCAATGTCTGATGGAACTGAGTTGGCTTCTTACCCCAATCAGCAAGTAGAATCTACAATAGTTGATGAATTGACATTGACTGAAGTTGATGTTGTCCCAAGCCCACCAATGTCTGGTGATTCTAACACACAACCATTATTTGGTAGAATAACTGATCAAGTTACCGCTCTCCCAAAGTCAGAAGGTACAATTAGACACAGAGTGATTGAGTGTAAGATTTGTATGGAGAATGAGAGTTAATGTTTTTACCTTGTAAGCACATATGCACTTGTTTCAAATGTGCATCAAACATATCCACATGTCCAATTTGTAGAGCAGAGATAAAATATACTATTAAAGCAATTATATCATAGTAAAGAATGTTTTAGATGTGTGATAATGATATGATATGTACGATTCGAGAGCAATACTGCAAAGCCTAACATGTTGGAATTTATGGAAATGAACGTACAGATGTGCTGGCGGCTGAAGGTGCTGAGGGAAACCATATTGATAATACTTCATACCCAAGACTCTTCTAAGAAATTAGAAAACATCATCGTCAAGAAAGTTGAGTTGGATACAAAAATATGTCCACACCTACAGTAATAAGGATGATTTTAGACCATTTGCATAACATAATGTATCCTATCTATCAACCCGGCTGGAAATATATGAATTTCAAATGTTATTATTCCTATAATAAATACCTTATAATTATTATTGACGAAATATTATTCCTTTCCCCAGATATAATCTCAGATGAGGAAAAGTTGTAGTTTAGTTATACCAATGTGTGTGTGTGTGTGTGTGTGTTTGTGTGTATCCTTTCAAAATAGATATGTTTTTTTTTTGTCTTTAAGGTAGTATAAAAGTGTCACTAAGGTAGCCTGCAGCAGAACACAGTTTATGGATTAATTAGTGGTAGAGTCGCAATCCAAGCACACTACACTACATACTACCTCTTGATATAACTTTCTAGACAGTGAAAGTGAACAAACAAGCAGTGGTAGTTGCAGTACTACTCAATCTCTGGCGGAACTGAAGAAGCAAACAACCATTCCACAAACTGGTCAAGCCAATCAACCAACTTGTCTGTCAACTGATCTACAACCACCCAACCAATCTGTCCATCAACTGGTCTAGAACCACCCTTTTTCTGTTGGAAGTTTCTTTCTAGGGAAGTGGATAACAATTGATCATATAAAATAAGAGAGCACATACTGTTTTTCATAATGGTTGCACCATATGAATTTGATGACATGCAATTGTCAAGGTCTTTAGTATGTGTCTCAGGCAGTGCTTATAACAGAGGAGTCATTTTAGACTTAAGCAGAACATCCACTTTCGCTGCTACAGTTCCAGTGGACCCATTGCCTCCGAAATTAGCAGGACCCAGAACACAACAGAAACTATTGCTGAATATTAATAAGCTGAAACATGAAAACCATATTATTAAACAAAATTTGTCAGTTGTGTATAAAATGTTTAAAGAACAGGAGAGACAAATTTCTATGTTGAGAAGGGGTATAAGGGAATGGAGCATCCAAAAAAGTTCCTTTTCCGAAACCACTGTCTCTTCCTACTTACTCAACACACCCACCATCTCCTCCTCCTCCTCCAATTAATTCTCTCAATCCATCGTCCCCTACAATTTCTATGAGAATCAGGTAAATAAATAAATAATTTCTTTTACCTGTTTGAAAATGAAGCCCCACTCATCCTTCTTTTTCTTGCTTAATTTTTGTCACCTGATCATAGAATTATATTAAAACAATAAAAAAAAAATGAGTGAAATTGTTAAAATAATCTTGAATACTATAACATTCCCAGACAATGGTTCCTCGGGTTTGAGAGAACGTATATTCATAAAAACTCTTATTAACAATTTTGTTGTTGTGAATGATGATGATAAAAGAATAATTCTATTATTGAATAAAATGCTTCATTTGTTTACTATCTCTGATCAATATATTAAATTAATAACCGAAACATATCCTCTTAAGAGTCAGAATCAACAAAAACAAACAATAGCTCTTTTGAATAAAAAATGTAATGAATGTGAGAATGAAAAAAGTAAATTAGAAATTAAATGTGGAAATCAAGATGCCACAATAACAGATTTAAATACAAATGTGAGAGATTTAGAACTTACTATTGTGCAGCTTACAGATAAATTAAGAGACCAAGAAAATGAAACAGAGAATTTAAAGAAGGAAAATTTAACTCTTCAAGATAATCAAAATAAATTGAAAAATAATCTAGAAGATCGAAACAATACCGAATTAATGAAGCTTAGAATCCAATACGATGATGAAAAGAAACAGTATGAAACAAAATATGTATTTATGTTAGATGAGAAAGACAGACAAATTCAACATATCTCCGAAGACAAAGACAAACAAATAAAAGACATAGCTGATGAAAAAGAAAAACTAACCGATTTAATAAAATCAAATAATACTAGAATAAAATCCAAATACGTTACACTCGAGAATGACCTAAAAACATGTAAGCAACAATTAAATAGTGCACTTGAACAATTAACTATAAGTCGTCAACAACAAGAAGAATTATATAGGCAAATAAATACAAATTTAATATCTCTTGAAGAATACCAACTAAAATTAGCCACATGTGAAAACGATATAAAGAACCAGAATATGCAATTTCTGGAATGCCAACAAGCCCTACAAAAATGCAAAGATGATAAACTATCAGAAAAAGAAGAATATAATAATTTATTAGTATCCCAAAACCATTATGTTCAAGAATGCCCACAAAAACTACTAGATTGTGAAAATTCTAAAAAAATAAAGTATGATGAATATAATACATTAGAAAAGAATATAAATGAAGCAAATAAATATAATATTGAAACATTAGAGCGACTTTATAGAAAACCTACATTATCGAATAGCGATATAATTCATTGTTTTTCAAGCATATTTCCTTTAGATGATGATAATGAATCGAAAGCAACAGGAAAATCACAAATTGAAGCAATAGTAAATAAGTTCATTCATCAGTTAAATACCGAACGTGATAACTACATTCACGAAGAACGTGAAAAGGACATTAGAGACAGGATTTCCCGTTTAAATTATATTAATAATAATGATCCACACCAAAATAATAATATTCTTAATATTTTTACTAACGAGGAAGAAAGAAATTTATTTAATCAAATATTAGAAAAATTTAAAACTAATATTATCGATGAAACAGTATATGAACACGAACGTCAAATAATACCTTATGTAAATGAAAATGATCATTTAAAACGCCAATTAGACGAACCTAATTATGTTGCTAAATTGTTAATAGACGCGGTGGCATCAATAGTTTTAGTTAAAGAAATTATAACCAAACGAATTGTTGACCTGGAAAAAGATCATAAAGGAACGAATGGGGAAGTTATAAAAGTATATGCTTTCGTTACAATTCTATATACATTATTCCAGAAGGAAATAAGGCAAGATTTGAATGCAAATAATGTACAACGCTTTTATTACATTATCTTGAACGTGATTCGTAAGTCCCCTTCTGATAATATTCATGAAATACTGGCTTTACAACAACAAAATGATTTACATATTAAGATCTTACAAGAAGAAAATGAAACAATAACTTCTAACCTGTTGACCATTCAACAGACAAATGCTTGTCTCCAGGATTCCAACAAACAAATGCTTTCAGAATTAAGTGAGACAAGAATGCATTTGTCGATGATTAACCATGATGAGACTTCGGTGGCCCCCTTAGAATATGAAGAAACTCAAATTAATAAATTCACATTAATCATCCAAGCTGTCACTACTCAGCTCGATGCTTACTTGGCCGGGACATGCAACAATAAGTATTTAAGATCAGCATTCGAAAAACTCTCAATGAGAAAAATGTTTTGCAAGAATGAAATGGCGAAATCTAAAATGATGCAATTATTTATTTCACTTTCAAATCATATCTTCAAATTTATATTCTGCGCCCAGTTCTATAAGAATCTTGTCACGGTAATAAACGATAATATGAAGCTATAGAAATAGCACCCGTTTTCCCAATTCTATACAATATTAGTAAATTAACCCTGATAAATGGTACGTATTCTATAAGCAACAATGAGGATAATAATCAAATAGTGTCTATCGATAACGAAAAGAAGAATTTAAAATCGATTGCGTTATTACACGAGGCTAATATGCAAGCAGAAAAATCTTGGTTCCTTAAAAACCTAAAAGTTAAGTGCGAAAGTGTATTGGGTGATGACAGCATTTTAAAATCAATCGCCTCTCAGAAAGTTTCTTCGCCTGAAACTGTTGAGAAAACAACCACACAAAAAAGAGATAAAACGAACTTAAAAGACGCAAAACAAAGGGCAAAAGATAAGACTCAAGGCAGGCGACAAGTCGAGGCATTAACAGAGAAAAAGAATCTAAAGGATAGACATATAAACATTATAAGGGGAGGAATAGTTGAAAATAAATAAGAGGATGTCGATGGTAAGCAGTCAACTCATTAGAGAAAGGAATTTTGTAAATACCTCCCCCCCCCTCAAAAAAAAATAAAAAATAAGAGACATCAGAGATTGGAAAAGGGGTTCAAGTTCATAGTAAGTGTGAGTTTGTAAAGATTTGCCACCATTCTCCAGCGTGTAATAAGCCAAATCAACTCGATGAGGATCTTTGGTGTTATGGCCAATTTTCACACAGGCATTACTAACCTTGTAATTAACCGAGATTTCAAATGACAAGGTATATTTTAATTGTTTTGGATTTCATCTAGATCAGGTGTCTGATACTTTTGAGAAAAAATAATATCTCATATTATATTTGTATGAGGAATAAGCTTACATTCTAATTCCATCTGAGGAAACAGCATGAGTTCTTTCTAAAGAGAGCTTTTCGTACCACTTTTTTCTCTTTGGAAGAGCAGCGAAGAGTGTGTGGCTGGCCGTCAGTGGATGGCCGGCGGCCACGAATACTTATATATGGCTCAGCTGACACAGTGCTTAGTCAGAACTGGGACTTTACGTGGTACTAGTCTAAGGAAGATCAGCAGGCAATTCCCAAAAAACAACGAAAACATTGTTAATATTTTCACGCTTTATTTTATGTCATATCCTATATCAAAATGGCAATTGTATAAAATGATGAATCTTCAGTTATCACAAAAATATATTTATTATGAAAATGAACATGAGCTTCTGATCAATCACATCCATCGTAAAGGTGAGCTTATATATGTCGATTACTTTAATGAAGTTATAGCCAGTGTAGTTTGGAAGATGGTATGGCAGCATTCAACTAAGCGACTCTCTAATTATTGAGTCACAACTGCAATATACAACAATGCTGAGTTGGGGGATGAGGGGGGGGGGGAGCTAGAAGGGCAAAAGATAGGGAGTGATGGTAGGTGGCGACGGAAACACTGCAGTTAGTCTTACTCAACTCCTGCTAAGAGGTCCACACGTTCGGGCCAGGCTCCGCATCATATCGAAAGGTTATTATAGATGGCTCTCTCAGCTAGAGATATTTATTATACTAATGTATGTGTGTATGTGTCTTATCCTTTTTCAAATAATTTTATTTTTCTTTCACGGTATTAACCTGTCCATCAACTGCTCAACCACCACCCAACCAACCTGTCCATCAACTGGTCTACAACCACCCTTTTTCTGTTGGAAGTTTCTTTCTAGGGAAGTGGATAACAATTGATCATATAAAATAAGAGAGCGCACAGTGTTTTTCAAAATGGTTGCACCATATGAATTTGACATGAAATTGCTAATAAGGTCTTTAGTACGTGTCGGAGGCAGTGGCTATAACAGAACAACTGATGCTTCGGTTTGTTTAGACTTAGGCAGAACATCAACTTTCGCTGCTAGAGTTACAGTGGACCCATTGCCTCCAGAATTAGCAGGACCCAGAACACAACAGCAATTATCTAAAAGAAGCAACATTGGAGTAAATTCAACTGGAGCGGCAACTCCATCATCTTCCACAGTAGGTCAGACTGTTGTTGCAACAACTTCTCATGAACTCAGTGCAGAAAATGCCAGTAGAAGTGTAAGACCCGCCAGACTCTGAATACATGGACCTACCAGTATTTCCCAAGGAAGCGACATTGGAGTAAATTCAACTGGAGCAATAGGTCAGGAAAATGCTGGAAGAAGTACCAGACCCGCCAGACCCAGAACCTATGGACGTACCAGAATTTCTCAGGGAAACGACATTGGAGTAAAGACTGTTTCAACTTCCCGAAAGCGTCCTTGTCCCCAGTGAAGAAAATCAACCCATAACAACAATGAAGGAAATTCTTAGTAAACGGTCCCGTATTTTAATCTTGACCCACCAACAGGTTCATCAATTACTTGCCAATACGTTGACCCCAGAACAACTTATGCTGGATATGAATAATCTGATCCAAGAAAACAATGTTCTTCAACATAAAGTGTCACTTTATCAGGAAATCTTTAGAAACAAGGAGAAATTAATTTCTATTATTAAGAAAATGGGAATAAAGGTTGCATAAATAATTATATGATTATTTAAGATGATTTTTTTGAATTCATAACATGATAAACTCTGTCAATGTTTCTGAGGTCAATAGCATATGTTATCACAGAATACTTTATGCTGTGTCATATATATTACTTTGTAATGTGAATGTGGATTTGTGTGTATGGTTCTAGTTGAACCAAGTTTCATTAATAGTATATAAAAAAAAATATTAATCTGCAGTATATATCTGAGCAAACTATTCCAGATTTAATCGATATAACCAATAAAAAATTTTATATTTTTCCCCCGTCATCATATTCCTCACCTTTTAATCAAGATATGAAAAATATTATGGCTTGTGTGAGTATTTTAGTTCAAAAATTATTTAGTGAAGCTAATCTAAATCAAGCAAATATATATGTAATAGATAATAATGATAATAATAATAATAATAATAATAATAATAATTATAAACCTCTGCCAATAAATATATTTAATATAAATTCATATGTGGAGGTAGGTTTACTAAGAAAAAATAAAGAATCAACCAAGTTAAAAATACATTTTTTAACTACTAGTGATGAAATAAAAGCTATTTTAACTATTCAGTAAAAAAAAAATATTTCTTTTATGTTGATATATAGAAGAAAAGACACAAGGATTAATCAGTATAAAAGATGCTGTGTATAGACAATGATTTAAAATACGAGCAAGAGCGATTAGAAACATTTATTAATTGGCCTGTAAGTAACCCAAAGCCCAAAGAGTTGGTAACTAATGGCTTCTTCTATCTGAAAAAAGGAATAGAATGCGCTTGTGCATTTTGCTATGTCTATGTAAATTCTTGGGATGATATTTTAAATGATGATGATTATTTCAATGAAAATATAATACTCATTTTAAATAACAACACTATTAAACTTAGTGAATTTCATAGTAGAATAAGCCCTGAATGTCCATTTTTGAAGGGCGAACCAGTAGGTAATATTCCTATTGAATTTTCATCTTATCTCATAGAACCCAAGTATATTAAGTATAATAAAGCTTTGGAATTTGAATTAGATCAAAATAACAAATTACCCAAGGGGATACTCTTGCATAAAACTCCACATCATGAAAAATATAGTGAGGTTAGAGTTCGCTTGTCTAGTTTCAAAGACTCCTGGCCACTTTCAATAAAACATCCCAGCCCAAGCTGGTTTTTTTTTTTTTAAAAACCACCTCGTGGAGATGAAGTAATCTGTTTCTATTGCAATATGCATTTTCGAAATTGGAAAGAAGGTCATGATCCATGGATAGAACATGGGCGTTGGTCAACACAATGTTATTATATATTGATCATGAAAAGGCCTGATTTTATTAAAAATATACGTTCATCTAAAATCACTAAATATCCCCCCAAAATATTTTCTAATGATATAATTATGCAAATGATGAACAAATTAGATATTTTAGTAACTTTATCTAAAAGTTACAAACGCGATATTGTTAAAAGAGTATTTAAAGACGTAGTAATATACTCTGGACGATCATTTAAATCATATGATCAAGCTATAACCATTATAACAAGATATTTATATATTAACCAAAGAAAATTTAAAAGGGTTAAAATCATAGAAGAAAATAATCAAAACGAAAAAGATGAAGTTGAAAATATATTTTTAACCTCAATGAATAATGACACAGTAACATTAACCAGGACTTATAATGAGCATAATACAACTACTTATTGCATATCTGATCCCAAATGTGATCATATATTGAGCTTTACTATAAAGAATTTAGGACGTCAACAACCCACAGTTTCATCCGATTGTCAACATGATAAGAATTTAATGAATACACACTGTAATATCTGCCAAGATAAAGAACGTTGTGTTCTCATTTTACCCTGCCAACATTTTTGTGTCTGTGAATTGTGTCTTTTACAACTTAGTAACTGTCCAATATGTCGCAATTTAATTAGTCACGTAACTAAAGTATATTTTTCTTAATCTGAAATAATTTAGAGTAAAGGAGTTATTAAAAATGAAATAAAAAATATATATCTCTTTGATTTATAAAACAACAAATGAAATATATTTTTTGGTTTAACTAACTAATCTTTTATAACTTTCGTTTTACTTTAAAAAAAAAGTCGCCTCATGCTGTAATGATGGTATTGTGGTAATTGATAATTCTCCAATCTGAACTATTCATTAAATTCATTGTGACGTCCACCTAAACTAAAGTTCCCGTTCTAAATAATAAGGTTGCGACATAGCTAGCTGGTTGCCCAGAGCAGATGGCAGCACTGTGTCAGCTGAACAAGAGAATATGAAATTTACGAACAATGGCTGGCTTGTGCCAAACACAGCCAAAAATATGGATCCATTTATTTAGAAATTATTATAAAGCATTTTTTTTCTTGGAATAATAGCGAATGTATTATTTTTTTTTTTTTGACCTGAAATCTTCAACTGTTTATGAAAATATTTCAAACTGGGGAAAAGGATAAAATTTTGGGGATACTGAAACCGAATGTTGGAATGTAGCTACTTTGCATAAAGAGATGGATACCTTCATAACAAAAATACATTTCAGTTTTTATAATTTGATTTATTAAATACAATTTTGTACAAATTTATTATAAAATTTTGTAGCTATCAGATATTCACGGAAGCTACATGTGACTGATTGGCAAGTAATCGGCCCAGTATTATAGATACCATTTAGCAATCCTTGTTCAGTTGTCACAGTCCCAATAATCACATCCACATGAGAACGTTTAATTAGAAGCTGTCGTCCAGCAAGATGATTATCATGTAATATTACTGGATGACCAAACATGTAATCACCTTTTTCATTATGAGATAAAACATTCATTCTGATGAGAGCGTCATATGTGTGCACTGGATCTCTCAAGTAAGACAAACAGGCGTTTACATAAGTATTTTGGGTTAAAGGAACCGTTGATACTTTTTCCCAATACCTATCTAAATTGAAGAGGTTATAAATCATTTTATCTCCTTTACCATGGACATTAATAAGCATGTCCACTATTTTCTTCACTTTGTCTGTAATTATTTCTCTAAAGAATTTCTCATTATGGATACATTTTTTCTTTAATTTTTTTTTTTTTTTTTTTTTTTGATGATGATACCATGACTATTATGATTGCCTTGGAACTTCCTGCCTCCTCTTATACAAAAGTATAATTAACATAAATCTATATCAGATTTCTTAAATATATATATGTGTGGTGAAAATAAAATTTGATTATCTTCTTTTAGCAACTGATGTGATAAAAATCTTTTCATCAATAACATTATAATATAGTTTGTATATTATTTTAAATTTTGAATTATATCCTAGTTAGTAGATGAATAATTGGTGTTTCAGGGAGAAAAGTAACCTGTAATCCCCAACTCATTATGATATAATTCAAATTGGGGAAAAGGACATAATTTATAGTTTTATCTTATAAGATAAAGGTATATTATCATCTCAGAGGATAAGTTATAGTTTGCACTCTGTAATTGTATAATTTTTGTAGTGATGCTGAAATAGACTGTATAAAGAGATTGATATACTCACACTCACTGAAGGTCCCGAAAATGTAAGAGCTGTGGAAGATTTAAAATCAGTATTTAACAAGAGTAATAATATACACGATTTTTAGGATCTGGACCAGTGAACATGGATGGTAATGTGAAGTAAGTATGACCGAAGTTTATTAGGGGGTACTTCTTTCTTAATGTTGATGATGTACTCTAGGTCACCTGATCTAAAAAAAATAATATACATTATGGCTGATAAGACAAGCTGAATAAGTCAACCTAAGCTTAGTTTAATATAAAACTCGACCAAAAAGATAATGGAAAGTGTTCTTCACAACCGGACGCCCTGGAGTCTGGCTGAGGTAACCTCGCTGTATATAACATGGCGCGTGTCGCCACCACAGTGTTAAAAACCACAGCAGTCTAACCAACATCCTACAAGAAAACTCATTCTCCTACAGCTACAGCTCCCGCTATTTGAGAGAATTAGTTATCTGCAGTAGAATAATAAGAATATCCAGTTATTTGAGAGAATTAATTATCTACAGTAGAATATAATAAGAATACCCACACCGTGGAGAGAGCAGGCAAAAAAAAAAAAAACTGGTCATACACGTTTGACAGGGCCGGCGCCTGCTACTCTGACGGCATCTCGTGCTGGGTTTTGTAGAGCATGGAAGGGGAAGTATTCAAGATAATAGTCTTGTGTCTACTAGTTTCCACGAGAGTTGCGGGTGACACAATGGTCGGTCCCGAGAAGATCAAGGTCAAGGGGGACACTGCCGATTACATCCAGATCTCTGCTAATAATGACCTCATTGTTGGACATCAGAACCAACAATCAGCTGCAGGTAAGATCAGTCATCCATATATACACACATACTCCAATTGAAAGTTTATTTAAAGTCAATAGTTATGACCAGATTCTTAGACACATTAAGTAAGATAACACAAATCAAGTGGTAATTTCTATATAAGAGAGACAAAATATTAACCTTACTTACGCCTTATTATCTGTTTTACAGGACTGTTTCTATCAGCAACGTATGATTCTGTCTCTCTGGTCAGGCACTCGGCCGGCTTCCCCAGTGCAAAAGAAGAAGAAGAAGAAGAAGAAGAAGGAAGAATAAATTTATTTACCGATTGCATAACACACATTCTTCACTTACTCCAATTCTAACACAGGTTATGTCCTTGTGGCAAAGAGCCAGTTTTTATAGCTGAGGTGATTTCCAGTCACTGCAGTTATTTTTCCTTGTGAAAAAGAGCCAGTTTTTATAGCTGAGGTGATTTCCAGTCACTGTAGTTATTTTTCCTTGTGGCAAAGAGCCAGTTTTTATGGCTGAGGTGATTTCCAGTCACTGCAAGTTGTTGACCAGACCACACACTAGAAATTGAAGGGACGACGACGTTTCGGTCCGTCCTGGACCATTCTGAAGTCGATTGTGAATGTCGATCTCACAATCGACTTGAGAATGGTCCAGGACGGACCGAAACGTCGTCGTCCCTTCAATTTCTAGTGTGTGGTCTGGTCAACATACTTCAGCCACGTTATTGTGACTCATCGCCTGCACTGCAAGTTATTTAGAGAGCTAGTTTACTAGTGTCACAACAATTATTTCCCTGTGGCAAAGAGTCAGTTTAATAAATAATAAGGCTTAGGTGAATGTATATTATTAAACAAGCATATTTAACAATAACAATATTTTTTTTTTTTTTAAATTTCTTCAATATTTACCATGGATGTACATTTGTATGCTAAGTTAATATTTGCTAACATTAAATCGTCATGATAACGTTGAAGGTATTTTGTTCCACAGATAACTCCACTTTCATTTTCATTTTTTTCTTTTTCTGTTTCATTATTTTGAATAGTTTCCAATTTAATGTGTTTCATGTCTGAGCATATTTGAGTCAATTCTGTATGAATTCGAGCAGCTCCTATACTACGGAATGATACAAGTTTCATGGGTCCTGTGGAAAGACCACCACGTCGTCCTCGAACTGGTGCTCCGGTCAGTTCAGAAAATACAACTTCATCTGCTCGTGAAGTGTGCATCGTAGCATTTGCGCGGTGATTGGTAACACACATATATGAACCTTCATATAAACTAGCTAAAACTGGCCCATTATCTCTATTTAAATATGGTTCACCCATATAGGGATTCATAAGGATTCCAGTACAAGTTTTTCGACCCCATTGTAGATGTTCAATAACATTTTCAAAAGTGAGAGTAAAAGCTGCATCCATGTAATTCAAATTATCAAAGGTATTGCAATATAAATCTGGAGCTTGTCTTTTAAGTGAATGAGGGTTAACTAAAACATCAATGGGTACATTTGAAGAAAACATATCACCCTGACTAGCTAATTTAATGTAAGGCATATCCTGTTCACTAACTAATCGCCCAATTACACCTTTTTGTGAAGTGGGTGTTTGTAACTTATCACCTAGAGATGGTATATATGGTGACACTGTTATCAGAGAAAAACGCCAACTTTGTAGTACTGGTAAATCTACACTATCTATTTTAAAGTACCTAAATGTAATGTAATTAGGATGATGTTCTTTAAAAGCTAAAGAATATTGAGATTTCTTCAACCCTTGTTGCCGTTCAAGGGAAGGGTGGTGTGGATCATTTACTGTAACTCGGTAGTCATTTCGACTCCCTTTTCCATTCTTCGTCCCTGTGGATACTGGAACAGAATCGTCATATATAGGCTCTTTTAAATCCCCAATTTTACCATTCCAAATAAGAGCAAGAGTATTGGCATCTATGTGAATGAATTCTATTTCTCCATTTGTAAAATTAAGCAAACTATTAACTTCTTGACACTTGGGATTAACCCCTTTTAAAATTCCCAACTGAACACCACGTTGAAGTGGGGTATGCTGATCAAAATAGGTCTGACAAAAAGTTGGTTGTGCATTCTGTCCTGATCCATAATTATATCGAACAATTGATGTTTCATAAGAAACACCTGAAAATAACCCACGGTCTATACTATCTTGTTTTACTGTAATACTGTCTTCGGGATTGTGCCAGTTTACTACTGCCACCATAGGATTTTGACAAGGAATGGGTAAAAGTTTACTCATTCGAGATGTTGTGTATAATGTATGAATGTGAATATGAAAAAGGTGTAATTGTCTTTTGATGAATTTCACCTACAAAATGAGTATTGACAGAAATACCAGCATAATGACGATACGATTGCAGACTGTTACTAATTCGAGGGGGATGGGCAGCATTAGGACGGCTAATCACTCGAGCATTTGGCCCCATAATATTAGGTATTTTTTCCCGGTCATAACCAATATAGAGTAATTCAAAATCCTCTTTGAGATCACTATTTTCTTTTCTGAGAAAAATCTGAGGTTGCATTTGAGGTGGTAAATAAAAAAATGGATTAGCCTCCATTTGAAAAGTGTCTATTTCCTTAGACGTATAGAGTTGGCCATTGGGTAAAATTTTATAAGACATACGTGGCAGACTGGTGCATATCCACAGTTGATTTTTTTGTATTCTAATAATTCTATACAGGCGATGTTTAATTTCAAAATATATTGAACAAATCGGTATAAATTGTCTACTCCAAATAAACAAACATATTCCCATTGAACTAGAGGCAAATGAGGAAAAAAATGTTGAGCTGCAGAACCATTCTTGATCGAATCTAATGGGAAATTAAACAGTTTATTATGAATAATTATGTAGACATATTTAGATTCTAACTGATCAAGTTGTGAAGGATTTCCCACTTGTCTTAGTTGAGGGAGATATGTAAATAAGAATTTATCAGGTTGTGCATTACACATGCTGGTAGAGGCGATTATCACATCAGGTATCATTTCTAATATGATACCACATCGTTGAGGAGTATCAGGTGTATTGAGTAAATCAATGAAACCGACCTCACTTACCGTTATAGATTTAGGCTCTTTGGCTTTGGAATCTTTAGGCAATAATTTTTCTAATCCACATGCCACCAGACATATATTGGCATATGAATTAGATGAATAATTCCGACTAAACCGACCAATTTTATTCCATTCATTATTCCCGCTATTATTAAATGAATTACCACCATTATTTTCATTTAAATATTTATACTTGCAGAATTGCTTAATATTTTTGTTTGCGTAATACTCTCATCAATATGACCACACCGAATAGCAGTGGCTTTAACTTTCAAAGGATTAATTGCAATCATACATACTCGTGGTCCTGATAATTTTAATCTTATATCATTGTTCCCTTCATTCATATTATTATTATTATTATTATTATTGGATGTATAATTTTCCAGAATTTTAAGATTATTTTTGTTAGCATCGCTCCATTTTAATCGATAATATTCCATTAAAACTGTTAAATTTTCTTGAGAAAGTGAATAGTTAAGATCTTTCAAAATTTTAACCACCTTGTTATGGAGTAGTGTAGCATTTACTTTGCGTATAGCTAGATTTAAAAAACAATTAATAAATATTTCACCAGTTGTAAAGATTGCCATATTTCCTAAATGATTAATATCCTGGTTTATATAGGAAGAGAGAAAAGGTCATTTTTTAATCTTAGATTCTTCATAAATAATAACTGCTTTTTCTTTTCTACTAAAATGAGGACGTCGACGATCTGGCCATATTATCGACTTGATAGAACATACAGATTCACTCACAATGAAATTGCCCGGATAAACGTCAAAGGGGAAGTTTTCACATATAAGACATTTAAACGGTAAATGTGTATTTGGGGGGATTAGCCGATTACTTTGCCAGCACTTCCATTGTTCATAATCAATAGGTCTCTTAGGATCTTCTACCAACATTTGCCACATTTGACCACTTTTCATTACAGGCACTGCAAAATTATACTTGGCATAATCTGCTAGTCGCTTGTCATTATCCCATTCAGGAAGTTGTAGTCATACCCCTAGTACCAATTTGCGATCTAGATAATATTTTATAAATTGGGATTCATTACTTTTGGATTTTAGTAGATATGGTTGATTACTCAGATGAAATGTTATGCCAGGGTAAATTTTAAATAACTTTTCAAAACTATCATTTTCGATTTGAAGCTTATTGTAGAGACTGTGTCTAAGAAATAATTCTAATTCAGCATCGGCTGAATCAATGATTGAACATTTAGGACAGGGTTTAAGGTTTCCACCAGGTAAAGCCCATTGTCGATGCCGATAATTGAAAATACCTCTTGTGTTAATCATTATTATATAATAATTATATGGAAATGAAATGTAATTTATATTTTAGTTAATACAAAAAAATATATATTGTAAGTATCTTTTATCCCTGGAATTGAAATACATAGTAAATAGATTTTGTTGAGATTTTTATTACAACAAAAGTCTTAAAACGTAAATAAAATAAAAGTGTAACAATTTAACTTTAATTCGGCCTATAAACAATTATGTATTTTTTTTTTAATCGTTATGATTTGAAATATCAATGAGCCATCCTGCTATTATTTTACTAAGGATAGGTTTAATAAAAAATATAGTTAGTAAAATAATTATTCCCAAAATCCAATTATTTTCCCAAAGACTTACTAAAAATAGA
Organism: Procambarus clarkii; assembly: GCF_040958095.1. Classification (NCBI taxonomy): domain Eukaryota; kingdom Metazoa; phylum Arthropoda; class Malacostraca; order Decapoda; family Cambaridae; genus Procambarus; species Procambarus clarkii. The sequence goes on along the minus strand of NC_091221.1, from coordinate 27,066,104 downwards.
ATAAAAATAGTTATTATTAATATTTTTTCCATCTGATAATTTATGTATGAAGTTATTTTCTTTTCTTTTAATGATCTTATTTCTGTTTTAATAGAAGGAATTTCAGTTTCTATTACAGCATTTTCATGGTCACTTATAATTTCAGTCTCTAATAGATCTTCATTTTCTCTCAATGGTGATGAAGATTGTGTGAGATTTCTTTTTCTTGTTCGTATAGAATTTTCATGGATTAAATTGGGTGGTATACTTAGTGTGTCCAATGTCATTGTTTTCCTATTTTTTATAGTATAAAAAAAGTTACGTAGAACCCACGAGTGTGTGTACGGATGGTGTGAGTGGTGGGTAGGTAGGAAGGATACAATGAGGAAAGTAAAGTTCATTATTTAGGTAGAACCCAAACGAGTGTGTACTTGCTTCAGATAGGAGGGATGGTGTGGGTGGTGGGTAGGCAGAAGGGATACGATGAGGAAAGTTAAAGTTTATTATTTGATTATACTTCCAAAAAACTTTCTTCTAACTTTTGAATACCCAATATAATATTAACTGTTTTAAGTGGATTCGCTCGAGATTTATCTGGGCGATGTCGGCAAACCTTTATAATGTTTCTGTTGTTATTTAACAACACCTCATATATCTCACCATCATGAAAATTTTAAAATGGTAATGATGGGGATATTGATGGTTTGGATATGCTTGATTCCCCTTGAAAGAAGATGTAATAAGGTGCTAAATCATTTCTAAAAGGGCTCGTAATACTTGTAATATATTCATCCTTTCTGCAGCATTAAAAGCCGTAGAGACAATGTCTATAATGGCAACTGGTCGATAATTATGTACCATAAAGGAAGATGAATTGTTGTTTATAGAGTATAGATCAGTTTCCACTGTAAAAATGAAATCGATCAAAGAATGGAGAATATGTTGGGGTATTAAATGTGGATGTGATGTCGATAACATCAGAGGATTTGAAATAACAAAATGACTTGGGTAAAAACGTAAAATTCCATTATTACCATCCAACTTAGGGCATATATAAACAGGAGATTGATTCAAATTCTCAGACGGAGTTGGATGATGGGGAGTACTATCTTCATGAACATGTTGATACATACTAACATTTAAAGGAAGTTGAGCTTCTAATCTCCAAGAAATATACCAGTAAATTGAAGTTCCCGAAGGCGGTGATATTGTAGGTACACCCTCAGTATTCATTGTTAAAGCAGGTCCCGTCTCGCTTTGTTGTAAGTCTTCTGTTTCTAAAGTGAAAGGGAATATTTGGGTATGATCATTAGGAATGTATCGATGATATAGAACTGTTTTGGTTGAATAATCTAGGAGGTAAGTTGTTTTTATACAAAGGTCACTTCCATCAAGAAAGCTAGCCATACCTACTAACATGCTTTCCCCACTGCTATCATCACTACTATTATGTTGTATATACTGGGCATCGGAAAAAGATTCCCCTTCATCACTAATATAAACAAATTCTAATGTGAGGGAATCTAAACGAAAAACCACTTTTTTGTCGCGGAATTTCTTATATTGAATAAAATATCTATTCTGTTTTGGTTCAATAATTAGGCGATAGTCTCCAATCCGCATTTCTAAAACCCTAGATTTATATTGCATGGATAGTTCACCCAAGGGAGCTAAATGAGCTTGAATAAGTGGATGTGCAATATCCACATGTCCACATTCACGTTCTTTTACAAAATGAGTATTTTTACAAATTAAATTTTGGTCAGTATTCTGTCCTACCGTCATTATAGCCTCAAATGAAATAGAAATTTTATGAGGGGGTAGGTTACGATTAGTCTTGATACATGAATGTATAATTTCCGTAGCAGAATACAATTTACCATTGTTTTTAAACATCGAATATTTATGAGCTGCATAGGCCATTAAAATTTTATTTTGTAGAATTTCTCTACCATTTACAAAAATAGCATTTGCTAATATTTCATTGATTATTAAATTACATTTAACTTTCATTTTCGGGTTTAATTTTAATATCAATACAATTTTGAATTATCCAGTTATAGACTAGTATACTTGAATGTTTAAGACACTCTAACTGCCGTTTAATATCGTCGCTTGATGATTGATGTCTAAGAAAATATTCAAATAAAAAATATGGATAACTTTTAGAATTAACTAGCTTAGTTAAATCTTCACAGAGTTTTATTCCATAAACTTCTGTAATTGTTTTATGTATTGTTTTCAAAAGGTATTTCAAAACGGTTGAATGGAAGGAATTGAAGAGTTTGATCATATCTACAGTTTCATCGTCCTTTAATATTGGTGGTAACTGTATTTTTTGTTTTTTTGGTGATTTTGATTTCATATGTTGATTTACAATACTATCCTTAATACGATTATATTCATTATAAAGAGAAAAAATGTTTAAAACTGCTTTCCCTAAAATTTCAATTTTAATTAATTCATCCTCTTCATTTGATAATATATGTTTTTTTTTTTTTTCTTTTGGGTGATGGAACAGTTGACAATGGTACATTTTGACTTCTATTATAATAATAGTCTAATATATTATTAGTAACAGAATCCAGTAATGTATTTACAAATTTAGAGGGATCTTCTTTCATTTTTAAAACAATAAAATTACTATCAACATTTTTATCAGACCCAGAACCTAGATTACTTAATGGTTCAATCACCTCCTGAACTATGTCATCGACAAAGTCTTTACAAATTTGTTGACGTCGATTCATTGTTAAGTTTTATAAAACTAAAAAAAAAAAGAATTAATCTCCTTTTATGCCCTTCTAAAAAAAAATACTATAGAAATTTAGTTTTCTATTTACCATTCCAAATACAATTATTTAGGACAAAATTCCAATAAAACCATGATTATATATGTTCGTTGCCATTTATTTAAATTATTCAATTGTATTCGACCAAACTGCCGAATTTTATATTGCTTACTAAAATACAATATAATTAGGATGTGGAATGAAATCAGTCTCTCTATTTTTTCAAGCTCCTTCTCTCATATATTAAAAATATTTCTATCAATCTTAAAGTACTATACAAAACAGTATGTTATCATTCAAATAGCCATTGATTGAGGTGCTTATCAGAGTCAGTCCCTGAAAAATCTTCAAATCAAGTAACATGAAGAAAAACACCATAACTAAGTATTTACAATCACATATAGTTGGGAGAAGAGCTGCTTCTGTGAAGTTCGGAAAGACTGTTGTTGGACTTTACATCTTTAACTTCATCTGTTCACCAATCCCTGAAAATTAAAATAATGAATTTATGATTTTTCAAGGATTTTCGTAAACCCATGAAACAAGGAACATTCATTTTTAATAGCTTAATTTTCAACAAATTTCAAATAATAAATATATTTGGATGTCCAAAACTAAAACTAAAATACACACTTACTTACCACAACCATTTCCTTCTGATAAACTTTCTGTGTCTGAATTCCATATATCAGTGACGATGATTCTTCTTGGTTCCCTGGCGCAGGGAGAGGGTTGTACTTATCTGATTAATATTGCTGTTGTTTGATGCTTTAGGTAAGGTTGTGACGAGCTGCGATGTAAGGTTTTTGGAGAATGAAGCTGTCGATTGAAGGTGAAGATCATCATCCTCCCATTTATGAGGGGATGAAGGTGAGGCAGAATTGGTAGTTTTGTTAGAGATGGGGAAAGATCTTGGCACCTTCCCTAGCCCTCGCTCAATGATGATAACTTAGAAGATGAGAAAGAATATTTGCATTGAGCATCAGGAGTACGCTTGTGCTTGAAGAAGAAGGATGGTGGATGGTTTGTTGTCCAGGGAGGAATCATTGTGATTTAATGAAATCCATAACTATAAATAATTTTTATTATTATACTCCATATTAATACAGTTTAGAAATTATATTCCTAACTAGCTAGTTAGCAAGCTTAGTCGTTTTTTTACCATACTCGACAATATGATATATGTGTGATTGGTAAGAGGAAAATCATGACGAGTCAGGTGAACATTTTCATGACGGGTTTGTAAGAAAAAAAAAGGGTGACTGGTTGCGGACCGGACCGAGGGGTTGCTGGGCCCCGGGGTTGTCCTAATATGGCCTCAAGCAATTTGACCACCACCACCAGGACCAGGACCTTCAAGAACAATACTTCCACTACTTGGACCAGAACCTCAAAAAGCACCACCACCACCACAGCCAGGACCAGAACCACCAAGAGCATCACCATTACCGCCAGGACCAGTGCATCCAAGAGCGCCATCATCACCGCCACCAGAACTTGCGCCTCCAAGAACAACACCACTAAGGCCATCGCTGCAAGCACCAGCTTATCCATTGTAATCTGTGATAGAATGAGAGAAAGATATTCTTTATCTGTATATTTATAATGGTTTCACGAAATTAATCACAGATAGGATGGGGTGGAGAGCCAAGTGCAAGTACCATAAAAAAAAGTATCTATCTTACATTGTTAAGATGAAATTTGGGAAAATCATAGATACCACTACTCACACTATATCCACACCAGCGACAACTCCTACCAGAACCCCCATCATCATCTTCTTCTTGTAAATCATCGCTGTTGTTATTTATTTGAAAATTATGCAAGGATTTTTGGTTTCAATTATATACATTCAAACTTCCCACCTATGTCTTTATCTTCCTCAAAATGTAACATATTTTTTTTTTAAGTGATTGTTTCTTATTAAGAAAAATCTATTGTAAATGGGATATAAAAAACTATGAATAAAAAATATAGAAATATTCCTTTTGGAAAATTTAAGAGTAAATTAGAATATCGTGTATATAAATCTATATTTTATCATTTAACAAAAAAAAAACAAAAAAGTAATAATTTCAAAGTAGATATAAACAAAAGAGGACTATTAAAAATAACAAACTATTTGAAATTGATATATATTTCTCAGATTTACAATTAGGTATAGAAATTCAAGGTCCTACTCATTATATAGACATTGAACAAATTAACAGAGATTTAAAAAAAAAATGTTTAATAATATTGGGATTATTTTGTTATATGTAGGATTTAATACTGTAAAGCATGATATACTAACTTGTTTAAATATTATTACTAAAAAGATAATTAGTTAAAAAATAAGGTATGTAAATCAAATCATATATAGATTTTTCAAGGAAATCCGGCTGAGTCGGTCCATTTATCAGCTGGGCAAGTCTATTGTGATGTATATGATGACAGGATGTAAGAGATATACCCACACTGTCTTGGGCATTCTAATAAGGAACGGAGAGGAGATATGTCGGTCTGAGCTGGGTTAAGAGTTACTCCAACGCGCATCTTTAGCTAATCCTTAAAATCATCTCTTGAAGGTATTGTATGACATTTACATTATTTATATTAAAAAATCATAATCTTGTTATTTACCATTGTATTATATATAAATTTCTGAGCTTATAATATACAAAGACCTATTTTTTTTTTGGTCATTTTCAGATAATTATAAAATGATGGTGATGTTGGTGGTATTGTGGGTGTTGGTTGTTGGAACTGTATTCAGTCAATCTTCATCTAACAAACAAGATGTGGGAAGTAAATCAATCAATGAAAATGAGAAGATGTGTAAAATTCACAAAGTTTTGGCTTTGTTAATAATTATTATGTTGATATATTGGTGTTATAATAATGGTCAGATGGATAACGAAGACATGATCAATATAATATAATGTTAAGACAAATTGTCCTAGTGTTAGGTGGTTGCCTGTTTTGGGAGATATGAATCTAAGTACAACTTTGCTTGCTTAACAAACTTTTAAATAGTTTAAATGATACAACCATTTTTTGCCCCCCCCTCTATACTACTAAATTTTATAAGATAGGAATTAAATAAAGGATATTTAATTTCTATATCTCTTTTATTCGCTCTAAATAAACCTTTTCTCTATGATCCTTGTCAAATATTCTTGCATCATTTAGTATTTTTGAAGTGCTCACACATCGCATCTTGAAACGATCCCGATCTGCAGCAGCTGTGTTCCACATTTTACCATCTATTGTAGCTTTCTGATAGGCATATGCCCATACATATAAATATCGTATCGTTATATGTGGATTAAATTGAACTTCCTTTTTCATTTTTTCTTTTCTCTCCTCCATTATCCTCTATTTGACAAGTACACGTTTAGGTTCAGGTCTGAAAAGAAAACATAAATAAAGAATCACACTCCCACGATGATTGATTGATTGTGAAGAAACAAATAATATTTTAACCTAACACTTGGAGAGAGAGAGAGAGAGAGCAGGTCTAAATAAACCCTTGCTCTTCTTGTTGAGGGCAGTCACCTACTACTCAGGCAGTGTTATTGTGCTGGGGTTTTCTTTGACAAAACACATCCCAGTGAGCCATCCTCTTCTCTTCCCTTCATTGTAAATATATAAATATATAACAGGGTAGGAGAAAGAGAGAGAGTGAGAGAAAAAAAAATATATTCTCAAATGGTTATTGATCAGTTAAATAATTACAAAAACATAATGAAAAATACGTCACAAATAACTGAGTAAGTAACTATAGCCTCTCAAGTCTGTATCAGTCTAACTGGATTGGTATGTAAAAGAGTTTGTCAGGCTCTGCAAATCATTACAGGTTCGCCATACTTCATGGACACTTCATTCTGAGTAGTAAAACAACAATCACACAATCTAAAGCACATTCAACATTTAATGTTTCTTCAACCCCAACCCCATATGTATGTTGTATAATTTACTTAAGTCTATTATAAGAAAGTTAATTATTAAGTAATAAAAATATAGTATATCATATTACTATAATGTAATAAGAGTCAATGTATATATTATAAATCAGAATAATTATATAAATTAATTAATTTTGTTTTCTTTTCAGGTGGAAGTGAGATAATTCTCTTAGAGATGTCACTTGATCAAACAAAAACCCATACAACAAAAAACTTTTTTTTATGTGATGTATGTGGAAAAAAATATAGTACAATAAGAACACTAACAATCCATTTCACAACTCATACAAAGAAGACTATCCTTTTTACAATTCATACCGGTAAAACTCCAAAGTGCAGTGAATGTGAAAAAACAAAAAACAACACATTAGAGAAAAATGCTTTTCATGTGAAGTATGTAGAAAAAAATTCATTAAAAAATGCGACTTGACTAGACATATGGGAACACAGAGTAAAACGGTTAAAATGTCAATTGTGTGGGAATAGATTTAAGGATGAATATAACTTGACCCAACATTTGAAATCAATCCACATGATTCAGCCTTTGAAAACAAACAGTGGAAAAAAATATGATATATGTGGAAACAAACAGCAAATCAGTCCCAAATCTTTAAATAACTTTTTTACTTGTTTTGAATGTGGAACTGTATTTAAAAGCATAACCAGCCTGGATGAACATTTGTTGGAACAGTTTACCAAAGATATATCAGCTTTAGAATTGATAACTCCAGACATTCATTTTCAAACGTTTTTTGAAAACTAATAAGTTTATTGGAACATTGACCAAATCTTTAAACAACTTTTTTACTTGTTTTTGATGGTAACTGGCACGTCAAGGAACATATAAAAGGAGTAGAAATATTAATGAGATTATTAATTCTGTCGGAGTGAGAGTAAACACAGATATATATCTCTCCTACCCAAACTTCTTTTCTATTACCACCACATTTTCTTGGCTTATATCATATCAGAAGAGCAATACGTAAACTTGTTAAGGTTCATTTTGGATCTACACTAGCTGCTGGATATGACTTGTACAGGTATAGTTGGAATTTACTTTTTTTTTTTTTAATTTATGACTTATTTATATTTAAATATATTTTAATTACCATATATATTTAAATATATTTTAATTAACAATCTACCTTTTGCTTCAGTGCTGCCAACGATGTTACTGTGCCAGCACAAGGAAAAGGTGTAATCAAGATAGATATTCAAGTAAAAGTACCAGAAGGTTGTTATGAAGAATAGCTCCACGATCTGGTCTTGCTTTTTTTTTTTTTAATCACATTGATGTTAGAGGTGGTGTCATTGATGGTGAAATGTTTCTGTGGTTCTCTTCAATCATTCTAAAGTTAATGTGAAAAAGAGAGATCGAATTTCACAACTAATTTGTGAACGAATATTTTTTCCTGATTTGTTAGAGGAAGTTTAGGACATTGAGCATACCAAATGCCCCTGTGCCACATATCGTTTATTTTTTTTTAATCAACAGAAATTAGTAGTAGTAGTAGTAGTCAAACAACTAACTAAATATACAGTGTGAATTAGTGATTCTCAACGATTACAGTGATAAGAGTGAGTAACTTGTGTGTTGAAGAAATGACTGAGGCGGTCTGCCTAAGGAGGCAGTTGTTATTTCCTAAAACATGCCTACTGAACTTCAATGAAAAGGTGGTGTGGACTGTACGTTTAGCTATGGAGTATTCAGATTTCAAACCAGTGTTCCAGGAGGGTCAGGGTCTTCATCAGCCATATATCACAGTTGGAACAGAAGAGGCCGTTAAACATTTAACTACAGATGGCTTTCAGAATATTGTGATGGTTGTTCCAGAAGAAGGTATTTTCACAAAGGTCATACTTTTCAAATATCCAACTTACTTGGATCCCGATCATCTCCTTTACAATGATAGTGTTGTTTGGGTAAAGAGAAACATTGTTCATTTTAAAAAACAAAGTCAGGTTATAGCTTTAATAAAAGGTGAGGCTCCTAAAAAAATTTTGTACAAGGACTTGGCTATAGAAAAGTTTCAAAATACAAAGAGAAGCCAAAATTATGTCTGAAGTGTTATTATTGGGGGCATTTGGTTTGGAAATGTCAGTACGACCCCAGGTGTAAGTACTGTGGTAATAAACATGACTCTAAAGAGTGTACAAAGAAACAAAAATTTCCATTTTGTTGTAACTGTCGAGGTAAGCATACTCCTTGGTCTTATCTATGCCCCATGAAGCCTACAAATGCTGTTGCAGGGGGGTGGTATTCTGCCAGCTAAAGGGAAACAAACTAGCTAGGCCCACACAACTGCAACAAATATTAACAAGGCTCAGATTGAAAGTCCTAAAGTCCGTAGTATATAAATGTAACCTAATTACTACTATTATATTGAATTTTTTGTAGTAACTTTACTAAACTAATCTATGCCTTTGAGATATATATGTATGTATGTAAGCATCTTTCCCATTCAAAACAACATATAATTAACAAATTACAATGTTCGATAATTAAAGAAGGATAATTGGATTAATAAAAGAAAACAAATTAAAATAAATATTTTTTTTATATATATATTTTATTTATAGAGGGATATAAAAGATGATGTTCTCCTGTTCAATTCACTTGACACAGATGTTAGTAGCATATTATATACCTTAGGCAAAAGTTTATGTTGTGACCACCGGGCACACTGATTACCACTGTCGACATGAACAATTTGAGAAAGAATGAGTCAAATAAAAGAAGAAGGTGGTTATCAGTCAGACGAGATATGAAGCCAATCTTCATAGACAGGATGAATGACTGGTTCAGGGAATACCAAATCCCAGAAGATATTGATACATTTGTTGATGACCTTAATCACCAAATTGAAAGTTGTCTTAGAATTCAGCGCCGTATGACTCGGCGAAGACCCCCTCAGAAGAAAATGCCTCTAGACAAAGATCCACAGAGTAAAGCTGAAGAATTAATTCACATGTGGAGTAAGGCAGCATCCTCCTCCTCCCTCTCAACGGAAATCGTCATGGAACAACTCCTGCTACACAATGACAGAAGAATCAGAATAGCGAGAGCACAGTCTAGTGAGGACGAATATGGAGAACCTATCACAGCCCAGGAAGTAAGGGCGGCTGTTAAGAGAGGTAAAATTGCAGCACCTGGTGAGGATGGCATTACCTACGACATACTTAATGCACTGTGTGAATTGTCTGGGAATCCACTACTCCTATTGTTTAACAAATCATTCCTAAATGGAGTTCTGCCCACACAATGGAAACACGCCAAAATTGTTCCCATACCACAACCCAGTGACCCTAGCAATTACAGACCTATCAGTCTCGTGTCATGTACTTGCAAGATGCTGGAAAAGATCATCCTAAAACGACTGTTGCACAAAATAGGTAGGTTTGGGGAAGGAGTCAATGGATATGTCAAAGGACGGAGCACAGCCAATTGTATAATTAATTACCTGGTTAATGACACGGCTAGGTACTCTGTATTTGTTGACATAAAAGGAGCCTTCGACAAAGCCCAGGGAATTGCGATCCTGGACGAGCTTGTATGTATGGGTGTCAAGGGGAGACTCATGAAATGGATTGAAGACTACCTCACAGGGAGGAAAGCTAAGGTCTACTTCAATGGAGCAATCTCAAGAACAATGAATATGGAACTCGGGACCCCCCAAGGAGGAGTCTTAAGCCCTACACTATTCAATGTACTTATGAATGCAATTGCCAATATTGATTTTCCTGAAGGAACACAACTAGTGGGATATGCAGATGATGTCCTAATACAAGCTCCCACCTTTGATAAAATAAAACAGGCCATTGAACTCCTTGGAAGGAAATGTATTGAGCTCGGTTTCACTCTCTCCACAAACAAGACAAAAGCATACTCCCATCACAAGCGGAGAGAAAATGAAGAACTGCAAATTAATGGTGTAACACTTGAATGAGTTGACCACTATCGGTACCTTGGCGTCATTGTCGGCTCAAACAAGGGAAAGAAAGAGGAGCTCAATCAAATCATAGGAACATGCAAAAGTCGACTCAGGGAACTGAAACTGAAAGCTATGACTTGGAATGATGGCCATGGAGCCTATATTGCTGTACCTAAAATGATGTACACAAACTATGTACGCTCCGTCATTGACAATGCAGCACCTGTTTTATGTACTTATTCACAAAGCGATATGAATAGGCTAGAAAGCATACAGGATGAAGCCATTTCAATCATTCTTGGAGTTCCAAAGAAAAAAGCTGCTGAAATGTCCAATCTACAAAAAGAGTTATCCCTTCCCAGTATTAAAGAAAGAATTGTGGAACTGAATGCTAAGCTTGCAATTAGGATTGCCAGAGATCCCCATTATAATGACATGGCTAAAAAAAAATTGAGCTCTGTGCTACTTTCAGGGGGAAACAAGAGAAGCAAAAAATGGCATCACAGAGCAGTCTGCTACCTTGAAGATCTTCACCTACTTCAACAAGCTCATGAGCTCATGCCTGTAGAAAGATTACCTCCCTGGGTGGATCCCCTAAATGACTCGTGCAGGATTATCATCAATGATATGGTAAAGAAAAACAACAACATGGTACCCCAAGAAATAAGCCACAAGTATTTTAAGGAAATTTATAATGAAGCTGGAGATGAACTAGATCAAATCTTCACTGATGGGTCATCTAATCCTATTAATGGCCGGGCGGGTGCAGCATACACGGTAATTAAGAAGGATGATGTATTTTTTCCACCAAAAAATGAGGAAAAAGCGCGCATTGAGAACTATACCTCTTCAACACAAGCAGAGTTAACTGCCATTGCTATGGCGTTAAGGTATATTATTGAACAGAATACTACTGGTGCAGTGATTTGCACCGAATTGAGAGCAGCACTGCAAAGCCTAAATAAAGATCAGGACGAGAATCTTTCAATAGTCGCTGAAATTAAGAGAGTTGTGAAGGTACTAACCAACCAGGGAAGAGTTGTCAAGTTCCTGTGGATTCCCTCCCTTGTTGGAATCTATGGAAATGAACGCGCAGATGTGTTGGCAGCTGAAGGCGCTGAGGGAGACCATATTGAATACTTCATACCCAAGACTCTTCTAGAAATTAGAAGTATTATTAGGGAACATCATCGTCATCTCAATCATTATGAACCAAAAAAAAGAGAATGTGGTGGTTGCGGGAGAGAATTAATAATAGAGAAAAAACATCTTGGATACAAATGTCCACACGTACAGCAGCTTTTTGTTAACAACATATAATAAGGATGATTTATAATGTATCTTATCTACCATTTGACAGAGGCTGTTTACCTTGGAGACCGGTTGGAAATATATGAATTGAATTTCAAATCTTATTGTTCCTTCTATTACATTTTTATATATGACAATTATATAACTATAATAAATACTTCTATAATTATTGACACAATATTATTATCCCTTTAACCAGATGGAATTATTATGTTCATTAGGAGTTAAGGATTACAGGTTACCAAATTATACATTCACTCTTCCAATTAGAATGAGTAATAATGGTTTTTTTAATGGTTTATAATCATTTCAAAATAAAATAAATGATCCATATTCTTTTTTGACCCACAGTTTTGTTATAAGACAGAGCAGCTGCACACTTGCTTTACAGTTGCTCAGTTGCTCTCTCTCCACGTGACCAGGTTAGCGTTCTCTCTCTCTCTCTCTCTCTCTCTCTCTCTCTCTCTCTCTCTCTCTCTCTCTCTCTCTCTCTCTCTCTCTCTCTCTCTCTCTCTCTCTCTCTCTCTTCACACAACTAGGTCAATGTTTTTAATAATATTCCTTTACATAACGGATTTTTATTTAGTTAAAATCTAGTCAAGGAAACCTGGTCCAAAATTCAAGAGTACTTAGAAGTAACATTTTTGTTCCCCAGGATAGTGCGCTGAGAGCATGGATGGAGATCATGAGACGTTCCTCTTCACCAGTGAGAGCGTAGGCGAAGGCCACCCCGACAAAATTTGCGATCAGATCAGCGACGCAGTGCTTGATGCCCATCTTAGCCAGGACCCTGACGCCAAAGTTGCTTGTGAAACGTGCACCAAAACTGGTATGATCCTGATCTGTGGGGAGATTACGTTAATTATCAACAAATTGTGCATGATATTGTTAAGAAAATTGGTTTTGATGATTCACGAAAGGGCTTTGACTACAAGACCTGCAATATTCTTCTGGCCCTGGAGCAAAAGTGTGCGGAGATTGCTAATGGTGTACACTTTGGGCGCAGTGATGACAACATTGGTTCAGGGGACCAGGGACTGATGTTTGGTTATGCCACTGATGAGACCGATGAGTGCATGCCCTTAACTATTATGCTGGCACACCGTCTCAATCAGAAGATTGCAGAGCTGCAAAGAGATGGGACGTTCTGGTGGGCGCGACCTGACTGTAAAACTCAAGCCACATGCCAGTATTCCTTCGATCAAGGAGCTGTTATTCCCAAAAGAGTGAACACTGTTGTCGCTTCTGTACAGCACTCGGAGCAAATTACTGTCGAAGCTTTGCGTGACGAGGTTATAGAGAAGGTCATCAAGGTCATTATTCCTGAAAAATATATAGATACTCAAACGAAATACCACATCAACCCTTGCGGAGAATTCATCATATCATGGGTGGACCTCAAGGTAACGCTGGGCTAACTGGTAGGAAAATCATCGTCGACACTTACGGTGGGTGGGGCGCTCACGGCGGGGGAGCGTTCTCTGGCAAAGATTACACAAAGATTGACCGCTCAGCGGCATATGCCGCCCGATGGGTTGCCAAGTCACTGGTGAAAAACAAATTATGCAGACGCTGTTTGGTTCAGGTATCTTACGCCATTAGTGTTGTGCACCCCATAAGCATCAGCATCTTCCACTATGGCACCTCACAGTACACATCAAAACAGCTTCTGAAGATTGTTAACCACAACTTTGATCTACGACTAGGACATATTGTCAAGGAGCTGGGCTTAAAGAGACCAATTTACAGTGATACCTCGTGTTATGGACATTTTGGACGGCAACAGTTCTCTTGGGAGCAGCCCAAGAAGTTGACCATCCCTGAATTTTAGAGTCAAATAATTTTTAAGGATGACTATGGCCAGTTTGCTGATATAGACAAGTATTGTTCGGTGGGAACCTTTAATTTTATATTCAATTGATAATTTTATATACTTTTTTGACGTTTTATATACCAGAGTATATAAAATCTCCGGGCCTTTTATATATCAGAGTAAATAAAATTAAAATGACTCTATAAGACCAGCGTCTGGGTCAAGATAAATACGTTTTCTTCCTTTAAACTGAATCCAGTTTTTTTTATCTTTTTTTCGGTGGGGCTGTGGTCCTCCTCCTCCAACTGTTTGTGTTTCTTCTCCTCCAACTGTTTGTGGTTCTTCTCCTCCTCCTCCTTCTCCTCCAACTGTTTGTGGTTCTTCTCCTCCTCCTCCTTCTCCTCCAACTGTTTGTGGTTCTTCTCCTCCTCCTCCTCAAAGAGAAGGAGGAGGCAAATTATGAGGGTTTAGGCAAATTATGAGGGTTTATAGACCAGTTCATCTGTTCCTGTAATCATAGTAAGTACTGTTCCTGAGTGTAGTCGTATACCAAAAACAAATTTATTTACCATACCATTTGATTTTTTATTAAATAAAAAAATAATGGGAGATGTTATTACTGAATCACAAGTTAAAATTTTAGTTGGTAAATATTTTATTGATATATTAAATTATTCAATTAATCTTTATAATTATAATATAAAGCATATTTATTTGCCAATGTTTGATATGTTAGATAGTGAATTTAATAATATTATATCAGTTATGTTTGACACATATATAGTTATATGTCAAAATATTGGGTTTTTAATAATAAATGGAAAATGGGATCATTACCGATGTGAATTTATTCTTGATTTTATTCGAAGACAATTCAGTTATTATTTATACAAACTCCTAAAAAGAATTCATATTATCAAATTATACATTATTCTCTTAGAAAATACGTTACGATATCAAAGATGGGCTCTTATGGAATCTATTTGGACTATACAAGGAAAAATACCTTATTCTCTAATTAGAAAACCTATATTGAATGAAAGATGTATTAAACCCATTCTTCTGTCCCATACCGATATATATGACCTAAAAGATAATTTAAGTAATGTATATAATCGATCACCTACTGTAAAATATGTAAATGAAGTAACAAGAATTGTTATTTATAATTTGTATAATTTACTTATGAAAAAATTTAAATGTGTAAATTGGTTAGAGACTATTCTTCTCTGTTCTCTCCCCAAACAAAATCTTAAAAGATTAAACTGCCTTCCTAAAACAAAATCTGAAAACAATTTAGAATGTTTAGGGGATATTCTTCGAACTATTGATCTTCATATATATAAAGATGGGGAAGTCTATATATATATAAGAAACATCGCTAATTTATGTATGTGTGTGTTGTATGGTGTGGAAATAATCTAAATATTTTTTTTTTCTTTTGTCTACAGGATGTTTAAATAAGAATAGACTTATTGATTGGCTTCCATCATCATCATCATCATTATCATCATGATGTTGCTGTTAGAAGATTTCATTTGGCAACCACTTTCATATGAAATTCAACTGTATTTAGATGATGTTTATAGTACACACATATTTAACCTGTGGAGAGTTCTTTGTGGTCTTTTTTGGTATTATTCAGGGCTTAGAGAAGTGAATTTTGTTGCACTTGTTTTTTGCCTAATATGTGAAAGAAACAGAGAAGTTTGCAGGAAGCAAGTTCAATATATGGTTATATATTTCTGCTTAGGAATTGGTATATGTACTATAGATGACACAAATGTCTTATTTCTAGTAGCATGTTTAATGATTACTTATTTTATGTGGAAATTAATCTATGGAGTACATGGTTATTATATGGTTTTAAGTATGGGATTAATGTTACTCCTTTTTTTATATGAACTGTTATCAGGTTATATTAACTTTATTTTATTTAATTATTCTATTTTACAGTACATATATCATAATAATCAAAGAATTTCCTGAAGGCAACCAAACAGATTTATTTCATGGTGCATTTTTACATTTAATAGTGTTAATGATACACCCAAAGAAAAAGAAATCCTCTCTACCTAAGTTAGTAAATATTGAAGTTGATTTAGATCACATTCTGTTGCAAGATCTTTCAGTTGCACAAATTCCATTCTGGGGACATCATATAAATAATAAATTTTCACCTCAATTCCACCCTGAACTACCAAGAGATGGTTATCCACGTTCATCTTTCTTTTCTGAAGATGAACGATTATCTTGGCAAGGTGAGATTGCTTATTTCCAGCCGAAATCTACTGTCTTAAATTGTGCATCAAAAATAAGATTAGAACATCTTCAAAATATTTGTAATCATGCTAACGATTGTTATTGGCAAGAGCACATTTTTATTTTTGGAAAGCATATACTTACCAAAAAGGAATTTGATGAAATAATGAGTTTTATAAACCCAAAGGACACTGTGGTGTCTATTTATGCTCGTGGTGGATGGGTTGAGAGTTTTTTGCTGGATCGAGGTGTGAGCATTATTCCAACAGAAAACACAGAAAGATTAGAGTATATAACTGCAGTTAAATGGTTACCAAACGGGTATATTAGGCATATAGTTAAAGAAACTTGTATTAATAAAGAATATTCAAATGCCAATATACTTATAATCAATGAACCAATTGGGAATTTTTATATGACTATCGTTAGTATACTTAAAAGTTTCAAAGGACGACTAGTGATAATGTTTGGTTCCAACTTTCCTATGGTTATTAAAAGTGTTTTAAATGAATAATACATTCATGTACAAACATCTAGTGTGCCCATTTTTATTAGGTCTACTGTTCATTTTTATATGAGAATAGACAATATCATATGATTATTGGAGTTGTTATTGTGTGGAAATATATAATGAGAATTGATGACATTAATAATAGTTTTGATTTTTAAAATTATGCACCCACAAAAAATTCCTGGCTTGTACTAATGTGAGGTTTAATTTAAGGTAAATAGGTTAATAAAGGATGATTCTGACTTTAATTATATACAGTTATAATTACCCACAACATCTCAATGGTAATAATGATTTAAGTAAAGCCAGTGACAAGTCAGTCAGTCAGGCAGAACAAGCACAGCCAGTGACAAGTCAGTCAGGCAGAACAAGCACACCCAATGACAAGTCAGGCAGAACAAGCACAGCCAGTGAAAAGTCTGGGCTAAGTTTTTATAATTGCTTTGTAAAGCACGTTTCAAGGATATTTTCATCAATATATATCAAAGGTTAGAAGAGCTTTAATTAAAAATTAGGTAACTGTTACTTTAAGCACTGTAATCTGAATGAAGTTCATCTTGTGGGTGAGCTGATAGATAATTTATTACCAAAGTTTTCTTAAGACCTCTATCCTTAACAACTTTCCAAGTGGTTTTTTTAAAGCTGGTCTCCTTATTTCTTTTCGCCTGATGCTCTTTCAACTGCTGTACTTCGTCCCGTAGGTAATTTAATTCTGTCCTCAGAGCTTCAACTAAAACCAATAGTTCAATCATTAAAACATCCATAATGTATAATAAATAGCTTTAAAACGGAGGAGCTTTGGCCAGCACACTCTCTCAGTCTAGGATGGAAGTAAATGTTCCTCGAAAAAAAGGTTTCATTTTATTCTTTTGTAACAAAAAAACTTATTATATTCTCGAAACTCCACTACACCCAGCTTCTACATTCGAAGGACTATACAGCTCTATTTTTGCTGCATATGGTAAAAATATTTCATACTATTATAGTTGCACTTGAGCTTGAGCTAGCAGATTCCAATTCTTTAGTAGATACATTACTATAAATTTGTTAATTTGTACTAAAAAATATATACAGTACATGGTTTAACTGCACAATGCATCCTGTAATTCAAATTATTCTTTTATTTATTTATAAATCCTACTGACAATGAAGAAAATTTTACTTTCCATGTCTATAAATTTAACAATCAAAACTAACTAAATTTTAACAACTATTTTTCTTATTTTTGAGGATGATGATGATGATGATGATGATGATAATGATGAGGAGGAGACTGACAAAGTCAATGGGGTTGGAGGTTCTTCAGATAATATTGGGAATGATTGTTTTATAGTTTGTATAACCAAATATTTTATTCGCTTTGCAGAAAGTTCTTCCTCCTTTTTCTCTTTCTCTTCCTTCTTCTTCTTCTTTTCTTCCTTTTTTTTCTTTTCTTCCTTCTTTTTCTTTTTCCTTTTTCCCCTTCCTTGTTATTTTCTCATCTTGGTTTGAAAGAGATAATAAACTCACTTCCCTTGTTATTTTCTCATCTTGGTTTGAAAGAGATAATAAACCCAAAGTGGATGATGAATTTCCAGATGTGGATCCTGCTCCTGGGATAGATGGTGACACTGTTGGTGGCAATGAATGTACATGCTTTAAATTTCCATCAGCATGTATCTGAGGTACATTGTAGCTTGTATTTGTATTTGAAAGCTGTTGATCTTTAGATACCAATAATTGGTTTTGTTGTTGTTGTTGTTGTTGTGGTTGATTAACATATACATCTTCATTCAAATCTGAACTTGAAATTGTATTTAGAGATAAACCCAAAGTGGGTAATGGATTTCCTGCTCCTGAGGTAGATGGTGACACTGTTGAATCAAGGAATGTCAATGAATGTTCATGATATAAATTTACATCATCTACCGGAGGTGCATTGTAATAGGTATTTGAAAACTGTTGATGTTCGTGTACCAATAATTGTTGTTGTTGTTGTTGTTGATTAACATATGCATCTTCATTCAAACCTGAACTTGATATTGTAATTTCAGGAAACGACAGTTGTTGATAATCATTATTAATTGATTCACCTGTTTTACAATATTTTTCAATTATATAAGTCAGATCTGTTTCTTTTTCTTCTTCTTCTTCAATTTGTATGTTAGGTTGATGATAATTACACTTCAAATTGGCTGCTGGTAAATTGGTGGTTTCTGATATTAGTTGATAATTTGAGCTTGAAGTAGATGGCAAATAAATGTTGTTATTTTTTTCTCCTCCTCTTGTAGTGTTAGTTTCTGAGGAACAGAGGACATCAATGAAATCAGGAATTTGATCCAAAATATATTCTTCTCTATGTTGTTGCTGTTGTTGTTGTTGTTGAACATGATGAACTCCATTTTCCTGAGTTTTGTTTGCAAATCTTTTAAATGTTGTTTTATTCTTCTTCACCTTATTTTCCAAAACTGATTCTTCATCATCAGATTCCAGAGCAGCAGGAGCAGCAACAGCAGTGGCAACGATGGTGGTCAGGGTAGTACTAGTAGTATTAGTGGTGGTGGTGGCACTAGTGGTGGTGGTGGTGGTGGTAGTAGTAGTAGTAGTAGTAGTAGTAGTAGTAGTAGTAGTAGTAGTAGTAGTAGTAGTAGTAGAAGTAGCAGATTTATCTAAATCTTTGTTTGTCAATGACCCTAAATTCTTCCTTATTGCCTGTATCATGCTCATTATTATCTTCTTTACTGTTATCACTACCACCATCATCATCATTATTATTACTATTACTACTACTACTACTACTACTACCACCGCCACCACCACCACTACTACTACTACTACCACCGCCACCACCTACTGTTACTGCCTCTACTGCTGCTGCTGCTGCCTCTTCTGATGCTGATTCTTCTGCTGCTGCTGCTGCTGCTGCCTCTTCTGATGCTGATGTCTTTTCTGTTGCCACTTCTACTTCTGCTGTTTCTTCTTTTTCTATCATCTTCATTATCCTTATCATCATTATCATTATTTATCTCCAGTAATAATAATGATGTAGTTGCTGATTCAGTAATGTTAGTAGTAGTTTTAGCCTTGTGTTTTTTTTTTAATTTTCTCTCCTGATACAACTTGATAGGATGATGATGATGATGGGCTTGTTGGATTTTTTTCTAATCTTTATGACTGAGGGAAGAATATTTTCATTTTCTTCGATTTTGAATAAATTCCTGATTTGTATACCTAAAAAGTAGTCTTCTAAAACTTCCCGTTTATCTTGATGTATAAAACCAGATGAAATTATTTTTTGTAGGATAATTCCAGATAATCTATTCTTATCTATATCACAATTCCTATACTGAAATTGGCTCTTAATTATGTAATTTAAACTTTCCAGTATTATTTTAAAAGATTCTGTCAAATTCATATTCTTTGTAGAACATTTGGGTTTCACTTCATTCTTATGTAACTCGATTATCTTCAGTATATTATTTCTATACTTTGGAAGTGGGAATTTTACTTCACAGCAGTTACATTCCATAATTGGAATTATTTCATTCTTCAATCTAAACCCTTCATGTATGAAAGTTTGTTTATTTCTTGATATTTGAGTCTTTAAATTTTCATACTTGGTTTTAAATAAAAAGGCTGACTCTTCAAAAGATTTATCATCATCATCATCATTATCATTATCATCATCATCATCATCACCATTATCATCATCATCATCATCATTATTATGCTTATGTTTTTTTTTCATTGCCTTTATTATATATAATATTTCATTAATTTTATCTAATGTAGTTGGATATACTACAAATGGTGCTCTCTTACACTCATGATCTATTATTTTCTGGAATGATATAAATATGGCATTACATTTTATGCAAATGTAACAACCATTGTTATTATCCATGTAAGAAAATGTGGATAATTTTTCCAACTGATCATTAGTTATCCATATTTTATATTTTTGTTTATCTTCCAATTCTGGATAGGATGGGGAGATAAATTTTTTTATTCTCTTATGGTATTCTTGAACATAAGTCAGTGTTCTTATACTAGAGTACAGATGAGTCCCCTTTAATATAAAATATTTAGGGAGACCATCATAGAGTTGTTGTTCTGATGTAAAAGTAGTTGGTGCCTCCTTAGGGAGATGATCTCGACGATTCACGTTGTTCTTAATTGGAGCCATTGAAAACAATAAAGCAGAAGAATCCCACAGGCTGGAGAATCATGCGTGTGTATACAGCTGGCATTGAGACAAGCTGTAGCTGGTTAGATACATCTTCCAAATCGGCATTTACAGTAGTTTCTAGATTGTGCAGTGTGCTCACAGAGTAAATCCGAATCCTAAAACAAAGAAAAAAGTGTCACTTTTTATTTTATTCGTTTAACATAAAGATAAAATAATAGTATATTATGCTTGTTTAACTTTTTTTAAAAATATATAAACGATGTTTTTTTCATATGAATTAAGCCTAAACTTAAAAAATAAAGTACCTGAAATTAATAAATTTAAACAAATATATTTAGGTCTAGATAATAATAAAAAAGTTCAAAGGTTAGTTGTAAAAACCATGGAATATGGTTTTTTAACTAATTTAATGAAACATGAAAATATTGGGATTTGGCCACACAACCAGAAGAAAACTCTAATCACTAATTGGAAAGTTAGAGAGGCTAGAAACTTACTAAGAGCAATAGAATATTTAAATTTCATTAGAGGTCATAAAAAGATTAAGGAAGAGATAGTAGGAGATAAGGATATGTACACTTTATTAGGTTTAACTTGTGTTTTAAATTTACACAAAATATTAATGAGAGGATTGTTATCACCCGAAAAATGTGGTTATGTAAGTACCAATATACACTGTACAAAGATTAGTAATAACACAAGTGTCAAGGGTTTGTATGTATATCCACATATCCATTCAATTCAGGATGGAGAAAATCGTATTTTGGCTATTTTGGACAATTACAATTCTACATTGACCCAAAAAATATTCAGTTTTAGGGCCAGAGGAAGAATTTGAATGGATTTTTAAATTAATTTCATGGTTTATCCTAGAAATGCTTACTCTCCATCCTTTTTCAGATGGAAATGGTCGTTTGACATGTCTTTTAGTCAATTATATATTGTCAACATTAATGCTACTTCCAACATCTATCATGGAGAATTTAGAATGGGCTATTATCCATGATCGAAAACTAAATACAAAAAAACAACGCCCACCTCTTAACATACTCAAATTGGTAATTGAAAGTGTCTTGTTCAATTGGGGAATGTATTTTTATCTGTTATATGTGGTCAGAAAAAAATAATAAAACTTTATATTATATTTATATGTTTAATTCTTTATTCAATAATATTAAATTACATTTATAAGAAAAATATGAGTAATAATCCAAAGAAAGACTCTAATTTAATATTAATGTCACACCCTCCATATGAAAAGATTACAAGACAGATGGATTGTACTATTAACAATATAGCATGCCAGAAAAATGAAGACTGTCAAACATTTTGCTCTTCTTCTTTAGGAGTTACTTGCATTAATAGTGTTTGTAATTATGACACTGATCATAAATGTTTAAATGGAGGATTTCCTATTAATTATGTTGGGGAAACAAATTTAATAGCCACCATATGTGCTTGTGTGGATAATGGACACTATATCGGTGAGCAATGTCAATACCAAAATTCCTTTCGACCAACGTCTCACAAAAGCTTCCCTATTAGCTAAAGACGGACGTATATTATTTTAAAGTAAAAAAAAAAAAAGATTGTACCATCTATAAGTATACTACAATTTCACTATGTTGCTCTTTAACCCCTTAACTGCGTTGCCTCCAAATGTGACACCCCCGCAGTGCGCAGGAAATAAATTCTCTGGAAAAATTTTTTTTTTCTTTTTAAAGTGTCAAAAACCCTTCCCTCAGTATGGGTATGTAAAAAAAAAGTCGAAATTGTACTTACTTTGGCTGCTATGGGGTCCGGAAGTTGGGGCGTGACGTCATCATTCCCCGTGCGCCCGTGCCGTGAGCTCTCGGGGGCGGTGGGGCGCTCGGGGCGGGGCGCGCGAGTTGCCGCGAATATATTTTCGTTCATTTTTTGCGCACCTTTCCAAATACATTTTCATTGTTTTTATGTGCCAATCCAATGTATAATGAACACGTACACTATAATATCGCAGTACAACATCCGTACTGTCCGTAGACACTGTGTTACGTGCATGAAACTTGTGTACACATATGCAGCACATATTTACTATGTATCATGCTAATTTGTGTATATATACAATCTATTTACACACTATACACTGTCACACACTATATACATTCACTATCAACACATTCAGAACACCGTGTAGCAGCTGCTTCGTATGGGCCAATAGCAGCTGCCTCGTATGGGCCAATAGCAGCTGCCTCGTATGGGCCAATAGCAGCTACCTCGTATGGGCCAATAGCAGCTGCCTCGTATGGGCCAATAGCAGCTGCCTCGTATGGGCCAATAGCAGCTGCCTCGTATGGGCCAACAGCAGCTGCCTCGTATGGGCCAACAGCAGCTGCCTCGTATGAGCCAACAGCAGCTGCCTCGTATGGGCCAACAGCAGCTGCCTCGTATGGGCCAACAGCAGCTGCCTCGTATGGGCCAACAGCAGCTGCCTCGTATGGGCCAACAGCAGCTGCCTCGTATGGGCCAACAGCAGCTGCCTCGTATGGGCCAATAGCAGCTGCCTCGTATGGGCCAATAGCAGCTGCCTCGTATGGGCCAATAGGAGCATTTGGCCATGAACACATTCAGAACACCTCGAGTGAGAGCAGCCACACCCAGCCTGTCTCCCTCACTCCAACATCTTACTCGCCAACATTGCTCCTCCCACCATATTGTTATAGTTCTTATTACACATGTTCTATATACCTATCTACATGTTTTATTTACCAGAACTATGCAAGTAAGCCAGTATTGTGTCCAAACAGTACAGTGGCCACCATACACTGCATGAAAAATCACACAGCAGACGACGCTACGATTACGTCACCTCCCTCACCAAAATAGCTCCTCTCAACATTCTTCTGTTGCTGTTCTTACACTATATACACACACTATATATACCCATGTACATATGTGTTGCCCATAGCGAACCACTAAGCTAGTATGGTGAGCAAAACAAGAGTGGCAGCCACACACACAATGAGGCTACCTCAATTCTCGCCCTCCCTCCCTCATCAAAATTCCTCCTTCCACAATACTACGCACAACGCTAATTATAACCACATTCCTGCTATTATCACAATCCTGGTCACTAATTCCTGTAAATGAATAATTGACCACACGTTTATTTTGAAAACGAACCTAAAAAATCATTTGAAGATTCCTAGATGAACGAAATAATGCTGTGGTGCTGTGGCTAGCGCTGTGAACATCGTGAACAGCATTGAATCACTGATATTTGAACATTGTACCCAGTCATTATCACACTCAGGCTCTAATATAACACTATCATAGCTAAATAATACAAGTTATATATATATTTTGACATTATTAGGCGATGCTGTGGTCACATGCTGAACAGCAGTGCTGTGCGCTCATGCTGCGAGCGCCAGCCTTGGTTGCTCACACACTACTGAGGCTCCCACACCCGGGAATGTGGACCACGATTTTTTTTAAAGATGGCGTCTGTTTACAAGAGCCCTGAGGAAGCTGATGTGAACCCCATGTAGCCGCGGGAGTTTTGAATGGAACGTGAAAAATACAAATACCCGGAGGCGCGTTGCGCAAACCAGACGTGAGCCTGCAGGCGCGTTGCGCAGTTTAAGGGTTAAAATGAATGATCGATATTATACTTATCCACTTATTCAAAATTATGATCCGTTAAAACGAACTTATCAAGACTCACATATCAATCCCAATACTGGGACTTTTAATAAAATAACTCGTGATCTTCAAACTATAAGTTGTACTTCATCAAGAAAAAATAAGACGAGTTTATATGGTTTTGGATCACTAACAGATATGTGTGGGAAAAGAGAAATTGATTTGATTTTATTAAGAAATGGAACAGTTCATCATTTATATCGTAGATTTTGAGAGACAAACACTATAAGTGGTTCCCATGTCATACGTCTACCTAGTTTAGATTATATACATTTTATCTTGGATGTTGATTTAAAAAAAAATTGTACTCTTGAATCTTTTCGTTTATCGACAGCTGAGTACCTAGAATATCTAACACTTAAACAATCAGGGTCATCGTTACAATTAACAACATCCATTGTTGATGGACAGATCTATTATAATACAAATTATGTCATATATGAACTTGTTTCTCATATTGTTTATTATTTAGGTCTAGACTGGCTACCAATTTATATTTTAGGTAAATCACAAACGTTTACTCAAGGATTTCATCTTGAAATACCCCACCTAACTCTTTCCTATTATGATTTTGCCCTAATGTCCAATTCATGCAAAGAACTCTTACCTACCCTCGTAGATATTACTACCAATTATAGTATTTTTGGCTCTCAAAAAATTCAACTGCAAACACCTTTAAACGAAATGGACTGCACTTATTTACCATATGCGGTTTTCCACAAAAATAATATTTACGATATGTCAAACTCACCACCCTCATATATTTTATCAAGTATGGGTGAAGTTTTTGACTTATTTAATATCTGTAAATATCATGAACCTTCATCCATTAGAGGATTCCCAACTATTATCGGGTTGGATGATGATACATATGCTCTGGATGTTTTTCAGAAAAATGTTCAAACATTTATGTAAAGCAAAGAAAATATTGATGACGCCGAAAATTATTTTACTATATATGAAAATTATGATAATTCTGGGGAGAGAGATGAAGAAAAAATACCAGATATAACAGAAGATTTTTTCATGTTTTCCAATGTTAACAATATTATCAATAAAATTATAGTGGGTTTATTTTTTGTTACACTTAGTAAGGAATATAAACTTTCTTTATATAAATCTCTTCATTTTCAAGAACAACAAGAAGAAGAGAATAACTAACTCCTAATTATACTTGAAAAATATCCAAATAGTTTTATACATATTAACGAAATTCCACATTACCTGATTCTTCTTACAAATGAAAATGACAATGACGCTGAGGCAAACTTTGACTACGATAAAATACAAATGACAGCAAATCGTATTGAAAAAGTGTTTACAGTTCAACCTTTAAGGCAAACATCTATTCGCGGAACAGTTGCCAGTAGCAATACCAGTCGAGATACTAATTCTTTCTTGAAACGAATTCAGCCATTTACCATTGAACATATAACCCGTTTATGTTTGCAGAGTAAACAACTTCTTCACACTGTCTTGTATCTTTTAGCATTGTTATATGTTAAAAAGACCCGTCAAAAGTCCCTGGGAATGACACTTCCTGACTACAATTATTTTATAGCCCAAATAATTAGAGATTTAAATTTTAATCACTTAGATACTGGACCACTTTATGAAATCATCTATCTTCTTAACCGATATCAGGAACACCAGCAAGTAAAAGAAGAATTAGAAGATTGGATAATTTTGTGTCTTCTAAATCTTCTAATTGTTAGTGATGTGGTATCAATGAAAGAAGCTTTTGATCTAGTAGAAAAAATTGATTCTCAAAGATTGGATTTTGTCATGAATATAAATGTGGAAGAGTTTGACAGTGACACTTATCGGGTAGTACCATCAGCTAATAGTAATTCACGTCCTACTAAAATTCCTCGGATTATAATAGCTTTTTCTTTCCTACAGAATTTTGGTATAACGGAATATAACAATTTTTTAGCTATATATAAACCTATTATATGTGATAAGAATTCGCGCCAGATTAATGTTTGGGAGAATACTACTAAGAAGTGGTCAGTAGCTAATAATCACATTAATTCTTCTTTACTAGCACCAGACCTAGCTTACATTGCACGTCAAATTATTTTAATTGATAGCATACTACAACAACAACAACCACAATTACTGGAAAATGAAATGTTTCT
Source organism: Procambarus clarkii (assembly GCF_040958095.1). Classification (NCBI taxonomy): domain Eukaryota; kingdom Metazoa; phylum Arthropoda; class Malacostraca; order Decapoda; family Cambaridae; genus Procambarus; species Procambarus clarkii. Next base: position 27,039,564 of record NC_091221.1, on the reverse strand, counting down.
TTCACTTACCTTACCACCAACACCATTACAATCCAACAGCAACTTATTACCACCTCCTCCTCCGTTGTCGCCTTCTCCATCAATAACCTCATCTTCTACTTCATCGAATTCAAACTCAAACCTTCCTTCTCCTTCAGCCAAAGGTAGAGCCAAAAAAAAAAAAAAACTACTGATTCTACAAATAATAATAATAATAATAATAATAATAATAATTACAAGAAGCGAAGTCTTATTCAGAATAGTCTTCTAAATTCTATAAAGAGTTTTTATGCAAACATGAAAATCTTGGATATACCTCGATATTTTATTGCTTCTTCTCAATGTTATATCATCAGCGGCAGTAGCAGTAGTGAGATGAACCAAATTTTTTATATCCTACCACTTCCCCTGTACAAATCATCAAATAATACAAATTCTGATACAAGACCAACTATTTATGATTGGAGTGAAGTATTGAAACTATTAGATCACATACCAAAATGTACCTTTTTTATGCAGCAATGTAATCCAATATTAAAAGATATTCTACATTACGAAAGCGAAAAAAAGAAATATTATAAGAAGTTGATAGTTGAAGAGAAACATAAAATTCTCTTACTTAGTCGTGAACAATATTATATAAACTTTATAGATCGATTTTGGAATGATGGTATGAATAGATTAGCTCAACTTGTCAAATATTATGTGCTAAAACATATGGTTACTTCTTTAGAATCACTAAACCAAGTTTCAGAAAATATTAATATAGAAAATAAATATCAAGATCTTCTTAATAGACTCATTGAAGAACGCCGTCATGGGATAAAAAATCGTAAAATTCTAATCAAAGAAAGTATTTACCATCTAGATGCTATTTTAAAAGAAAATCTAAAGGTAAATGGATGGTTTATACGAAAAGATGATGTTGGTGAACCAGTGAAACCTAATTGTAATTGTCAATTAGTTGATATTTTGTTAACACTAGCACAGATCTTTTGCTATGATGCAACTACTATGATTTATTTTTTTTCACTAATAGTAAAAGCATGCCATCGACAAAATGACAAGTGAAGTGGATAACTTTGGGTATAGGAGATTTAAATTCAGGAAAAACTGCTTTATTAAATACTCTTACTCTAACTCTTGGTGATTTGACAGGTATTCTCTCAGTACATACAGCTCATAAGGGTCTCCAACAACGGAGCCATGTTTTAGGAAGAGGTGGAAAAATGGTTAGAATGTGGTACATGGATGAACTGAGTACGACTAAAACCCTTAATTCTCTGTTTTTAATGCAATTGATCGGTCATGCCCCAATGTGGATTCGTCAAAACTATATGGATGGGGATACATATAATTTAGCAACACCTATTTTTTTGTTTGGCAACAATTGCCCAACTTTTAGCGAATATGACTCAGCCTTGATGCAACGACTTCGTTTCATTTCATTCCGTGCGCGGTTTGATTCTGAAGTGCCTACGTCATTTCAATATTCAATTTTTCCCCAATTTCATCTCATGACTGATGATCGAAAGAAAAAGCGTCTGACTGAAGGAATGATGGCACTCTTTATTCATGCTAACTGTCATGATAAACTCAATTCGCCCTGGTTTGTATCAATGAACCGGACTGTTAACTTTCTCACACTCCCAATTAACATTATGGAGGCAACTGAGTTATATTCACCAGAACGTGGAATTGTAGCCCAAATAATGGAACATCGTCTATCAGTTCTTTTGCGTAGTTTCCCCAAGGCCCTTAAAAATATTTCATTGGCAGATGCTCATCTTTTTTTTGAAAACGTATACCAGGTATCATTGGTACCAATAAACAGCAATCGTTTGGCAAATATTCCACAATCCCATTTACCAATTAATGAACCAACTATTAGTATCATAGAGGGAATTTGTGAACAAAATTGTGAAATAAATGATAGAAATCTTGCCAGATTAACTCAAAATTAAATTAAACAGGTACTAAAAAAAAAAAAAGTACATATACTCTATATTTATATGTGTGTGTGAAATGAAAATATACTGAAAACCATATAATGTTTTCTTCACCTGGAAATAATAAATCGTCCCCTAAACAACAAATTGAAACAGAATCTCCAAAAAATGGAGAAAACAATAAAAACAAACATAACAAATTAGAAAACCTTTTCAATGATATTAAAAAACAAATAAAACAGAAGATTTATTTTTTTTTAATTTGGATGATTCGACTTTATTAAATTTAGAAAGTGTATGTAAAATTATTAAAAAATAATTTTTTTTTATAAAATATATAAAAATAAATAGTATAAAATAAATGTCCAGTTCAACTAGGAGTCAATTAATTGTTTTTAATTTCCAAAATCGTAATGGAAAATAAAAATATTTCCAAATAAGAATTTCAAAAACATATTCAACTGGTAATTTTAATAAAAAGTTTTTCCCACTGTTAACAGTAAAACAAGAAATACCACTAAGATTGTTAATTCATTACTATATTTCACTTAATATATTTACAGGAGAGGGATTAGGATCAGTAAAAAAGGGGGAATGAATTATGGATTAATTAGGAGATTCAAAAGAGCCAAAGTAAGAGAAGATAGAAACAGTCCAACAAAAGATGATGAAATTCATAGAAATGTCATACAAGATAATATTGAAGATGAAGTAGACGAGATCAGTGGTCCTGTTCCATCTAATGGAAATAAATCTTCTTATGGTCTACTCCAGAAGGGTGGAATAAATGCCCCCTCGCATAGAATTCTCAATTCTTCTTCTCGTCCAAGGGGTATTCAAAACAATGGTACTTATATTTTCCCTCAATCGGAATCCAATAAAAATAACTTTATAGTTAGAAAAATATATCAAATCGCTGGATTGGGCTTTCCAGGATTCAAACTGAAATTTAATACTCGTTTCTTTGACATGAAAACTTTAAAACAATATTTGTCTAAATACATTGAACAAATACCTAAAAATGAAGGTTTTTCGTTAGAATATAAATACATAATATTATATATTAGAATGTTAACAAATTTATGGACATTTTTAATGGTAAAACAAGACCGGAAGGATCAAAAGTTAATTTATAAATATCTTAATAATGAAATTGGTAAGTTAAGAAAACATATTCAATTTAACAATAAAAAGTATATAGATAATAATAGTTTATACATGGTAAATTTTTTGAAAAAGCAAACATGTATAGTAGTGAATTATTTTACAAATTTGTTAGAAAATTGACGGACACTGTAATTTGTGATCATGATATCAAAGAGATCAATTCTAGAGATGCCACTAAATTACACTTCAAATTACTTACTGTGTTTGATTCACTAACTGCTGCTACACATCAACAGGCAGTAGTAAGTTTACAGAAATATATTTTGTACAGTGCATTAGACTATGATAATGCATCTTCCCAAAAATGAATACTAATAATATTAAGTATAATTTCAGATATGCTAAGATCAATAGAGAGACTTGTGAAATTAATGACACTGATATCCATAGAAATATGGGTGATGATGATGATGAAGATTCTGATAATAATGTTGATGTTGATGGTAGTGGGGATACCCAAGGTCCCTTAGTAATTTTAAAATGTCGAAAAATTAGAAGGAAAGATAAATAAACTTTACTTATTATTTCCTCAAAGTTGAAGAGAATTAGTGACCCTTGCTCTTGGACCAGTGCCAGGGGCAGATGGGTGAGGGATGGATGACTGATGATGGGTAAAGAGTGATAATTGTATGTATGACCTGGGTATGGTTTTCCGGTATTCCATGATAATTTAAGTTTTTTTTTATTCCTAAAATGAATATATATTGTAACCTTACATACTATATATTAGGTAAACGGTTTATTCAAAACAATATTATTTCAAGACATGGCTAGCAATACAGATCAGATAACAATTAAAATTTTAGATTTATCACCTGACATGATACAATTTAAAATAGAAAACATAAATTTAGCTCTAGTAAATGGATTGCGACGGATTTTTATAGCTGAGACTCCTACTATAGCCATTGATTGGGTTCAAATTAAAAAAAATACAACTATATTAAGTGATGAGTTCATTATTCCTCGTCTAGGTCTAATTCCAATACCTTCAGATGAATTCATTAATAAATTAAAGATTCCATGGAAATGTCAATGTATTAATTTTTGTACGAAATGTGCAGTAGAATTTATTTTGGATGTTAAATGTCGTGAAGACAAACAATACCTAATAACAACATCTGATATAATACCATCTTTTCATAAAGAAATCCTAATTCCTTTGGTTAAACTTAATAATGGACAAGAATTATGCTTAAAAGCATATGCTACCAAGGGGATTGGTAAAAACCACGCCAAATGGAATCCGACAATTAATATAGATTTTGATTGCTGTAACAACACTTCTTCTTATTTTCTGGAAGATTGTAATAAACGGAAACAATTTTATTTCAATATTCAAAGTTCAGGTGCATTAAAGCCTGAAAATATTATGCTAATAGGCCTCGAAACTTTAAAAAACAAATTAACCTTCTTATTGGATAAATTTATATGTTAATACTGTAAATAGAATACCAGACCGGGGTGTGTGTGTGTGTGTGTGCACAAAAAAAAAAATGGAATAATAAATGATCAAATATTTATTTTGCTTTTAATCATTCAATAAATGCATTAAGACAGAAATTATTGAGCAAGAAATAGATTAGAAAAATTTTGTTTTTATTAAATCATATTTCGTTTTAACCTGATTAGAGTGGTTTAATACTATATTTTCATTTAATGTATAAGAGAAGTTATTATAAATCCAAATGAAAAGTACTAAACTTATCAAAAAAATAGGAATTATAATAATAATAATAAGAACAGTCGAATTGATATTGATTGTTTCTTGTGTGTCATTTGGTGTTGTTGAGTCAGTGGTTTCTTCTGTAGGAGTTTCTTCTGTTGTTTCTAAAGTTGACTGGCTTTCTTCGGTTGTTAATGGGGTAGTTGCCTTAATAATTATTGTTTCTTCTGTTGAGACAACTGTATATGTTTTCGTCACTGTATCATTTTCCCATGGTGGTGGTGTTGTGGCCTTGGCCGGTCTTTCTGATGATGTTGTTACCTGGCTTTCTTCTGTTGTCGCTAAATTTTCAGGGGTAAAAATAGTAGAAACTGATGATGATGATGAAATTGACGGGCTTTCTGAGCTATTTTGAGGGGTAGTGCTATCTCCTCATCAGTATCATTGGTTGTTGTTGTTGTTGATGATGTTAAGGGAGGAGTAGTTTCTGTCTCCTCATCTGCCTTTTTAGTTGTGATAATATCATGAGGAGGAGGAACAGAAGGAGGAGGAGTAGTTTCTATCTCCTCATCTGTATAATAATTTTCTGATGATGTTGTTGCCTGGCTTTCTTCAGAATCAATATCATTGGTTGTTGTTGTTGTCATTGTTGTTGAGGAATGTGAGTTGCTAATAAGATTAGTAATATTTGCCTTTTTAGTTGTGACAGTATCATGAGGAGGAAGAAGAGAAGGAGGAGGAGTAGTTTCTGTCTCCTCATCTGTATAATAATTTTCTATTGATGTTGTTACCTGGCTTTCTTCAGAATCAATATCATTGGTTGTTGTTGTTGTTGTTGTTGCTGAGGGAGGAGTAGTTTCTGTCTCCTCATAGTAATAATAATTTTCTGATGATGTTGTTGCCTGGCTTTCTTCAGAATCAATATAATTTGTTGTTGTTGTTGTCGAGGGAGGAGTAGTTTCTGTCTCCTCATAGTTATAATAATTTTCTGATGATGTTGTTGCCTGGCTTTCTTGAGGGGTAGATACTGTCTCCTCATCAGTATCATTGGTTGTTGTTGTTGTCTCCTCATCAGTATCATTGGTTGTTGTTGTTGTTGTTGCTGTCTCCTCATCAGTATCATTGGTTGTTGTTGTTGTCGGGGGAGGAGTAGTTTCTGTCTCCTCATCTGTATAATAATTTTCTGATGATGTTGTTGCCTGGCTTTCTTGAGGGGTAGATACTGTCTCCTCATCAGTATCATTGGTTGTTGTTGTTGTTGTTTCCTCATCAGTATCATTGGTTGTTGTTGTTGTCGAGGGAGGAGTAGTTTCTGTCTCCTCATCTGTATAATAATTTTCTGATGATGTTGTTGCCTGGCTTTCTTGAGGGGTAGATACTGTCTCCTCATCAGTATCATTGGTTGTTGTGGTTGTTGTTGTTGTTGTTGTCGAGGGAGGAGTAGTTTCTGTTTCCTCATCTGTATAATAATTTTCTGATGATGTTGTTACCTGGCTTTCTTGAGGGGTAGATGCTGTCTCCTCATCAGTATCATTGGTTGTTGTTGTGGGCACGCCGCGCCGCTCGAGAACACGCCCACGCAGCCTAGCGTCTACCGAAGGGACGGAGATACGCCGGTCCGAGCTCGGTTCAGAACAGTTGGTCCGACAGAGCGGACGTCCCCGACCTTCACCTCGCCCAGTCTCCTCATAGTTATAATAATTTTCTGATGATATTGTTGCCTGGCTTTCTTCAGAATCAGTATCATTGGTTGTTGTTGTTGTTGTTGTTGTTGTTAAGGGTGGAGTAGTTTCTATCTCCTCATCTGAAGTTGACGGGCTTTCTTGAGGGGTGGATGCTGTCTCCTCATCAGTATCATTTTCTGTTGATATTACTACCAGTCTTGGTTTGGCTGTTGTTGAGTTGCTAATAAGAGGTTTAGTTATCTTTTTCTTTTTAGTTGTTGTTGTGTTGTAAGCTGCTCTCTCATTTTCTGAAGTTACCATTAGTGAGACAAATGTAGATGTTTTCGTCACTGTATCATTTTCCCATGATGTTAGAGGGACTGTTGATGTTTTCTCATTTTCATCCGTTACAAAGTGGGAAGATGTAATTGGTGTAGTTGTGTTTTTCTTTTGGGACCACATACAACTTTTGGTAAATCCAACTATTAATATGAGTATTAGCACATTCATTTTCTTTTAGTGTCAGGAAAAGGTTGATATGTGAATCGATCAAAATTCACAGAAGAAATGAAATAAATTTGCTGTGATTTACTATATTTATATGGCCCACTTGGAAAATCGAGCACAAGACACTGCCAGGGTAGCAGGCGCAAACCCCGTTAACAGCACTAGCCTGTGCGAGAGAGACACACACACACGTCCGCTCTCTCCGGGAGGCAGCGTGCCACTGTAAAGAAAAGGAGCCGGAGGATCTTTTTTTATCCCCTCTCTCCATGGTGTAGGTGCCGGAAGCACTCAACTATCTTTTAATACAAAATCGTGTTTGCTCCCAGTATGTGATTTACCAACAAATTTCAGAAGAATTTCACAAAATTTTTAGGCAAATTTCCTTACAAATGGTGATTTACTAAAAAAAAAAAAAAAAAAAAATAGAATTTAGTTTTGTTAAAAAAAAATATAGCATATTGGAATAATACAAAAATCTATTAATTTCTTTTAATAATTTTTAGTTTTACATTATCATTTTTAATGTATAATTTCTTATTAGAACATATTAAGGAAATTTAATGCTGCTTCCTCTTGATTTTCATAATTAATACAATTCTCCTCTTCATTTAATTCTCCGACTAAAGGAGCTACTATTTTACTATCTTCCACATCTAAATTACACTTCTCTGCCTCTTTAAAAACGTCCTCATTAACTTTTTTCTCAATTTTTATTCGTTTGAATGGTGGTTCTTCTGCTGTGACACTTCCATTACATATAGGTTCTTCTGCCTGAACTTCATCTATTACTTTAGAAATAATATCTTTATATTTGGGCATTAGTTTCTTCCTAATGCTATTATTAGTTAAAAGAATTTGTTTAATTGCATCAGAGGCTTGATTTCGCATATTGTTAGCTGGGACATCTGAATAAAAAACAGAATCTAAATTACGTAGATACAGAATTATTTTGTTATTAAAAACTCCCATTTCAGATAAACCAAATGAAATTAAAGCATTAACAGGACACGGGGATTCTCTAATTTCAACAAAGGTTTCACTTGAGTAAGGGATTCGGTTACGACCAATCCCATATATTTTAGAATTTTTGATGTAAACATTTCCTAGCGGCGAACCCATGTAAACTTCATCTTCTTTAGGGTTGGCCACAAAAGGACAAAATTGAACACCTAAATTTATACGTTGACGCAAACACTCGTTCTGAAATTGTGGCTGTTTTTGTATAAGTATTTCATTACATTTTAAAGAACATTGTTTATCTTTATGACCATCTATATACATTGACGCACTCCAGATTTTACCCTGGGAAGGTTTATCAATTTTTAATGCCTCAGCTATTGGTTGGATTAGATTTTCTTCAAATATTTTCTGAATATCTTCACCAAATTCAATATTTCCAATCTTATTAGGTACTAAGGCAAATTTTGTTCCTCCCGAAACTATAAAACATTTGACCTCCAACAACTTAACGGTTAAGCTAGTAAAATAATCATTGTTAATTCTATAATATTTCATGTTGTTTTGGTTATTTGCCTTGATTTTTTCTTCAAATACAGAACTACAGAGTTTTTCATATTGTTCTTTAAATTTAGTTAATTTCTCTAAAATATTGTTTTTATTCAACTCTCTTAAATTTTCGATGGTTATCAATTTTTTGTGAATATTGGGTGGCTCATTGCGAAGTATATAATAATTCGAACTTGAAGCTTTGTTCAGCATTTCTGCAATAATTTCCATAACCTCTTCATCTTCGTTGATGAAGTTGAGGGTGCTATAATACTTTTCTTCAGTTTGAAGTTGAGGGGGAGGAGGGTGAGATTGATAAATTCCATCTGTAGTCATTGGTTGGTGATATATTGAGGTTGCATTTTTTGCCTGAATTATTGGTTGTTGTTGCTGCTGGTGGATAGGTAGTAGAAGGTAAATATTGACCATAATATCCTGAGGTATTCATTGTATGAAAGAGTCCAATTGATATAATGAGTTATGGGCTTTTGATATCCGAATTATATACTGACTGACTTTAAAAAAATAAATATATATATATATATATATATATATATATATATATATATATATATATATATATATATATATATATATATATATATATATATATATATATATATATATATATATAAATAAATAAATAAATAAATATGTTTATTCAGGTAAGGTATATACATACAAGTGATGTTACATTAATGGATTGATATATAGATAGAGCTAGTACATACAATGCCTAAAGCCACTATTACGCAATTAGGGCAAGAAAAACATTAATATCTAGAACTTAATACTAATTGAGCATAAAGAATAAAAAGTGTTGAGAACAAATACAAATAAAGATAAAAAAAAAGGGGGAACATGACTGAAAAAGCAGCACAAATAACAATAGGTTGACAAACAGTGTTGATTAAAAAAAAGAAAATAACAGACATGGGTTGACAATAGAGGAGTGAGGTAGGTTACAGGGAATTTATTAGGTAGTGTTTAGTTTTATCTTAAACTGGTTGAGAGAGGCACAGTCTTTAACATGGTTGGGAAGGTCATTCCACATTCTGGGCCCCTTGATTTGTAGAGCATTTCTAGTTTGATTAAGTCGTACTCTAGGAATATCAAAACTGTATTTATTTCTGGTGTGGTGCTCATGGGTTCTGTTACAACCTCCTATGAAGCTTTTGAGATCAGGATTGGCATTATAGTTTAGCGTTTTATATATGTATAATACACATGAGAGAATGTGCAGTGACTTAATGTCTAACATATTCAGAGATTTGAGTAGGGGTACCGAGTGATGTCTGGGGCCAGAGTTGGATATTGTTCTAATAGCAGCTTTGTGTTGGGTAATTGTTACGGCCCTCTCGGGACGCAACGGGGTTCTTACTCTGATGTTGTTAGAGGAAGTTGTATCCGGCCCCAAGCCAGTAGTGGCTTTCAAGGGATGAGATCCGTGACGCAAGTAACTTAAAGGGGAAGGGAAATAAAGTCAAGAACTTAATATAATATATTGACCACCACCAATAAATAATATATAAAAAGATTACACGGGGGGAGGGGTATTAACACTGTACACAAACGTCTTCTCCTGAAGACTCTGGATCCAGGCTCTCGGTGCTAAGTCTTCGGTGCTTTCGTGGCCTCACAACGAATCCGTTGAGAAGCTGAGCCTACCCTGGCCACAGGTCAGCCAAAACACAGGTCCACTGGGGGCACCGCCGTGGAGGCCGTCAACCACAAGTCCAGCAGGTCTGCTGGCAGGTTCCGGATCAGCAACGCTGGTCAGGCCACTCCACGGGCGATATTAAGGTAATGCCCTAGACAGGAGCCTCGTGTGATACCACAAATCACTCTCCTGTCCTCAATACCCCAGTGGATATTCGTCTCCAGCAGTTAGTCCCGGGTAATCCTTCTACTGCCACTCCACTGGCTGGGTAACACCACAGTGTTCTTCCGGGGGACGACTTCACAGCTGCTGCAGCAAAGCACAAGGTATGGAGACGGCTGCCTTGGGTAGACTGACTCAACTTCCAACACAGCAGTCCCAGGTCGACTCTGTAAGCAGACACGTCATCAATAACAGGGACACTAAAACACCTCACTTACGGGCTCAGGCACAAACGCCTGACGTATCCACTCCATAGATGGTGCTGTCGTCGGAGCACCACCTCACTAGAGGTCAGCAGCAGCGGTGTTGAGCGCTGAACAGGACTGGAAACTGGCCCTTGTGGCCAGTACACTCCGTCCTCACCAGGTGTCATCGTCCATTTGGTGGGGGTTTCGGGAGCTGACCCACAGATGGCGCGGTCGTCACTGCTCCGTGCTCGGACGCTGGATCCGGGTTCGTAACACCTCCCCACCAAAGGGAATTTGGTTTGGGGTTCTATAAAAGAGAAGACAAACCAAATTAGTACGGGGACACAACTCCAAATGGACTCATGTACACTGTAAGCTGGAGTGATGAGGCTGTCTTGTCCACAGAATTGTTCAACTGGACAACTCTTGCACAAAGGGAACTTGAAGATAGAAGGCAATGTCCTGCCTGGCGTAATCTTCCACGTCTCCACTGCGATGTCAAGCAGGGGCATCATCTCACCTCTCTCGAGTAAGAATCGGTGTAGACACGATGAGGGGCGACTCGACACTTCCCTTCCGTGGCACCGATGATGGCTGATCACAGACGGCATTTCTGGTACCGGTTCGGTAGTCCTTCAGGGAGACAGGAACCTGGAATACAGGGGTCGGATCATTTAGAGTCACAGCGACAGTTAAATCAGTACTCACAGCATACGCCTCTACTAGGCTCACACCTAGTTCCAACGGGGCTGTTCGTACATCGAAAATGGCATTCGCTCTGCCACCGTCAGGTCGACCAACGTTCCGTATAACGCTGTATTGAGGCTCAGCAATCACGCGGGGGGTGTCAACCTGTCGGAAACAGTCACTCACATTATCACATCTCGTACCTCCTGTATCTACCATCACTTTCCAGGTCCCTCCTTTGCCTGCAACACTTGCAGTGCAAATTTCCAATCCCTGGGAACTCTTCACGATGTTCACGGGAGCCATCATCCTTCGGGTCGTCCACTGATCCTTACCGAGATCACACACGAAAATAAAACAAAATACTGCTAGGAAACATTTGGTCACCTGAGGGATTAGCTTCCTGAGCCTGTCATGCCCATAACCGGCTATATCCACTAGCCTGGTTTGGACCAAAGAGGGCACTAGACCTTTCGAACACACCTCACATACCTCTGACGTCTGGGGAATCTCTGGCCGGTTCAATGAACGCTGTACCTTGCCATACTGCAAGTACACATCCGCCTTCGCTCCAGACTCGTTGGTATCCGTGGGTGATTGCACACAAGGCCTCTCTTCCTGCTCAGTTACCTCTGTTATCGTAACCGCATGTTCCACATCGGGAGAAGAATCAGGAGACACTGTTAGAATACTGTCGATCTGCGGGTGAGAGGACAATTTAAATATGTTTAAATCCGGGTCTCTTTTTACCTGGACATTACCACGGCCCGTCGTTACCTCAGACCTTGCTGTTCTGGCTGACTCGTCCGCGACCTTGGGAAGATTGATGCTCCAATCTGTCACCAAGTCGTTGGCTAGTAGCACGTCAATCCCAGCCACAGGGAGGGTATCGACTACTGCCAACGCACATGTGCCGCTGAAGTAAGGCGAGTCGAGATGTACTGGCACTAAGGGGGCGATGTACTGCATCCTAGGAAACCCAACCAGGACAACCTGTTGTCTCCCGTCCACACTTACTCCCTCGGGTAACGAGCTTCTCACGATCAGGGACTGGGCTGCTCCACTATCTCTGAGCACTACAACTGATCTACCAGTGTATTCACTCGTTACATACCCGCTTGAAGTGTGAGGGGCAAACAAACTTGGTCCTTCCTGCGTCGCCGTCGACTGGCTTCCTGCTGGTGGTGTCACACAGCTCATCATCATCACCTCCCGACGTGCGCCGCCACCTCTTCTGCCTCGGCACATAGCAGCTACATGCCCTTTTTGCCCACAAGTCCAGCACACCATATTCCTCCTCGGGCTCCGGTGTTTCGGACTGCTAGGACTGGTCCTTCGAGGGCTACTTGGGGGCGTCTTCTTAGCGCTTCGTGGGACGGGAGTCTCGTCTTCGTCCTGAGGTTTGTCAAACCGGCGTTGGTAACGCCTTGGGACGTACTTAGCAGATGGCCTATGAGTCAGGATGTACTCTTCAGCCATGGTGGCTGCCGCACTCAAGGTCTCTACCTGCTGTTCCTCTAAGTACGTCTTCAGGTCTCCAGACAAACAATCCTTGAAGTCCTCTAGCAGTATAAGCTGCTCGAGGACTTCTTTGGTCTCCACCTTCCGAGAGGCACACCACTCCTGAAAAAGTCGCTCCTTGATTGTGGCGAATTCGGTGAATGTGTGCTCTGAGGTCTTTTTCAGGTTTCGGAACTTCTGCCTGTATGCCTCAGGTACCAATTGGTATGCCATGAGCACAACCTTCTTCACCTTGTCATAATCGCTGGAGTCGTCAAGGGATAACGTGGAGTAAGCGATTTGGGCCTTCCCAGTCAAGACTGACTATCATGATGGCCGAATTCTCCCTTGGCCACTCCAAAGAGGCAGCGACTTTCTCGAAGGCTGCAAAAAACTTCGAAACTTCCCTCTCATTGAATTTGGGGACCATTTTGATGTTTCTTACCGGATCGAAACCGCTGGTGTCCGTTGTTGGCCTCCGACCACCGCCTAATCGCAATACTTCTAGTTCATGTTGTCTCTCTCTTTCCTCTCTGTCTCGTTCTTCTCTTTCTCTTTCTCGTTCTTCTCTCTCTCGTTTCTCTTCTCTTTCTCATTCTTCTCTTTCTTCTCTTTCTCTTTCTCGTTTCTCTTCTCTTTCTTCTCTTTCTCGTTTCTCTTCTCTTTCTCGGTCTTCTCTTTCTCGTTTCTCTTCTCTTTCTCGTTCTTCTCTTTCTCGTTTCTCTTCTCTTTCTCTTTCTGCTTTCCTTTCTTCTAATTCTAAACGCCTCATCGCCATTTCCTTATCTTTCATCTCCATTTCTTTATCTTTTAATTCTCGTTCTAATTCTAACTTCTTCCACTCTATCTCGCGATTTATTTCTAGGGCACGCATTTTGACTGTAAGGAAGCTAATATTAAGCTCACCTGCATCACTGTCAATGTCACTGCCCTTATCTTCCTTTTCTGTGGAAGCTATTTCCTCACCTTCCTTTATACTAGGAGGCTCGCCTTCCTGTTTCTCCTCTGCCTTCAAGTGCCGGTGAACCTTGGACAAGATCTCCACACAGGAATCACTGGCACGGATCTTGATCTCCAGGTAGGCGCTCACTAGTACAAGCTCTGGTTTGCTCAGATATTTTAATCTGGCAAGACAGTCCTCTCTGTTCAGAAAAGCCTGAACATCGTCCAGATCATCGATGGTAGCTTTTTCTGCCATTGTCACAGATGGAACACTTAGCACTTAACACACCGCTTACACGTTAACACTTAACGCACCGAGCACTGTTCTACGTCAATATTGCACTTTATCGCACCTGGCGCTTCACTTGCCAATATTGCACGTAATTACTTCGGGCACTGCACTACCCAATATTGCAGTGAATCACAGCGAACACTTCGCTCTACAATATTGCACTGAATCACGACGAGCACCGCACTACACAATATTGCACTTAATCGCTTAATCACAGCGAGCACCGCACTGCACAATATCGCACTTAGTCACTCTTGAGCACCGCACAGGACGTATAACGTCACAATCATCACACACAGGGGGAATTATATACAGGGATTACGCCACTTCACCACCCCTGTCAAACATACTTAACAAGGGGTCGGATCCCGCTGGGGATGCCAATTATGTTATGGCCCTCTCGGGACGCAACGGGGTTCTTACTCTGATGTTGTTAGAGGAAGTTGTATCCGGCCCCAAGCCAGTAGTGGCTTTCAAGGGATGAGATCCGTGACGCAAGTAACTTAAAGGGGAAGGGAAATAAAGTCAAGAACTTAATATAATATATTGACCACCACCAATAAATAATATATAAAAAGATTACACGGGGGGAGGGGTATTAACACTGTACACAAACGTCTTCTCCTGAAGACTCTGGATCCAGGCTCTCGGTGCTAAGTCTTCGGTGCTTTCGTGGCCTCACAACGAATCCGTTGAGAAGCTGAGCCTACCCTGGCCACAGGTCAGCCAAAACACAGGTCCACTGGGGGCACCGCCGTGGAGGCCGTCAACCACAAGTCCAGCAGGTCTGCTGGCAGGTTCCGGATCAGCAATGCTGGTTAGGCCACTCCACGGGCGATATTAGGGTAACGCCCTAGACAGGAGCCTCGTGTGATACCACAAATCACTCTCCTGTCCTCAATACCCCAGTGGATAATCGTCTCCAGCAGTCGGTCCCGGGGAATCCTTCTACTGCCACTCCACTGGCTGGGTAACACCACAGTGTTCTTCCGGGGGACGACTTCACAGCTGCTGCAGCAAAGCACAAGGTATGGAGACGGCTGCCTTGGGTAGACTGACTCAACTTCCAACACAGCAGTCCCAGGTCGACTCTGTAAGCAGACACGTCATCAATAACAGGGACACTAAAACACCTCACTTACAGGCTCAGGCACAAATGCCTGACGTATCCACTCCATAGATGGCGCTGTCGTTGGAGCACCACCTCACCAGAGGTCAGCAGCGGTGGTGTTGAGCGCTGAACAGAACTGGAAACTGGCCCTTGTGGCCAGTACACTCCGTCCTCACCTGGTGTCGTCGTCCATTTGGTGGGGGTTTCGGGAGCTGACCCACAGATGGCGCGGTCGTCATTGCTCCGTGCTCGGACGCTGGATCCGGGTTCGTAACAGTAATTAGAGGACGTAAGTGATTTTGGGTAGTAGAACCCCAAGCACAAATACCATAGTTGAGATATGGATAGATAAGGGAGTAATAGAGAGTCACCAGGGCAGGGCGTGGTACATAATATCTGATCTTAGAAAGAATGCCCACAGTTTTTGAAACTTTTTTTATATATTTAGAATGTGTCCCTGGAAATTCAGCTTGTGGTCAATGAGAATGCCAAGGAATTTGCCATCTAATTTGTTACAAATTTGGGTATTGTTTATTTTGAGATTTATTTGACTAGAGGATTTATTGCCAAACAGAATACAGAAAGTTTTGTCAATGTTAAGGGTGAGTTTGTTGGCAGTTAGCCAAAGATGGACTTTATTTAGCTCAGTATTTACTGTGGCATTTAGAGCAAGAGGGTCAGGACTGGAGTAAATGAAGGTTGTGTCGTCAGCAAATAGAAATGGTTTGAGGTGTTGGGAGGCATTTGGAAGGTCATTAATGTAGATGAGAAAGAGGAGAGGGCCAAGTATGCTGCCCTGAGGAACACCAATGTTGATGGGTAGGGTGGGAGAAATTGTATTATTCACAGAAACATATTGGAGCCTGTCAGTAAGGTAGGATTCGAGGTATTGTAGGGAGTGTCCTCTGACTCCATAATGATGTAATTTAAGAAGAAGGTTTTGGTGGTTGACAGTATCAAAAGCTTTACGCAGGTCCACAAATAACCAAACAGGGAACTCCTTTTTATCAAGAGCTGTATGAATCGAGTTAAGCATACTAATAAGTGCATCGTTAGTGCTTTTTTTGGGTCTGAAGCCATATTGGCAAGGGCTAAGTATATTGAGTTTGGCTAGATATGAGTAAAGCTGCTTATAGATTAGTTTTTCAAAAATTTTTGACAAGTTTGGCAGGATTGATATAGGTCTGTAGTTGTTAACATCTGTGGGATCACCACATTTGTGGACAGGCGTTACTCTCGCTTTTTTTAGAATATCAGGAAAGATTTGGAGTTCAAGTGACTTGTTGAAGAGCAAAGCAATAGCAGGGGCTAAAGATCTGGAGGCTTTTTTGTAAATTAAAGTTGGTATGTCCTCAAGGGCACCAGACTTGGTTTTAGGGGAAAGGATTATTTCATTGACGTCAGTGGAGTTAATAGGCTTTAGGTACAGAGACTGTGGATAGTTACCTGTAAGATAGTCCTTAATGTCAGTACTGGAAGATGGAATATCATTTGCAAGGGATGAACCAATGGAAGAGAAGAACCTATTGAACTCAATGGCAGAATCAGAGGCTGAAAGCTGACCAACGTTATTAGACAGGAGAGTCGGTTTGTTATTTAAAGATATATGTTATTTAAAGATATATATATATATATATATATATATATATATATATATATATATATATATATATATATATATATATATATATATATATATATTTTAATAAAATGTATAATATGAATTTTCTGCCAATGTGTCTCGCCTTATGGCGACAAATGGTAATATAATTAACCACCGATCATCATCATTATCTATCTTATTTTGTTTATTTTCCATAATTATATCATACATATCACACTCCAAACTATAAACAAAAATAAAAAAGGCTAACATCTCTTCGAAACAGTTAGAATTTAATGTGAATAAAATGTCTGTATTATTAATATTGCTACTATTCACCATTGAGATCGTTGGTACCAAATGTGTCATTTTGCTTACATTACCAGAAAGAAAATGTGATATATTTTTTAAATTGCTAAATTTTCGACATTGAGAATCAGAATCTAGAGTCACCCACATTTTTCTTTAGGTCTTATCATAATGAAAAGTTGTACGTAAAATAAAATTACATTCATAATTTTTTTTCTTATTCTTATTCTTATTCTTATTATTATTATTATTATTATTAGTAGTAGTAGTAGTACTATACCACCATTTATGTTTTCTAGTCAAAGACGACATATAAAATTTTGAATTTTCTAAACACTCGTAATGAAATGAGGGCCATATTGAAGTTATTTCAATGCAAGGAATATTTAACAAAAGCTTACACGCACTCAGATTACAAACTCTATAACCATGTGCAACATGTTTTTCATTGAGCTGATATCTTTCATTTTTTTGATAATCCAAGCTTAACTTTTCTATACTCTATTGAGACGCATTTTCTGAATCAGCAGTCTGAATAAGGGCATTAACAGTTTGGCCTATATCAGAAATTAATCCCATTAAACGATTAATTATTTGTATTTGGGATCTATATGTAATAGCTGGACATAGACACACACTCTTGGGTAAAGTTAAAGCCCTTGGTACTAATGATACCATTGTATAGTATGAAATATGAGTACCACCTTCTGCTGTTATTGTACCTGGATGAAGTTGCTCAATTTTAGTTCCCAAGCAATAATGAATGCAACTAGTTGATTTATACATATGAAGAAGTCGAATTTTAATGGTACTCAAAAAGCGCTGGTGGTTGATCTCATCATCATTTTGATTTATTATTTGATTAAACCATTGTGTTACTTCATTTCTAATATTCTTAAAAATGTGAGCTGGGTCATTGTCCCGTAAAATCATAGAACATGTTGCAATAAATTTGTTAAGTCACGATGATTACTAAGGTTGATACGTTTTTTATAACCACTGATTTTACATTTATTGCCAACTTGTCTTTCTTGTATAGCCATATAATGTTTTTTTTTTATTAGCACTAGAACACCAAATGGATTTTCGAAAGCTAGTTTGAGATAACATGTAGAAGTATATCTTGTCTGAGATTAGTATTATAACGATTAGCCAATTCATCTCCAGTTCCTGCCGAACGAGATACCTTCAGAAATAATGAATCAGTGTCGCCATATAAAACTGTCGCTCCAATTCCATTTTCATCTTTAGTATAAAAATGTTGAGCCCGATTAAGATGATACCGACCATAACCAGTAACCATGCATGGGACCAGTTCATCTGCGAGTAGTTTAATGGCCGCCATTGCCCCATAAATAGAATTTACCATAATCTTAAGGGCGTTAGCTTGAGTGGTCATTCCTAATTTTTTCATAATACCTCGTTCATTTACTAATTTTTAACATATCTGACGTAATGGTGATTGAGTGTATGGTTTTCCTTCTTGGACTTTAACACTCACATAAGCAAAATAAGGATCTTCATCCATAATAAGTATATGAAATAAATTTTCATCAACTTCTGGGAGTTGACAACATGAAATTCAAGTCACGAACCCTTGATTTAAATTATAGTCAATAATTAAACTAGGATATAATGAACAAAAATCAAAAACAAATATTGAATGAGTATTAGAAGCTAAATGTACTCCAATTTTGGGTTCAAGAACTTCAGCGCCTTTGTAAGTGTTTTTTCTACCTGAATCCAAATGATCCTTTTGTTCGATGGAATGTCTAGCGTATCGATTTTGTGGAAGAATACGACCTATTTCCCATTGAGATTGTGAATAACAGTTTACCTTATTAATGAGATGTTCGTCAATAGGAGCCGTATAAATTGAATTAAGTAAATTTATAAGGTAACGTCTCACAATAGCTGTAGAACTGGCACCAAGACAATGGTATGGGTCAAGGTCGCCCATACGAGATAAACCCATTGTAATTCTAATAGTATTAAGGTGCCCATTCAATTGAGTGACCAGATCCACATCTACAGTACAATAATCTAGAAAATTTAAAAAAAAAAAAACTATCCGGTTCCTCTCTATTGTCTTCTAAATTTTTATACATTTTATTTATAGCTACAATATTATAATCTACTTTATTGCGGCCCATTATAGCTTCTGCACAAGCATCTAAACTATCAGAAGGTGGTTCAAGAAACTTACCAACTGGAAATTTTTTTTACGGCAAATCATAACATCTACATCTAAAATCCAAGGTGGAGTCATATGGGGTACGGTTCTCATATCACAATATGACCTTAAAGTGTAAGTGTGGAAAAATAAATGTCCAGGTAAAAGACCATGAAATAGTGCTCGTTTGAAGAGGAATGGATGGTCGTATCCATCAGTGTTATAACCAGTAGCGAAAATATGTTGAGGTTTGCTTAGTAACTCCAAAGATCGAGAAAGAGTCTGTTTTTCTGAAGAATATAATTCAACATAGATCGAAATTCCTTGTTTAGTTATCATGGATAATTCTCTATTTTTGTTTTGAGAATTTGGATAATATACAACCAAAAGGGTATTTATGTCACTTAATTCAGTTGGATATTGGGCATTCATTACAGTTGCTGTCTGAAAAGAAGTAGCAACTAACCTATCATATGAACTATCCCCTAGAGGAATGGCACCAGTTAAATCATGCCGACTAGTTTCTATACCAAATGAGAGGATCCGATATGGTGGAAAAAAGTTGTCGATATCCCCACTCACAAAAACAAGTTGATTGTCATGTACTTTAAATAAACCCCTAGATTGAAATTTTGGATTGTGTCGTCGTTCACAGTCAAAATAACATTGGTATGAATTAAAATATTTACCCATAGCATTAATACCAAATGGATGATAGTTATATTTTAGAAAGTTAAAGAGATCCATACACCTACGATAACCTTTACAAAAAACGCGAGCGGCATAACCTCAATATTTTTCCAATGAGGCTTCGCCCATAATCAAATGACCATTCTGGCTATGTTCAGCTTCAAGAGTATAATAACCTATCAGCCCACAATTGTACAAAAATATCATAGAACGATCAAATAGTTCACGTTGCTGTGTAACTAAAACTAAGTGATCAAAATTTGATGTATCAAAAATTACTCGTATAGGGTCTTGTGGTACTATATTTTCACGATTTAAACCACTATCTTGAATTTGACTTTGAGGTACTGGAATCCCATAAAATTCTTGTTCTTCGACATTCCATGAATATATCCATTCATATTCTAGCATGGATAATTCAACTAGTTTGGGTTTCATATTTAAGTTTACAAGAAGAGAAAGGTAGAAGAAGGATAAATATACTGTCATATATTTTTTTAATTTTTTTTTTTTGTATTATAATACTACAATATTCTTCTGCCATATAAATATAACCCAATTAGTTTTTTTTATATAGTGAAACATTTTACATTTGTTTAATCAATTTCATCATTACTTAACTTGATGATAACACTTTCAAATAGTACAGTCAACATTTTTAGTTTGTCACTATTTAATGAATTTGCATGCTTATGAAGTATATCTGTTATTCTAATGAATGATATTGATTTATTGTCAGTCATTAAATAATCCTTAACCCATTTATTGTTATCTGGAGAGAGATTTGGAAAAATAATATGGATATAAAATGTATTTGAACAGAGTGTTATTTGGTAAAAAACATCTAATTCTTTATAATCTAATTCTTTATCGTTTTCTATAAACAAAATTTCTAGATCAATATCAGTTGTTTGCTTATCATGATCTTTCTTTTTCAACTTTTTTTTTGTTTTTTGTTTTTTTCTTCTTCTTCTGCAAATCCATTATAAACGCCAAATGGGACAGTCAAGAGTTATTTAATCTCTGCATAATGAACAACACACCATCTTTAACTGTAAAAAAAAAAGGGAAATTACCATAATTTATTAGAAAAATTGACTATTTCATAATGAAAGTATATCATTTCAGAGATAAATGAGGCAAAAAAAAAAAGTACAGTTCAATAATTTGAAAATTAAATTTAATTAATTAACACTTTTCTGAGAACTTCACTTGGATTTACGGGAAGATTTATTTAAGCGCTTGTCGGATCACGACGTACATTTACGGACTGTGTTATAGTGGGTATATACTACTCGATCGACTTGGGGTTTGTATGAATATGTTTGCTATTAAATTTCTTGTTTTCTCTAATAGGCACAGTGCCTATTTGAGAAAACGGTAATGTATTGTAACTTGGAGGAGAGACTATTGAATTGGTGACACAACGAGGGTAATCGCGCACTCCACACACTCTTGTGTTGGCCGCGATCATGATTCTACATTTATATCCATATGTCTGTGTAGAGAATTTTATTCCAAACACTATACAAACCAAAAAAAAAACCGGTGTGATATAAGTATAAACTTGAAAAACATGAGCAAAGTAAAAAAAATTTTTACGCTCATGGGTACAATCACAACAGTGTCGTCGCTGCTGAAATCACGGCTAACGCTTCGCCCAGTTCCCACACTCGTGCGGAACAGAATTATACATTGATAGGCATATGTCTGGGTGGGGAATTTTATTGCGAGTTCAGTGATATCAAAATAAGCGCTGTAGGATGACTGTGAGGCTGGTAACAAACGAAAGAGTATGAACATTTACTGTCTGTTTGGGTGTCACGGCGAGTCATCTTCGTGTTTATTTACTTCGTGGTGGGAGAGCAAATGCTTTGGTGATATTCACTTTTTTGTGCACTAAAGTGTTTTAAGCCTTTAATAATCAAATATATGACAAAAGGATAATAATAATAATAATAATAATAATACAACTTTAATCTTACTGTGAATCCTCCAGAAGTAGGACGACCAGTATGTTGCTTATTGAGTGGTCAAAAGATAGATGGATACTGAATGTGTTGTGGAGCGGTGGGTGTGTGTGGCTGGGAGCAGGTTGAGCACGATGTGGATGAGGCACACTGGAGCCACAAACTGAAGGTCTGACAGAGGGCTCTGGGTGCTACTCTCCCGGTGGAGAGAAGTGGTGGGGTGGGGGGGGGGGTGAGCTCTTAATTTATATGACATTATGTCTCATTGTTCGTTGTTGCTAGTGAGAAAGCAAATGTTTTTCATTATTTTGGGAGTTGACTCCTTTCCCTTTACCCATTTAATCAACCAATATAGATTTCTGAGCCTACTGGGTTTTATTTATCATATCTACATTTAAACTGTGTATGAAGTCAATTTATAAACTACCACCACATCCCAAATAATTTAAAATCTTAAAGCTGCTTGGTGACCAAGTGGACTTTGTGGATACGTTCATGGCCCGACTCAATGACGAGGACACAGTGGAGAGTCTACCATTACCTCCTGCCACATCTGCCCAAGGCATGGGTACCACCTTTAGTGAACTACAAAAGGCTGACCCTAGTCTTGTAGAATGTCACATGTCATATGACTTAGCTCTCTCTAAAGAGGAAATTGAGGATGCAGCCACTGGTTATTACTACATTGATCAGATTTTGAGCTTCAGGATGGCAATAATGAGGTGGAATGTAAGCTGTTAGCTAAAAATATTAATGACCTAGTTCCATTTGATAGAATTAAATTTAATATCAATGTGGAAAGTGATTAGTAATAAGAAGGAAAAGAGGACGAGGATAAGGAGGGAAAGGATGAGAAGTCAGGATTGTGTTGGGACCTTCAGTGAGTGGTCAACACTTGATTAGTGTAAAACAGCTAATAATAATGTAATGATGTAAATTGTCATTTCCAAAAATCTCAGTGCTGAATCTGTATTTTATATATATATATATATATATATATATATATATATATATATATATATATATATATATATATATATATATATATATATATATATATATATATTTATATATATATATATATAATAAGAAACCAAGACTATTTTTTTCTAAATATGAGCTTCAAAAAGGGAGGAAGATATGATGGATTTTTTCTACTTAATAATTTAATAAAGTCTCAAGCAATTACAGCCCCTTCTATTCTACAATTTGCTGCTGCCAATTATGGTTTAGATGATTGTCTAGGTACTCGACAGCTTTAAGAAAAATGACAAGGATTTGGTGGAAACAAATGTATAGAAAAATTTAATCTAGGAAAATACATATACCAGTCTTATCAAGAGGTCAATGAATTGGTAATTAAATTCGGCATTGGTTTAAACTATTATTTTAACTTTAATAATAATAATGATAATAGGGTAAATCAGCAACAAATGATTGCCATATATGCTGAAACCCAGAAAGAATGGCTTATTGCAGCTCTTGGATGCCTTAGACAACGGGCAATTGTCGTCAGTCTTCCAACAAAGTTGCCCCCCAAAACAATTATCAATTCTCTTTTGGAAACAGAAATTTGAATTATTATTACCTCTTGTGGACCATTATTAGCTAAACTCCAAAAGGAAATTTTACCTACTTGTCCTCAAATAGATTATGTCATTATCTTAGATGATCATATCAATAAAATAGGACCAACAGTTTCACCATATATAAAACGAGTGACAATTTTAACATAATTTCATATTATAGTTTAATATTTGCCGGCAAAGAAAATGAGGATATATGTAAGGATAACATTAAATATATTGATGAGAGTGATGTGGCATTTATCATGTATACCTGTGGTACTATTGACGAACCTAAAGGAGTGAAGTTAACTCATAGTAATATTTTCTCTGCGGTATCAGCATTTTGTATTCGTGCTGATTATCGACAATTGGGGAACTTATACTTAGCATATCTTCCATTGGCTTATGTCACATAATTAATAATTGAATTATCTTCTATTGCTATGAATATTACAATTGCCTATTCCTCACCCTCTACATTAACTAACAAAAGTCCGCAGATCTTGGAAGGATGTCATGGGGATTTTATTGAAGCTCAACCTACTTGTGTTTTTTTGTATCCTCTATGTTAAAATATATAATGAATGGAATTACAAAAAATAATTATTCAATTTGGGATCATATAGCCTTTGAAAAAAAATTTAAACTGAAATGGATTGCTCATGTTTGGGATAAATATATTTTACGGAAAATATGTGAGCAGTTTTTTGGTAATCGATTGATGACAGTTATCATTGGAGGTGATTTAATTTCAAAAGAGTCATACCAAAAGCTTCGAACGCTATTCAATTGTTCAGTAATAATAGGGTATGATACCACAGAAACTACGGCTTGTATTACTAGCAGCAACAAAAGTGATGATGTATTACATTGTGGTGATCCTAATTATAGAGTAAAACTATCATTAATTGATTAGATTGAAGGAGATTTTAAAACGACAGATAAGCCGCATCCTAGAGGGGAAGTTGTAGTGAGTGGTCCTATGGTGGCCCGAGAATATTCAAGGGTTACTGGAAAAGGAGATGATGGTGGAGAATTTTTCTTATCCAAAAGAGGTATTTGGAGTTTTAAAACTGGTGATATTGGGGAGATTAATTGTGAATCAGGAATGTTACGCATAATTGATCGTAAAATAAATTTCCAGAGATTAAAGAATGGCGAATATGTAAGTTTAGGTGAGATCGAATCTCACCTAAAGACTCGCCCTCTAATTGATAATGTATGTGTTTATGTTTATCCAAATTCTAATATAATCTTAGCTTTAATTGTGCCATCGCCTCCTATGATTATAAAGATGAGTACCCATTTAAATATTCATTCGTCAGATGTAAGGGTACTTTGTCGACATTCCTGTATAATTAAAACCATTTTAAATGAGATTAGGGCTTATGGTAGGAAATATGGAATTTGTCATTTACCTTCAGCAGTGTATCTCTGTCAATTTCCGTGGACTCCAGAATCTGGTTTGGTTTCCTTAACATATAAAAATTAGGCGGCATGTCATTTTCAAATATTATGAGGAAAAATTGAAAGCCATGTATGTGGCCCTTTTAAAATAAAAAACATAAGAGGGAATTTTAATGATTGATTATCCTCCTCCTCGTAATCTTAATACCAAGTGGAGGGTTGAATCCTTTTGAATATTATAATCACTTATAGTGTGTTGATAATCTAACTGTTTCCCGGAAAATAACAACCTCTGTTGATCTGGTGGTATACCTTCTTTATCTTGAATTTTGTTTTTTACACTTTGAATAGATTCATTAGACTCCACATCTACTGTTATTGATTTTCCAGATAAAATTTTTACAAATATTTGCATTTTGGTAATTTGTTTATTTATATATATATATATATATATATATATATATATATATATATATATATATATATATATATATATATATATATATATATATATATATATATATATATATATATATATATATATATATATATATATATATTAGTATATTTTGGTAGCAGTCTTTCCTGTAGACATATATTATTAAATATGACCGAAAAAGTAAGATTAATAATTCTAACAGATGTCAGACATCTGCAGGAGCTGAAGGAGGCATTTGAGCAGAGTTCCGTGCTGCGTTTCACTTACGAGACGGAAAAGGATGGGAAGCTGCCTTTTCTAGATGTAACAGTCATGGAAAAGGGCGGAGGTTTCCACACTGCAGTCTACACAAAGGAAACAAACATAGGAATGTGCCTAAATGCCAACAGCGACTGCCCTGACAGGTACAAGAGGAGTGTTGTTAACGCATACGTCGACCGTGCTCTCAGCCACAGCTCAGAATGGAAGCAAGTCGACGAAGAACTCTGTAGGGTAAGGCAGGTTCTAGTCAATAACGGCTTCTCCAATGGTTTCATCGAAGACATCATAAGAAGGAAAGTGAAAAGCCATGCAACCTCCGAAGAGACAACTAACACAACACCTATACCCCCTATTAGACTATTTTACAGGAACTTCTTTTCCACAGCTCATAAAACAGAGGAAAGGGTCCTGAAAGATATTGTTAATAGAAACGTTATCCCTACAGACAAAAATCAGAGGATACAACTGACGATTTACTATAAAACCAGAAAAACGGCCAGCCTACTCATGAGAAACTCTCCAGACACGAAACAGAACGCTTTAAAAGAGACTAACGTCGTCTATGCCTTCAAATGCCCACTTGGGGACTGTAAGCTCCAAAAAACCCAGTATATAGGCAAGACAACAACATCTCTTTCTAGGCGTTTAACGATGCATAAACAACAGGGCTCCATTAAGGAACATATAATCTCTTCCCATAACCAAACCATCGCCAGAGAAATCCTAGTAAACAACACAGAAATCATCGATAGATACAGCGATAGCAGGCGGCTTGACGTTTGCGAGGCACTACACATCAAGAAGTCAACACCAGCAATCAACAGCCAATTATTGCACAACTATATTCTACCCACCTCAAGACTCTGCTCCAATATAGAAGCATCAAGAAATATGGACCAATAGGCTTTCAACAAACACTTCTATTCAATACCCATTGTTACTTTTCTGTCTTGTGTTGATACTTTTAATACCCTATTAATATCCTCTAGTGTTCTGTCTTGTGTTAATGCCACATCATCCTTCCCACCTCACTCAAATGTAATGCCACATCACCCTTCCCACCTCACTCAAATGTAGATATAAAATCAGGGAAACGCAAGTTCTAATCAGTTGTGTATTTGTGAAGTCTTTGAAAATGTAATAAGTTTTACGAAACGCGCCCGTGTCGCGTCAGACTAGAAATAAAAATGAATTTTGGAGAAGTGATTTTTGATTTACCTCCAACAGTGAAGCATAATGTACGAAAGATTGAGAAAATTCGTGTTAGAATTATTAATCTTACTTTTTCGGTCATATTTAATAATATATATATATATATATATATATATATATATATATATATATATATATATATATATATATATATATGTATATATATATATATATATATATATATATATATATATATATATATATATATATATATATATATATATATGCGAACAAGCCTGAATGGTCCCCAGGACATATGCAACTGAAAACTCACACCCCAGAAGTGACTCGAACCCATACTCCCAGAAGCAACGCAACTGGTATGTACAAGACGCCTTAATCCACTTGACCATCACGACCGGACAAAATGAGGTGATAGCCGAGGCTATTTGAACCACCCCACCGCCGGCACTCGGATAGTTATCTTGGGCATAGCATTTTACCAAATCACCTCATTCTTTGGGGCAACACGTGAGGAACACAAATGCGAACAAGCCTGAATGGTCCCCAGGACATATGCAACTGAAAACTCACACCCCAGAAGTGACTCGAACCCATACTCCCAGAAGCAACGCAACTGGTATGTACAAGACGCCTTAATCCACTTGACCATCACGACCGGACAAAATGAGGTGATAGCCGAGGCTATTTGAACCACCCCACCGCCGGCACTCGGATAGTTATCTTGGGCATAGCATTTTACCAAATCACCTCATTCTTTGGGGCAACACGTGAGGCTTGTTCGCATTTGTGTTCCTCACGTGTTGCCCCAAAGAATGAGGTGATTTGGTAAAATGCTATGCCCAAGATAACTATCCGAGTGCCGGCGGTGGGGTGGTTCAAATAGCCTCGGCTATCACCTCATTTTGTCCGGTCGTGATGGTCAAGTGGATTAAGGCGTCTTGTACATACCAGTTGCGTTGCTTCTGGGAGTATGGGTTCGAGTCACTTCTGGGGTGTGAGTTTTCAGTTGCATATGTCCTGGGGACCATTCAGGCTTGTTCGCATTTGTGTTCCTCACGTGTTGCCCCAAAGAATGAGGTGATTTGGTAAAATGCTATGCCCAAGATAACTATCCGAGTGCCGGCGGTGGGGTGGTTCAAATAGCCTCGGCTATCACCTCATTTTGTCCGGTCGTGATGGTCAAGTGGATTAAGGCGTCTTGTACATACCAGTTGCGTTGCTTCTGGGAGTATGGGTTCGAGTCACTTCTGGGGTGTGAGTTTTCAGTTGCATGTGTCCTGGGGACCATTCAGGCTTGTTCGCATTTGTGTTCCTCACGTGTTGCCCCAAAGAATGAGGTGATTTGGTAAAATGCTATGCCCAAGATAACTATCCGAGTGCCAGCGGTGGGGTGGTTCAAATAGCCTCGGCTATCACCTCATTTTGTCCGGTCGTGATGGTCAAGTGGATTAAGGCGTCTTGTACATACCAGTTGCGTTGCTTCTGGGAGTATGGGTTCGAGTCACTTCTGGGGTGTGAGTTTTCAGTTATATATATATATATATATATATATATATATATATATATATATATATATATATATATATATATATATATATATATATATATATATATTTTTTAATAATAATATATAATTTTATAATAATAAAAAATATGAATGTTGAACATAACTCTTATGATTATAAAGGATATCTCAATAAATTAGAAGAGTTAAAAATATACCAATTAAAGTTAACTTATTACTTATTTGATCAAACTAGAATATTATGTTATAATATTACTATTGAACTGTAAAACATGATTAAATATAAAAAAAAATACAAATTATAACAAGTAATATTTATGAACATAATCAATTTAGATTTCTTGTGTATCTAATTAAACATAATAGGATTCCTGTTCAACTTGCATCGAGTGATGAAGTATTTTCACATATTCAAAATAAAAATAAACATGATAATGAAACTTCTATAATTATGACTGAAAAATCTTATCATCATCTTATAGTTATGAAACATATTATTTTAAAATTATTTAAATTTGAAACAGATCTTTATTATTATATATATGTTTTGTATTCCAAATTATTATTTATTATAAGTGGTATGGAAAATTATACGAAAATATTTAATTTTTGTATTCTAAATAATTAATGTTGTTATCCCATCTTCTACTTTTTAATATACTTTTCAATCCTTTTTTAGTATTTTTTTTATTTTTGGGTATAAAATAAATAGTTTTTAGAGGGCTTCTGCTTTAGTTTGTTTTACTCACTCTATTATTTAAAATTTGAGCTATTTTGTTCTTTTTAGGTTGATTTGACCTTAAACTCAAATTTGTTGGACTATTATTCCTACTGCTACTACCACTGCTACCACTACTACTACTACTACTACTACTACTACTATTTTGACGTATTTTTTTCATATTTATATTTCCATGATTTTTATTGCTTGTTATACTACTTTTTTTGCTTCTACTTTTATTTCTATTTATATTTTTACTTCTACTTCCATTTGTACTTGTACTTCTACTTTTACTTTTACTACTTTTACTTCTAATTCTACTCCTACTTTTATTTTTACTACTTTTACTTCTACTACTTTTATTTTTACTACTTTTACTTGTACTACTTTTACTTCTACTTCTACTTTTTTTGTTAAAAATTTTATTGTTTTTCGCCAACATTATTTCTCTATTTTTTGTATAGAAATATTTATAATTAGTTAAAATATTCTTTAATATATCAGAAGGATTATCTTTGATTAATTTATAGGGAAAAGATCTTATTAGGTGATGATTATTTTTATATTTATTAGGTAAGTAAGCTACCATTGCCGTTATTTTATTAGATACAATATCTGTTTTTTTATGTAAAGATATCACAAGTTCATAATGTAAATGAGTAAGATCTTTAGTTTCTATAATATGTATATTATTTGTATTTTTATACTAAGGTTCAATGACTCTGTTAATTAATTTACTGATATGCATTGGACTGTAAAAAGGTGTGTATATGTCAAGTATTCCAGGTTCAATTATTGGTTGGTCCTCATTATAAAAACAATTATTTATAAGGTTGATGTATAATACTGTTCTTCATTATATTAGTGTCTTGTGTTTTTGCATGAGAAGAGTATGCCATAAATTTGTAAGAAGAGAAAAGTAAATTAATTTCGAATCAAAACGTTGTAGTAATTTGTAAGATTGAGGCGCCTTTTGTTTTAATATTTTAATAAACATTTCTGGATCATAGTTAATTGTATGATAACCAATTAAATTTGAGGCTGGTTTAGTAGTTAAACCAGCGATATAATATATTTGTTGGATGAAAATTTCAGAAGTGTGCTCACTCCAAAATTCAACTTGATGATTACTAATACTAACCTCATCTATATTTTTTGTTAATGAGTACATTATATAAATTAATCGATTGAGAGCTAACCTACAAGATGATTCCGATAAACCTGGATATAAATCATCAATATAAGTATTATTTTGGTTGAATGTCATAGTTAACAAAATATTTTCTGAAGAATTATTATTAATTTGGTATATATATTTCAGTGATGTAGTCATTATGCTTATTATTTTTTATTACAATAAAAAAAAGCACCCCATAATCAAAATAATATGTAAACTAATTTTCCAATATCTACTACCTCTACTTATATCCCAACAATTATAGGTGGATGTGATGAAATTGATTAAATGAAAACGGGATTTACATAATAGATATTTTGCATGTATATGGATTAAAGGTTAACTTGTTTAAATTGTTATAAAAAACTTGTTCTCCCTTAACTTCATTACTTTCATTTTGAGACTCCTTCCAATGATTTGGTGGTATATATGCCAGATAATATTGAATTTCATACATATGAATATCAGTTTTTATAATATCATTAAATTTTTGTAATAGGGAAAAATGAAGTTCTATCGCTTCTTCCTTAGACATTTTACTAACATTACAATTTAAGTGTTTCATATTTCTTACTTCATCTAAATATTTGGCAAAATTTTCTGGTGTATATATTGGTGATTTTTCAACACAAAAACCTACTTTATAAATATTTTTACATGTTGCTTTCATTATTTTACTTAATTTTCCAATTTTATCAATAAGATTATTTCTAAGAGCATTTTGCCACTCATTATCTTTTTGTACAGTTAAAAATGTCCATAAATTAGTTAGTAATTTTATATAAATGAATATATTTTTATTTTCACTGTTTCTAGAAGCTGATTTATTAATTTTTTCAATATATTGTGCACAATAATTTGAAAGAATACCATTATCTGAAACATGAGCTGGATTTATTTTCCATTTAAGATTTCTACCGATTCCTCCCAGGACAACAATGTCATATATTTTTCGGATAATGAGCAAATCTCCACAAAACGACGTGGGAAAATGATAGGAGCCATCAGCTTGATAACATGAACCACGGGATCTGGGTTCATAATTGGTATTTATAATAATATACATTAATAATGTAATATACTGGTGAATTAACAATCTTAATGGTAAAGTTTTACAATTTACAAATGTGAAGAATTTCTTGTTAAATGTAATGTGATTTATATTTTCAGATACTATTACCTTATATTTACACTCTTTTACCACATCATTCATCGTCATAGAATATTTAAATGGAAATAATATACGTTTGTTATATCCAATATCCGAAGATGATCTCCTTCTAGTGTCTGGGCCTGGTGAGGTTTCCCGTGTTCGTTGACAGGTGTTGGTTCGGTTTGACTTTGATTTTTTGGGAGTTGAAGTTGTAAAATCTTCCAGTGAATCATCATCATCCTGTGTCGTGCTGGTTCGATTTAGCTTTGACTTTTTTGTCTTTGGAGTAGAAGTTGAAGTTGAGGGGTTATTCAATTCTTCCAGTTCCAGTGAGGTATCCAAATCATCATCATCCTGTGTCGTGCTGGTTCGATTTAGCTTTGATTTTTTTGTCTTTGGAGTAGAAGTTGAAGTTGAGGGGTTATTCAATTCTTCCAGTTCCAGTGAAGTATCCGAATCATCTTCCTCCATCTCTTCTGTATCACTTAAAACTGGATTTTGATTTGACATAATTGTATCTATTTTTTTATAATATACTAAAATTTTATTTGATAATGTACTTGGTTCCAGCCAAAAAAAAAAAATCGTCTATGTTATACATGATACATTTTTGGGAGGAAGAAAGGGAATGGGGTGGGGTACTTCAAATAGTATTTTGGGGTTACCAGGAGTAGGGGAAGAGGTTCAACAATCTCATCTCATCCTGATATTTGGCATAGGTACATGACTGCTTTCCTTCATTTTGTTCTATTATTTAGATTTTTTTGTATCATACCCTTTATAGAAATTTGAATATGATTCAAGTTTATTAAAAAATAATATGATAATTTTACCATCATTAAAAAAAAAAAGAGAGGAGGATAATTGATATTTTTGAAGGAAGGAAAGAAGAGAACGAACTGTAGTAGTATATAATGGTCTATTGGGATTATATGAAAATGGTGGTTCCTTCTCCAGTTTCTCCTTTTTTTTCCTCCACCTCTTCTACCATATCCATATCTTCAGACCCCTCTACCTTAATTTTCAATTTAATATTTTTAAATATAATGTTCCTTGTCTCAATTTTAAATTCCACTTCATTGTTACCTTCTTGAAGTTCAAGTTTCATTACCACAAATGGCGGTAATGAATCTTCTTCCATTGGGAAATCATATTTTGAAAATCCCTGTATAAATAAATCTTGACTGGCTGCATGGGTACATGATATCCAGAGTCTATTCATGTAAATTGATTTGGATTCATTTTGTGATCTTACTCGTATTGATTCTATATGATTATTTAACTGGACATCTCGTATTTCACTCAAATCAGTAACGTCAACACTATCTGAAATATTCCATGGAAATATTAAAACAATTGGGTTTTTGGAATAATATCCTTTATCATATACACAATTTTGCAATATTTTATTTATGTGAAAAGATTCACTATTATGCCAATATTTGTAAGCATTATTATAATTAATAAGAAAGGTATTAAAAGGTTTTACTATGGT
Organism: Procambarus clarkii; assembly: GCF_040958095.1. Lineage (NCBI taxonomy): Eukaryota > Metazoa > Arthropoda > Malacostraca > Decapoda > Cambaridae > Procambarus > Procambarus clarkii. The sequence continues at coordinate 27,006,857 of NC_091221.1, read as the reverse complement.
ATTTTCAATTTCAAATTTATTCTTAAGATTATATGATAATGGTAATGTAGGAACAATGAAAAAACCTGATATTATTCTTATATCTTCCTCAATAAAAGGGAAGAATAGTGATTCTAAAATTGATTTCCTGATGTTGTATTGTTTCCCTGTTTGAGTCATAGAGAATTGTACCATTTCCTGAGGCACAGAATTTTCTATTTGACTAATTGAAGAAGATTGTAATAGGCCTTGAGGAATTTCTTTGCCTCCTCCTTCACTTCCTCTACCACCTGCATCTATTCCTTTGCCTCCTCCTCCTTCACTTCCTCTTCCACCTGCATCTATTCCTTTGCCTCCTCCTCCTTCACTTCCTCTTCCACCTGCATCTGTTCCTTTGCCGCCACCTCCTCCTCCATCTGCATCTGTTCCTTTGCCGCCACCTCCTCCTCCTCCTCCTTCACTTCCTCTTCCATCTGCATCTGTTCCTCCTCCTCCTTCACTTCCTCTTCCATCTGCATCTGTTCCTTTGCCGCCACCTCCTCCTCCTCCTCGTCCTTCACTTCCTCTTCCATCTGCATCTGTTCCTCCTCCTCCTCCTCCTTCAATTCCTCTTCCATCTGCATCTGTTCCTTCACCTCCTCCTCCTCCTCCTTCACTTCCTCTACCACCTGCAAACTGTTCTTTCACCTCCTCCTTCTTCACTGCCACTTACACTTCCACCTGCTGCATCTATTCCTTCGTCTCTTCCTCTTTCTCCTCTTTTACATAAATAAATAATTATTATAACTGTTATAAAGAATAATATTATTATTAAAAATACAGTCATTGCTTATTGTTTTTTATTTAGGATAATTCATAAAAAAAAAACTTTTTTCAAAATACTCCACCTCATATCTAAATTAAAGAAATAAAATTGTTCCGCGCAGCTGAGTTGACAGCACACTGGATCGAAATCCCGGGCGCCCGCGAGAAACATTAAGCAGAGTTTCTTTCACCCTGATGCCCCTGATTCCTAGTAGTAATTAGGTACCTAGGAGTTAATCAGCTGTCACTAGTGGCTTGGTCTATCTAGGATCGGGCAACTGGAACACTAAATAGCCCGAAATCATCTCAATATAACCTCAAGATATTCCCGTTACCAGGGTCATGTACAAATTATCATTAAACATTAATATTGTTTTGAGAGAAATACAAAAAATGGAAAAGCAGCAGCAGCAGCAGTGTCTTTTCAATTATAAACTGTTTTTTGATAATAAAAGGAACGTAAAATTTCCAGCCATTTTATGTTTACCAACATTTATATTATATACGTTTTCAATAATCTTAGATTATTACATTCAAGCTCTAAACCCTTCTTATCAAACCAACTCATCAACTATTCAGTCCGCCAATAATATCTTAATTTCATCCTTTTTATATACACTTCAAACAGTCGTCAATATGGTGGTTTATGTAGATGATGAAGATGGTGATGATGACAGAGATAATAATGGTATCCAACTAAAAATCCCAAGGAACTTCATAATATTTTCTTATTCGAGGCCCAGTCTATTATTAACAGTAAAATTAAGAATAATAATAAATATAAAATTAAGCCTTCATTCTTTGCTTTAGAAACCTATATAATAAATGATATCAGTCGCTTAAAATATTTACAACAACTTTTTCAGACAAACTTTCGCATTAATGGAGTTTCAAATTTGGTAGATCTTCTGAATAAACTAGAAGCTGATGGGGCAGTACCTCTTGTTGAAGGCGAATTATCTTTCATTTCAACAGCAACATCTAAATTTCCACCCGGTTCATTGCATTATACGACAGCTACCACAAAAACATATCCTTTGCCTCAGCGTATGGGTACAAAATTTTGGGGCCCATTTTATTGGCGAATATTCCACACACTGGCCAAATATAGCCAGAAAGATGATCGGTTTAGAAAAGATTCCAACATAGCATATGTTATAAATAGCTATCCTAGCCTGTTGCCCATTATTGTTCCATGTCCACAATGTCGACAACATTATTACATTAATATTCGTCCCAGTAAGCTGTCTGATAATTTATGCCAGTTGGAAAATTCAACTCCCAACGATATATATTCTCATATTCATAACAGTGTTACAGAGAATTTAATTCCTCTAAAATAATTGATACAATAGATCTTAGGTCAGCATTCATTAGGAGTATTTTGTCTAAACAAGATGTGGTTGATGTCTCTGTTCTAACATACATTACATTAGTGTTAGCTTTTGTATAAAAAGATACAAAGGAAGAGGATTCTGAAGAGTCTTTTTTGCTGCTACTGTTGTCAGTAACCACAATAAATATATATGTTTTTTGAAGACTGGGCCGGTTAATTTCATTTTCAAATTGTTCGACTAGCCGCCTGATATTTAGAGGTGAACTATTATAATGAGGTACATTTAGTAACTCTTCGTCTTCATTGTATCCATTTGCATTACCATGCGTCACATAAATAACAAGAAAGGAATTGGTATATATTGGTAGTTTGGGTGGAAGTATCTCTAACATCTCTAATAGATCATCATAAGTGCCATTATTCTCATTACTTTTTGATGGTAAATAGAGAAGCTGATAATTAAGACTTTTTTAAATAGTTTCAATATTCTTCATTATTGCCAGTTTTCTATGTTTAAATATACTATCAACAACAACACCAGCATAACAACCATCTGGAGGAGGTTGATATAGTGATGTAATCTGTCCTATGTCTATTTTGTTCTTCAACATGTTGAATGAAATGGTAAGATATATATATATATACATTAGGAAAAAAAAATGTTATATTTTTTTTATTATATTATGGTGGTTATAGTTATAATTTTATAATTCATATAGTTTATACAATTTTTTTAATATTCTATTTTAAGTTTCCAAGGGAATTATGATGGTGATCAAAATAGAACAATGATATGAGATATATAGTGCTTGAAATTTTTCTTCTTCTTCTTTTTCTTCTTTTCCATCATCATCTGTTCTATTACCACAATTTTTTTTTTTTGGGGGGGGGGGGGGTGGATAAAGTTGGAGTTGGTGGTGGTTGTTGTGGTGGTGGTGGTGGCAGTAATTTAAGTGCCTAAGGAAATGATGGTGATGGTGAAGATGGAGGTGTGTTAATAACTTTTTCTGATGAACATAATGGATCTTGGATAAGGTTAGCATCTGTTTTTGCTGTGGATGTTGATGGAGATATAAATGCTTGCGATTCTTCTTCTTCTACTGATAACTCTGAAGCCGAAATTTCTTTTCCTTTTCCTTCATCAGGTTCCATTACTACAACTTTGGGAATGGGTATATTTGGAATTGATACTTGTAGTGGTGGCAATGTTTTTTTTATAAAACTTAATCAAAATACTTTCACATTTGTCCATTTTTTTATCTTCATGCCCTACAATGATGTGGTATTTACTTTCTTCTCTTTGACTTTCTTTAAATACATGAAAAGTTTCATCCACTTTTTGGATAATTTCTTCCTTGGTTTTAAGTTTCCTATTACCTGAATTGTATGTAATTAAATATTTTTCGTCTTCCTGTTCTTCATTAATAATCATTAAATTACGATATAGAGCATTAGGAGATTGTGATTTCCTTTTGCGTGATTGTTTCTTGTTAGTTAATTCAACCACTTCAGGTTGATTAGCAATTGCTGCTATGTCCATAACTGATGCTGAAGCTTTAGTTTGAGTGGGATTCTTCCTAACCATTGTAAGGTTTGGGAGTCAGAGAATAAATAATATCAGAAGGAAGGGTACTGTACTTTATATAGGAACGCGATGTATCATTTTTTCATAAATACTAACACTCTTTCATTATAATGACCTCTTACAAATGGTTAATGCCTATTAGGGGATATAAAAATACATCATTAAATATCGAAAAAGCTTTCATGGGTAAAAAAGTTTCCTAATTGGGACAAAAACAACAATCATATTATACAATAAAACCCTTAACAATTTCATTAGAAACTTATGATGACATTGTATTAAATATTTGCAACATTAAATCCAAATCTACTAATTTTGAAAGCAACATAAAAGGAAAACAAAATATTGAAAATGAAAATATATCGTATAAGTATATACGAATATCTAAATTAACAAACCAACTGGTTAAGACAGATCTAAAATATTTCATAGCATTTAGTCAGTCAATCTGTCCTAGTTGTTACTTTGTAAATTGTGAAATTTGTATTGATCGAAATAAATTTAAACGTTACATGAGTAATTATAAAGTTTTAACTAGAAACTTGAATGATAGTTATCCTCGTTTTATAAAGTGCTCTCAATGTCATTAAATTTTCAAACCCCATGAAGAATTATTATCAAGTGTATTCCCAAATGCAAATTCAGTCCAGGGTCTTTCTAATGCTATTTTTCGTTATCTTAAAGTGAGAAACCGTATTTTTCGTCCAACAACAGGTGGATGGCAATGTACAGCGTGCCAAACAAAATATGAACATTCATATGCTGAATTTAGAATTTACCTTAATCATATTTGGCAAGGAAATAGCTCATCAAAAGCAGATAATAATAACACTCATGATAAATTCCTCTTTAGAAACCCAAGAATATTATTTGAGCGACTTACAACCCAGTCACAAATTGAATTAAGAAATGATCCTAATGAACTTAATTATAGTGTGCATATAAAGTTATCGAATGGAATTCACCGGTTAATTCCACCTTTAGCCTTCCTTATGAATCATCAATGATCATTGCCGTTTTACAAAAAACTTATTTCAGATCCTAGTGTAAATATGAGTAAAGTTAAAACGAGTTATGGATCAGTGTTGAGTCGAATGAAAAGTGGTAAATTTTCTTCTATACGTCAACATGGACACAATAAACGATACATTGGTTCAGCCCGCGTCATTATTACCCCCTGTAATGAACTTGAACCAGATGAATGTATTCTTCCTATTAGTGTATGGAGACGACTAAATTGTCCACGTTATGTTCTTGCCCACCGTTATCCTACACTTGATGAAAGAAATTTTACCTTGCATCGGGTGAAAGCTTTTTGGATCTATCCAGTCATGGCTATCCCCACTAGCATTGTGCATGGTAATCATGCCGACTTCGATGGTGATGCCATGCAAGTTATTCCAGTAAGTCATAATGTAGCTTCTGAAGCTGAAGCCGTTATTTTTTTCCATCCTCGTACGAATTTTGTCTTACCAGGTAGTCTACGTTTAGCTTTTGATCATGTTGAAATTTTAATGTTATATTACCTATATGGTCTTAATAGAAATGAAATTCATGGAGCTCTGTATCGTTTAGCTATAACTGAATCTTCCTCGAGAGCATATGATATATTCATTCATCTTAGAAAGATTTGTCATAAAATAACTAAAACTCAAAAAGTTTTTTCGATATCTTATAATGATTTGCTACAGTTTATTCGTCAACCTACACCATCCTATGTTGATTTTGTTGAAAAAATATTTCCTAGTGTAAGTAATAATAATACTATAAAATGTATGATTCAGTCTGAATCATCTCGTTTTTCAATCGATCATTTATGGCAGATTGTCGGCAAAATAAATGAACGAGCTCATCAAAGTTTTCTTGAAGGAATGAACCGTCAAAGCTTTATTAAAATGGCCCAACTGTCACGTGATGCATCTAATAAAGACATAGCTCTATATGGATATGCTACTATTGTATTGTACTTGTTTACTTATTTGTGGTTATGATGGTTGAATTTATACACCACGTGGAATTCTCGCTGCTGACTGTCTGGAAGATATTTTATAATTTAGTTTAATTTTAGTGGAAGAAAAGAAAAGAAAAGAAAAGAAGAACAAGAGAGAGAGAGCGAGAGAGAGAGAGTGAATGAGAAAGAGAGAGAGAAAGAGAAAGAGAGTGAATGAGAAAGAGAGAGAGAAAGAGAGAGAGTGAATGAGAGAGAGAGAGAGTGAATGAGAAAGAGAGAGTGAATGAGAGAGTGAATGAGAAAGAGAGAGAGAGTGAATGAGAGAGAGAGAGTGAGAGAGAGAGGAGGACTCAAATAGAAAACGGGATTCAATGAGATGATGACAGTTTCCTGTCAGGCTATATACAAGACAGAGCCCCTCCACACATTCTTCACAGTTGCTCTCCACACGCGACCAGGTCAGTGTTCTCATTTCCTTACCATAACAGATTTTATATATATATATATATATATATATATATATATATATATATATATATATATATATATATATATATATATATATATATTTATATATATATACATATATATATATATATATATATATATATATATATATAATAACAGACTGTGATATATATCAATGTGTGTTTTTTTTTTTACAGTGAAACTGTGGGTATGGGTTGTTAATGTCATCCCAATATTTTTGTGCTTGTGAATTATTTTTAAATTTGTGTTTTAATCTTTTAATAGTGACGAAAATATATCTTTGTTTCCCTTAAAAAAGTCGATTAATGCTGTAATGATAATGTGACGGTACTGTGGTAATTCTCCAAATTCGGAACTATTTAATATCGCCACCGTAATGAGATGAGGTGGAATATTTTGTATATAATCATAAAAACATACAAATATACGGTGTGACAATAATCTCCTTCAAGAGATTGAGCCTGCTCTTCCCTCCACAATTACATCGTTACAACTATATAAAACTACTATGGAAGAAATGTCCAACAACGACAACAACACCAGCAAGGTTTGCCAGAGTGCAAAACGTATGCAGCCAGGGACACCTGCTCAGACTCAAACCGCCAAACTACCTGTCTTGCTACCGGCTCCTCTGATTGGTCGCCGGTCGGGCTGCAACTGCACTCCACCCCCCCATACTACTTGATGTCTGGGGCCGCCACGACCTCAGTCCTCAGAATATTCCGTGCTTTCACAGTTAACACTTCTCCCTGCTAGACGTAAGCTTTAGCGTACGTATACTGAGAGAGGTGACAGCTTAAAGCCAATATTCCAGCACCTTTCATATACTTGTATATTGCACTTCTTGTTATTTTGTCTTAACGTAACTTTTCATTGTGTCATTTAATTATTCTTATTATTTTGATTGATTGATTTTATTATACGAATTTGTTTGTCCATTTTATTCATGTTTTATTTCTTTAACGTAATTAAAATTCCATTGTTAAAATTTACTTGTGTTTTGTGTGTCTTCTCCTTACCTTACCACAGACGAAGTTCCAGATTTTCTATTTTTTTTTAATACTATGTGACGAGGCCATACCCCTAGCTTTGAACAGCCGAACACCAACGCGTTACCGTCACATATTATATGGGGGCCTGTCCTAGGAGCTTCACTCAGGTACTGGTGTCAAGTGGTAATTTATGGTAAGCGTATTTAACTTTGTTAACGTAGCTTTTACTATTTTTCATATTCAATTTCATTTTTTATAAGGTGCGGTGTATTGTGCATTACGAGAGTAACATATGGTGAAGGTGAGACAACTTTGGATTACGTGGTGACTGTAGGCCTCAGTCATACTCTTAATTGGTCATCTCTCCCTCCGTGTTATTACTCGTGTTTACCATCTTTGTCCCTTGGATATTTCTCATTTTGACAGATCATCATATTGGTACCCTGGTACTGTGGTCTGCCCCGGGTCAAGAGTACCCAATCTTCTGCAATCTGACTGTAGGAGGACAAAGAGGGCCATAGTTCCTCTAGCTCGAACTGTAGTTGCTGAATTGGGACCTCAGCAGCAGTTCTCGTCACCAGTTGACACCTTGCACCCCTACACGTCAGTCAGAGATGATGATACATACAATGGTAGGGAATTAGCTTACTTTTTCAGAGCACAAAAGTTCGCTAATTCTGTAAGTATCATATTAAATTCAGTAGGAAAAATGTCCTATAGAGACTTGGCAAGGTATACCTACATCCTTGGACTACCAATTTTACTTTTGAGACAATTAACTGTTTCATTTGTTTTCGAAACTCTGTTTCATTTGTTAGTAGGATTTTCTTGCCCTTATCCTCTTACATGAGTACCGGGTACAAGATTTCCTGCGCCCTTGATTTAATTTAATCATTTAACATCTTTTACTTAACTTTAATTGTTAAAGATCTCACAGGATAGGTACCAGTTGCCACGTTGTCCTGTTTCTGACATTCACTATTGAATATTCGTGTTACATTTATTTGCTAATTTCACCATGTTTCGTCTCCAAGCTTTCCGTGCAAATCCAGCAGGTGAAATAGGGACTTTAAGTCGTGCCAAGAAGACTGAATTACAAACTCTTGCACATGAGTATCAACTAGAAGTTCCCTACCAAGCCAACAAAAACGACCTACACAACCTGTTGCTGGATTACTATTTAGAGCAAGGTAAGATAGACTCTGAAACTCATGAAACTTACTATATTGCAGAAAAAACTGATTTGGCAACGATGAAACTCAAATTGGAACTGGCTAAGATTGAGCGTGAGCAGCAAAGGGAAGCAGCTGCCATAAGAAGGGACGAACAAGAACGCGAAGCTGCCTTGAGGAGAGACGAACAAGAACACGAAGCTGCCTTGAGGAGAGAAGAACACGAACGTGAGGTCGCATTACTCCGTGAACGTGAACGAGTACAGCTTGAAACCAAACAACGCGAGTTGGAAATACAACGCGAACATGACAAGCAACAAGCGACTCTGGCTCTAGAGTGTCGTCAACGCGAAATCGCCTTGGAAACTTCACACTTCACTCAACGCCAGCAAGCTACTGCCAATCTTCCCGTCAGTTTTAATATATCACATGCAAGTAAGTTAATGCCATCCTTTGTAGAAGCAGAAGTTGATGTGTTCTTTACCATTTTTGAAACCCTTGCCAATCAACTCAGTTGGCCTGTCGACCAATGGGCCACACTTCTCAGAGTTCATCTTACAGGTAGAGCTGCAGTCACACTCAGTACTTTGGCGTCTGAGAATGACTACCACACTCTGAAACAAGCAGTGTTAGACGCCTACCTACTTTTCACAGAAAGTTATAGAAGGAAATTCCGTGACCACCTGAAGGCAAGTACCACTACCTTCCTCGAGTTTGCTAACACGAAACGGAGGTATTTCATGAAATGGCTGGAAGCAGCACATGTCTTTACTTTTACAGAACTCGTCAACCTGATGCTTGTTGAAGAATTCTTGAGACGTGTGCCGCCTCCTGTCCGCCTCTACTTAGCAGATAAAGAAGAAACCGACTACCTGAAGTGTGCTAAGTCGGCTGACACTTACAGCCTCATCCACCGGCTGACACCCGAACCATCCTCCAGTAAGAAGTCGTGGTACAGTTACGAGAAAGTGAGCCCCGATCAAGCTAGTTCACAACTGTACTGCAAGTATTGTAGACTCTATGGACATACCATAGACAAGTGTGGTAAGTCTCAATACAAGGGAACCACTGACCAACAAAAACCCAAACCAACTCCTCCTAAGTCCGGTAAGCCTGTGATGAATGTTGGTGTTGATGTTAATGATCTTTCTCTTTTCAGTAACCACCTGTATACTGGAACTGTCTCTGCCAACGGTTCAAATCCGGAGGGACGTTTCAAATTGAAGATCTTGAGGGACACAGCGGCTCTACAATCGATCATCTTGAAGTCGGCTGTGCCCAACATCACCTACACCGGAGAAACTGTCTTCATCACTGACCTCACTGCTACCACTCCATACCCTCTCGCCAGAGTCCACCTGGATTGTCCCTACGTGAACGGGGAAGTCCAAGTCGCCGTCAGGGAAAAGCCTTTTCCCATGCCTGGAGTGCAACTTCTCCTAGGCAACGACTTGGCAGAAGACCTGCAACCGACCAACCTCATCGTCATGGACAAACCCCAGGTGTGTAACTCTGTGCCAAGTAACCCTATTCTAGAGTATGTTCTAGCAGAGGTTCAAGAGAGTGATGAAGTTTCTCCTCCGGTTCTCGTGACCACCCGTGCACAAGCCGCACGTCCACAGCCAGCTGACTCTACTGCTACCGCTGTCCCTCAAGACCCTCAGAAACTCCCCCCGCATCTGACCAAGTTGGAGTTCCGTAAGTTGCAGAGGGAAGATCTTACTTTAACACCATTGTTTTTCCAGGCTGAGACTCAACCCGACAGTATTCCTGGGTTCTTCCTAGAGAACGACTTGCTCTACCGCAGATATAGACCCAGTAAACTGAAGGAGGAGGACGATTGGGCCAACATCGAACAACTTGTGATTCCTACCAGCCTGCGGCCCACTATTCTACACCTGGCCCACGGAGCACTCTCCCACTACGGCTTCAACAAAACTTACCATGGAATTCGGCAAGACTACTACTGGCCAGGTATGGTAAATAACGTCAAACAGTACGTAAAACAGTGTCATACATGTCAGATGGCAGGCAAACCGTACATCTCCATTCCCAGAGCGCCACTGATTCCCATACAGGTGCCTGCGGAACCTTTCCACAGACTCATAATAGACTGTGTTGGTCCTTTACCTCGGACCAGTTCAGGTAACGCCTACATCCTAACCATCCTGTGTCCTACCACCAGATTTCCCATAGCAGTTCCAGTGAAGAACATCACGGCTGCTACGGTTATAAAACATCTATTGAAGATCTTCACTCAATACAGATTTCCCAGGGAGATTCAGAGCGACTGTGGTACCAACTTCACCAGTGATCTCTTCAAAAGGACACTGGAGGAGTTCAACATCAAACAGGTATTGTCCAGCCCCTATCATCCTGCTTCACAGGGTTCTCTTGAACGTAGTCATCAGACAATCAAAGCACTCTTGAAAAAGTTTTGTAGTGAAACCTCTAAGGATTGGGATAAGCAGATTGACCTTATAATGTGTATTTACAGAAGTCTCCTCAATGAGTCCCTAGGAGTATCTCCTTATGAGATGCTCTACGGCCGTAAGTGCCGTGCTCCCCTTAAGGCTTTCAAAGACTCTCTCAGAGATGCCACCTTCAGTGAGCATCAGAATGTGCCCCAGTTTCTTCAAAACCTTCAACACATTCTAGAGAGAGTCCACCGCTTTGCCCATGATAATCTATTGAAAGTCCAGGAGAGAATGAAGACTCATTACGACCAGACCAGCAAAGTAAGAAAATTCAAGCCGGGAGACTTCGTCCTTGCATATTTCCCTATCCCAGGTTCACCTTTACAAAACAGGTTTTCAGGACCCTACTGCATCAAAGAGTGCAGGAATAATAACAACTACGTAATAGAGACTCCAGATAGGCGGCGGAAGACCCAGCTGTGCCACGTCAACCTCCTGAAGCAATATAATGGTACTCATCCCACTGTCTTGACTAACTGTTCTACCTTCACAGAACCCTACATCCACAGTGAGACCATCCCAGCTTCTCCTCCCGAAAGCACTGACAAGGAGTCAGCGCTTTCTAATTCCGAAATCCTTAATGATCTTCCCAAATGCTTTCAGGATAATAATCGTGCTCCTTTGCCCTATTCTAATTCCACTCTCACCTCGTCAGATAAGCCCTTCATCCTCCATGTCGACGCCAGTGGTACCGACGTGGGTGGTGTCGTGATGCAGCAACGAGGCGAGAAGAATACACCTGTCAGCGACTATTGCTACAAGGAACTACGGAACAATTGGCAAGGAGCTACTCTTCCTCATCCTGAAGCTTCAGCACTTCACTCCACACCTGAAAAGTGCTCGGTCCACCATCAACACGGACCACACCACCCTACACCTCCTGCAGCACGCCCACTTCTCATCTCAACGTCTTCTACTATGGGCTTGCTAACTGCAGAAATTCAACCTGGAGACACGCTATACCAAGATTCCGACAACATCTTAGCCAATGATCTCTCCAGAAGTTATGAAGTAGAAGCGACTCCATCTATTAATCCACCACATAACGACGTACTTCTTCCAGAACCGCAGGCTTCGGGGGAGAGTTGTGACAATAATCTCCTTCAAGAGATTGAGCCTGCTCTTCCCTCCACAATTACGTCGTTACAACTATATAAAACTACTATGGAAGAAATGTCCAACAACGACAACAACACCAGCAAGGTTTGCCAGAGCGCAAAACGTATGCAGCCAGGGACACCTGCTCAGACTCAAACCGCCAAACTACCTGTCTTGCTACCGGCTCCTCTGATTGGTCGCCGGTCGGGCTGCAACTGCACTCCACCCCCCCATACTACTTGATGTCTGGGGCCGCCACGACCTCAGTCCTCAGAATATTCCGTGCTTTCACAGTTAACACTTCTCCCTGCTAGACGTAAGCTTTAGCGTACGTATACTGAGAGAGGTGACAGCTTAAAGCCAATATTCCAGCACCTTTCATATACTTGTATATTGCACTTCTTGTTATTTTGTCTTAACGTAACTTTTCATTGTGTCATTTAATTATTCTTATTATTTTGATTGATTGATTTTATTATACGAATTTGTTTGTCCATTTTATTCATGTTTTATTTCTTTAACGTAATTAAAATTCCATTGTTAAAATTTACTTGTGTTTTGTGTGTCTTCTCCTTACCTTACCACAGACGAAGTTCCAGATTTTCTATTTTTTTTTAATACTATGTGACGAGGCCATACCCCTAGCTTTGAACAGCCGAACACCAACGCGTTACCGTCACAACGGAAAAAAGGAGATACTAGATTTTTACAGTTTAGTGTTTTATTTTCTTTGCTCATGGTATTGCCTAACTCTATATTTCTGAGGGATAAGCTATTTTTATATACAATTAGGAGGAAAATTATATAATAGTCTAAAGCTTGTCCTCGTATGTCATAAACTGTCCAATATAAAGCATCCATAAACTTTTCATCATTCAGATATTTCTCGCTCTGTGAGGCAATGAGACAGAGCCGATCCACACTTAATTCACAGTTGATCTCCATCCACGCGATCAGGTCAGTGTTCTCATTTCCTTGCCATAAAGGATTTTTATTTTGATATTTTAATAGACTGTGATATATATCACTATGGTTCTCAGATAAATATGCAAGTGATGGTTTTATGAATGGTGAATTAATTTTATAGCAAGAATATATTAGACGGTATAAAATAGGAATATATAAATATTTTTTAAAAGTATCCAATAGTTTTAAATCATGGAGATAAACCATGTGATATAGTGCGCCATGAATTGCTGATTCCATTGACTCATTTGGCAATATATCTGTAAAGAGAGAATGAAATATTTCACCAATGGCATGAATCATAATGCGGAAAGTAATATTTTCATTAAAATAGATTGGGATGGTTTTAGATTTTTGAGCAACATTTATAAATTCTTTAACTGCCCATATATTTGTATCATTTACATCGCCCAGTTTATTTAGAAAAAATACGGAATATTCAGGAAGTTTGTCAGATATAAATTTAAGAGAATTTTCTGACCACTTTTCAATTTTATTTAATAAATTATTTTCATGGAGTATTTTTTGGAATTCAGGAGACATTTTGAAATTTCCACTTTTTATCTTACCAGAAATATTTCTTTTTCTGTGTGAAGAAATAAATATACTTTGTAATTTGGGAATCAAGAGTTTAAATATACATGATATTGATAGCAATTCATGGCTTAATTATTCTCCATTATCGCCTAATTCCCATATATTTTCAGTTTCCAGTGTATTGAGAGCGGAAAATATAAGATCTGGAATGTTAGTCATCACACCATGTCTAGGAAGAAAAATGTTAGTATCACGTTTATAAAACGTCATGTTAACTTCCCTGACTAATTCTGGTGGAAGGATAGTTTCAATGGGGATCACTCGACTTATGATTTGAATAAACCAATTAGTTAATCTACGGGGATCTAGAATAAGATTATTTTCTGTTGTAGATATATCTAGAAGAACCACTGGAAGACATCCCACAATACGTGTATCTTCTTCCTTTTGTTGGTGCTCCGTAAAAGTTGATTCCAAAGAAGTTAATGATTTTAATTTTAGTTTGAATAGGTCACTAATGTATTTACGATTGGCCCAAGTTATAATTACATCCCCTCCAGGAGTGTTGAGTGTTTCTTTAATTGAAAGTGTACATGTTTTTTTATGGACATCATCTTCGTCTTTATACTGATATACGATTTGTGAACTAGGTGGAGAGGCTACAAAAACATTTGATGGTTTTTTATGCCAGTTAAAATTCATATCCATTTTTTTATGTAAAAAAAACTTAAAATTATGTTTAAAAAAATGTTAGCATTCATAATAATTTTAATAGCATCAGGGAGTGTGGATAGTAATGAACTTGAAGTTATTATCAAACCTGGTGTTGTTTTTGCCCGCCAGTATAAAACACTGTTAGTAAATTCACAGGAAAGATTGTTCTATAGCTTCAACTTTACAAATTATGAAAACATTTTCAATCAATTTTTAACTCTTTTGAATAGTTGTAAGCAAAAATGTCCTTTTGAAACAATTAATGGAATTTATAAACTTATTCGAATTATTAATCGACAACAAGAACTTATAAAAAATATAAATTTTTAAAAAATTCTGATACAATAATATCCAATGATCATTTTGTATGGAAATATCCACATAAAGAAAATATTTCTGAACAAATTATTTTTTTCAAGGAAACAATTGAAATGTTAAATTCAATTAACAAAACAGAATTAAACCGTAGAGAATTGTGTGTATATATCAGTTTTATACATAGTACCATAAATACAATTATATCAGACATTGAACACACAGAAGTAGAATTAGATTTAATGTATTCTACAGGAATACTCTCAAGATATATTTTCAATCGTTTACCATTTGGAAATGACTTAATTCAGATTCGAAATCGAAAAAAATTGATCTTTAATGATTCATCAATTGAGGATTTAATGTCAATTTATTATAAACTCTGCCGGGTGTTAGTAAATTATACTGATAACAGGTTTATATTAGTAGTTTATTTTCCCATAGTTACCACCAATAATCCACCTAATCATGGATTTTTGTATTCAGTAATACCAGTTTATACAAATGCTAACGAAAAATGGAGTGCATCTTTAGAAGTTGAAGATAACAAGTACTTAATGGTATTACAAATTGAAAGTGAATATTGGTATATGGTAATGTCAAAGGAAAACTTTGATGTTATTAATAGTACCTTAGTCATCATTAGTTTTTCATATTTTAATTTAAATTCACACAAATCTCACAATTGTATTAGTGCTGCTTTTAATCAATCTGATGAGGCTATTTTAGAATTATGTAATTATAAATTAACACAAAAATTCAATCCTATATTTATACCTATTGTACCTGGAATTTGGGTTTATTCTATTAATAATATCTTAAAATTAAACATATTATGTGGTGGTAATATTAGTCATCGCTTATATCAACAACATATATTATATCCGGGTGTTAGTTTATTAGAATTGAATAGGGCATGCTATGCCTTTTCAAATTTTTTAGAAACATCATCTAATGGATTAAGATTATTTTATAATTATAATACGGTATTTTCACATCTAAATAAGATACTAATAAATACACATCAATCTACTAATTTCCTGAAAAAAATCATTGAGAATAATAATCCCAATAGTCAAATTCATTTAATAGATTTGTATTATTTGTCAATAATAAATCAATATTTTATTATTTTATGTATATGCCTTATATCCATATTAATTATATATATTATTATAACCATTTGTTTATGTCATTATTGTTATAAACACTATTGTAATGCTACTACTACTACTACTACTACTACAACTACAACTCCAGTTAACACTATGACTTTAACAACTAGTAGTAATACACAACCAGAATCCACCCCATTAATAATGTCATCCTTTTCATTACCCCCTTATCTTCCCCCCTATCCTCCTCTACCCCCTAATCTTCCCCCCTATCCTCCTCTACCCCCTCTTCCTCCTCCTTCTTCTTTTTCTTCTTCACCTTTTTTTCATCCTCTGCCTTCAGCCACTATATATATGAATGAGAATTCTATTTATGATTCACCACGTGAACATTATATGACAATGAAAGGAAATAAATATAAATGATTACTATTATTTATTTTCTTATAATAATTTACTTATTTATATGTACAATAATTATAGGAGGTGAGGCGATACAAAGAAAAAGAAAGTTATTTCACTATGGTATAACAAGACAAAAAAATATATCGTCATTAGAATGGTATATTGATCAGGCTGAAAGCGATGATGATGCATTAGATAATAATCCATTATTAATTTTATCAACATATGGACATCATCAGGATGACAATCATCATCAAGCCTGTAAAGTGTGGGAAGGTATGAAACTAAATCAGTGTTGTATATTTTTACCTTATCCTTTATATTCTAAAGAATATAAAGTGCCTCCTGGCAGGATGGATATTGGTTTGAAATATCTCCTACTAATCCCGTAAAAATACCTACAGTTCCAGTATGTTCAACCACATTAGGTAAATTAATATGGCAAGATTACAATTTCACATGTGAATGTACAACTCATGGATTATTTAGTGGAAAACATTGTGATCAATCCACGTCCAAGCTTACTATAGATAACGGATGAAAAAAAGTTGGATGGATTCATGATCTGAATATTGTAGACATATCTAAATTTAATCCAGTCAAAGAAGGCATATGTGTAGAATGTTCTGTTCCTGAAACAGTACCGAATATAGAAGGAATGGAACCTTCTTGTATCCATGTTCACCTTAATAATAATTCTTCCTCTCTAGACATAACCACCACCACCACCACCACCACCACAACTACTAACACTTTATATAGAACAAATGTTCCATCTGATACCAAGGCACCTTGCGTGTACGACGCGTTAAATGAAAATAATTACAATGAAATTAATAAATATGTAGAAGGATATGGTTGCTCATGTCACTATTTCAGTGGTTACGTTGAGGTTTTAATTCCTTCATTAGTTGGCCTGTTTCGTGAAAAAAATTTGATTAGTAATGCCTGTGTGAAAATTGGTCATAACACAATGGACCCTCATCGAGTTGATTTGGCTTATTATACACTAGAGAATGGTGGCAAACCTTTACAAATGCACACTTACTATGAACTCGAACCCCTTTTCCAACCCCTGATGTCTAAAGCCAAATCAACATTAAAAAGTGATGTTGAATTTATTATAGATCAACCGGCAATAGCAAAGGTAAATGCCTGTGATTGGATGAATCGTCACATTACAAGAGAGCCTCCCATGCCTTTGCCCCACCCATAGCACTACTGTTCAACAAATCTATAGAGTATTACACCTTCCCTGATATCCTCAAAAAAGCAAGAGTAACGCCAGTCCATAAAGGAGGCAATTCGGCGGACATAAACAATTATAGACCAATATCAAATCTACCCATTCTATCAAAAATATTTGAAAAAATTATTTACAAACAGCTTTATTCCTACCTCGTAAAATTCGACATACTCAGCCCCTGCCAGTTTGGCTTCCGGTCCCAAAATAGCACCAACGATGCAATCATTAGTCTCCTTGACATTATCTACCCAGCCTTTGACAAAAATGAGTTTCCGATTGGACTCTTCATTGACCTAAGAAAAGCCTTTGATACTGTTAATCACAACTACCTCTTACTTAAACTCCAGCATTATGGAATCCGAGGCCTTGCCCTTGACTACATCCGATCCTATCTTAGTGACAGACACCAATATGTAACCATCAATGATACAACTTCTTCCACTCTACCAATTACCGTTGGAGTGCCACAGGGCAGCATCTTAGGACCTCTTCTATTTCTTATATATATAAACGATCTGCCTAATGTCTCTAATATTCTCAAGCCTATATTGTTTGCTGACGATACTACCCTTATCTACTCAAACCTCAACCCACATACACTAAATAATGTTGTGAATAATGAATTAAAAAAAGTCCACTTATGGATGTCAACGAACAAACTAACATTAAACATCGAAAAGACTTACTACATCTTATTTGGAAGCAAATCATCAAATGCAATTCAGCTACAGATAGACAACATTAACATCAGTAATAAAAATGATGGCAAGTTTCTTGGCCTATTCCTAGACAAGAGACTCAACTTCAGCACCCACATTCAACACATAACTAAGAAAGTCTCTAAGACAGTTGGTATACTCTCCAAAATCAGATATTATGTTCCTAACTCTGCTCTCCTCTCACTATATTATGCACTAATCTACCCCTATCTTAATTATGGTATCTGTGCATGGGGGTCTACCACTGCAAACCACCTTAAGCCCATCATCACACAGCAAAAATCTGCTATCAGAATAATAACTAACTCTGCTTTCAGACAACACTCGGCTCCCTTGTTTAAATCCCTAAACTTGCTAAATATTAACTCCCTCCACACATTCTCTTGTGTCAACTACATTTACAAAACCCTGTTCATAAATGCAAACCATGCTCTGAAACTCTCCGTGGACAGATGTAATAGGACCCATTATCACCACACCAGAAATAAATATCTCTTTGATATCCCCAGGGTCAAACTTAATCTGTGTAAACACTCTATGCAAATTAAGGGACCTAGTCTATGGAACTCACTCCCTAGTGAATTGAAAAACTGTAAAACTTTTGCCTTATTTAAAAGCAAAACCAAAAAGTACCTAACTTCATCTTCTTAGTTTCCTACACTGAGCTTTAAATTTGCTCTGTACCTAGTGTTACCCAATCTCCTAATTTTTATGTAATATCAAACAACCTTATCATTGTGTTCATTGCTGTCTTCTTTTTTGTGCTAGCCATATGCTGTATTGTGACTACCAATTTTTGTCAACTACCATTCAAGCTGGCATTGCAATCAATCTTATATTGTTTCTGCTGTATTGTGCCTACCAATTTGTTGTCAACTACCATTTTAAGCTGTCATTGCAATCAAGCTTAGCTACCTATGTGCTTTAATATACTGTACCTACAATTTTCTCTCATCTTCTTCTTTTTTTTTTTCATTTCATGGAATCTGTTATCATTTTTTTGTCTATAAATTTTGCAAGTATTTACCTCCTTAAAATTTTCTTAGATTAAGGACCTGCCCGAAACGCTGCGCGTGCTAGTGGCTTTACAAGACTGTAATTACCATATTTGTTTCCTCACATTCCTTATGTACATTCTTGTATATGCATAAATAAATAAATAATAAATAAACATTAAAGCTGATCCACACCAAAAACTATGCCGTTTGAGACATGATGAACAAGGAGATGACTGGCCTGTTGTTCATA
Organism: Procambarus clarkii; assembly: GCF_040958095.1. Classification (NCBI taxonomy): domain Eukaryota; kingdom Metazoa; phylum Arthropoda; class Malacostraca; order Decapoda; family Cambaridae; genus Procambarus; species Procambarus clarkii. Next base: position 26,987,709 of record NC_091221.1, on the reverse strand, counting down.
AGACAAAATTGATTAATCATTATAGGCGCCGGCAAGAAACTTATCCCCTATATATCTATCGATTAGCTGTTAGTCCCGGATATGAAGACAAGCATTTTTATGAGACGACTGACGATCGTCGACTATCTAATGCTATTTGGGGCCATCCAATTGTATTCAGCTTTTACTCAGAGAGTATTTGGCATGAACTTACTACCCTTAATCCCTTGGGAGTAACTGAGGGGTGGTATTTTGGTTTAACTATGCTCACTCAACCAGGTCATATAGTTCGACTAGATACACGTGGACAATTTAGGAACCCAGGTGAGGTTGTACCTAATGTGGTTCCACCTGATTATCATGATTTAATTGACCCCCGGCAACCTATTGCTCATCCAGGTATATTATATATTACGTATGTGGTTAATACTTAATCTCTCTCTCTCTCTCTCTCGACTGGATTTGACCTTTAACACATTGATCTCCTTAGAGCCACACGCTGTGCATGGTCCAACACCCTGCCCCACTACCCCTCTTGACTACGATAACTGCGCCGCCAGGGAATCCCAAAAATTCCCCTGTGACTACTATACCCACAGGCCAGGGAATATAAATATATCCCTGTGACTATGATAGACTCACGTGCCAGGAAATATACCCCTGTGACTACGAATTAATAAAGTACATTGAAGAAATGGAAAGACAATCAGATGACAAACAGCCAACAATGCCACCTCCCCTTTCTATATATTTTAATGAAGTATTTCGACCTATAAACCAGGAAGAATCTAATAATAGTGATAGTAGCATCAGTAGTAGTATCAGTCTAAATGATGTTGATGTTAATAATCTTTTAGAAATCAATAACTTCAGTAGTAAGAGATTTAATAAGATTGTAAATAGCTACCTCATGTTTGAAGAGGATAATATAATTAAATTATATTTTGTAAATGTAATGAAAATGTTGGTTGATAATAGTAGTAATATTAATAACGTTATTTTAAAATATTTCATTTATGTTTTAAGTTTTTATTGTATTTCTATGTATTATTTTTACAATATTTATAACATTTTTTAGTGTTACATCTTTAAAAGTAGTAACTAGAGATGATGTGAATTTTTTTAAAATGTTTCAAAACGAAAATATATAAACATTTAAGTATATTTGTAAGAGTCAAGATAAAATTAACATTCTGATAAATAATCCTATTCAGTCCCTCAACAAAAACATTTACAATAGTTTATGCCATTTAATGTTTATTGTAAAATTTAGAGGTCAATATATTAGCGACATGTACAACAAAATGTTGTTTACAATATCAACATAAATAGTTGAAGGGGAAAATGGACTTTATTTTTTAAAAAATTTGGAGTGTGATAAATTTAATATCGAAAGATGGAATCCGGATAAACTATTTCAGTTATAATCAGCTTTATTATAAAGATTCTTGCCTTTTCGGAGGAATTTCAGTATTATCTTCATTCTTTCTCTTTTGTGAAATAAATTGTGGACGGTGGCTAAATAATGGAACCTGATTACTTTTTACTCTATTTATTTGTGAATTAATATTTTCATTGTTTACTTCTGGGAAATAGACTATACCGTCATCATCAAGAAAAATTCCATTTTCTTTATCATATTTAAGATCTACAGTGAGTTCATTTTTATGCTTAATTTTAATTATTTTGTTTATATATATATATATATATATATATATATATATATATATATATATATATATATATATATATATATATATATATTATTAAATATGACCGAAAAAGTAAGATTAATAATTCTAACACGAATTTTCTCAATCTTTCGTACATTTCTTTTCACTGTTGGAGGTAAATCAAAAATCAATTCTCCAAAATTCATTTTTATTTCTAGTCTGATGCGACACGAGCGCGTTTCGTAAAACTTATTACATTTTCAAAGACTTTAGTTCACAAATACACAACTGAATAGAACTTATGCATCTCCGATTTTATATCTACATTTGAGTGAGGTGGAAGGGGTGATGTGGCATTAACACAAGACAGAACAAGATGTGGCATTAATAGGGTATTAATTTCATCAACACAAGACAGAACAAGAAGTGGTATTAATAGGGTATTAATTTCATCAACACAAGAGAGAACACGAAACAATGGATATTGAATAGAAGTGTTTGTAGAAAGCCTATTGGTCCATATTTCTTGATGCTTCTATATTGGAGCGGAGTCTTGAGGTGGGTAGAATATAGTTGTGCAATAATTGGCTGTTGATTGCTGGTGTTGACTTCTTGATGTGTAGTGCCTCGCAAACGTCAAGCCGCCTGCTATCGCTGTATCTATCGATGATTTCTGTGTTGTTTACTAGGATTTCTCTGGCGATGGTTTGGTTGTGGGAAGAGATTATATGTTCCTTAATGGAGCCCTGTTGCTTATGCATCGTTAAACGCCTAGAAAGAGATGTTGTTGTCTTGCCTATATAATGGGTTTTTTGGAGCTTACAGTCCCCATGAGGGCATTTGAAGGCATAGACGACGTTAGTCTCTTTTAAAGCGTTCTGTTTTGTGTCTGGAGAGTTTCTCATGAGTAGGCTGGCCGTTTTTCTGGTTTTATAGTAAATCGTCAGTTGTATCCTCTGATTTTTGTCTGTAGGGATAACGTTTCTATTAACAATATCTTTCAGGACCCTTTCCTCCGTTTTATGAGCTGTGGAAAAGAAGTTCCCGTAAAATAGTCTAATAGGGGGTATAGGTGTTGTGGTAGTTGTCTCTTCAGAGGTTGCATGGCTTTTCACTTTCCTTCTTATGATGTCTTCGACGAAACCATTGGAGAAGCCGTTATTGACTAGGACCTGACTTACCCTACAGAGTTCTTCGTCGACTTGCTTCCATTCTGAGCTGTGGCTGAGAGCACGGTCGACATATGCGTTAACAACACTCCTCTTGTACCTGTCTGGGCAGTCGCTGTTGGCATTTAGGCACATTCCTATGTTTGTTTCCTTAGTGTAGACTGCAGTGTGGAAACCTCCTCCCTTTTCCATGACTGTTACATCTAGAAAGGGCAGCTTCCCATCCTTTTCCATCTCGTAAGTGAAACGCAGCATGGAACTCTGCTCAAATGCCTCCTTCAGCTCCTGCAGATGTCTGACATCAGGTACCTGTGTAAAAATGTCGTCAACATACCTGCAGTATATGGCCGGTTTCAAGTTCATGTCGACTAAGACTTTTTGCTCGATGGTACCCATGTAGAAGTTTGCAAACAGGACACCTAGGGGAGAACCCATGGCAACCCCATTTACTTGCTTATACATGTGCCCATCCGGGCTCAAGAAGGGTGCCTCTTTAGTACAAGCTTGGAGTAGTTTCCTCAGAATATTTTCTGGTATGTCAAGAGGAGTACAGGCTGGATCATGATACACTCTGTCGGCTATCATTCCGATTGTCTCGTCCACAGGTACGTTGGTAAACAGCGATTCTACGTCCAACGAGGCTCTTATCCCTGTGGCCCGTGTGCCCCGCAGTAAGTCAACAAATTCCTTTGGAGACTTCAGGCTGAAGGCGCAAGGAACATAAGGAGTCAGCAGGCCGTTGAGTCGCGACGCCAGTCTGTACGTGGGTGTGGGTATCTGGCTAATGATTGGCTGTTACGGCCCTCTCGGGACGCAACGAGGTTCTTACTCTGATGTTGTTAGAGGAAGTTATATCCGACCCCAAGCCAGCAGTGGCTTTCAAGGGATGCGATCCGTGACGCAAGTAACTTAAAGGGAGTAGGGAAAGAAAGCTAAGAACTTAATATTATAATTATTACCATCACCGTTTAAATATATAAAATAAATGAGTGCACAAAGGGGAGGGGTATTAACACTTGACAAGGGGATTAATCCATAATCGTTGTCTTCTGCTGAAGACGCTGGTGCCACAACTCCTGGTGCCGAATCCTTGGTGCTCTCTTCGTGGCCTCACAATTAATTCTCCAAAGAAGTTGAGTCTACCCTGGCCACAGGTCAGCCAAAACACGGGTCCACTGGGGGCACCGCCGTGGAGGCCGTCAACCACACGTCCAGCTGGTCTGCTGGCAAGTTCTGAGCCCACAAGGCTGGTACGGCCACTCCACGGACGATAAAAGGGGAACGCCCTAGACAGGAGCTTCGTGTGACACCACAAGTCACTCTCCTGTCTTCAGTACCCTAGTGGATGATCGTCTCCAACAGTCGGCCCCGGGTAAATCCTTTTACTGCCACTCCACTGGCAGGCTAACACACCACAGTGTTCTTCTGGGGGGGACGACGCACAACAGCTGCAGCAAGGTTCAAGGTATGGAGACTGGCTGCCTCGGGTAGACTGACTCAACCCTCAACACAGCGGTCCCAGGTCGACCCTGTAAACAGACACGTCATCAATAACTGGGACACTAAAACACCTCACTTACGGGCTCGGGCGCAAACACCTGACGTATCCAGTGCATAGATGTCGCTGTCGTCGGAGCACCACCTCACCAGAGGTCAGGAGCGGCTGTGTTGTGAGCTGCACAGGACTGGAAACTGGCCCTTGTGGCCGATATTCGCCGTCCTCTTCCGGTGTCGTCGTTCGTTTGGCGGGGGTTTCGGGAGCTGACCCACAGATGGCATAGTCGTTACTACTCCGTGCTCGGATGCTGGATCCGGGTTCGTAACACCTCCCCACCAAAAAGAATTTGGTTTGGGGTTCTATAAAAAGAAACACAAACCAAATTAGTACGGCGACACTGCTCCAAATGGACTCACATGCATTATGAACTGGAGTGATGAGGCTGTCTCACCCACAGAACTGTCCTACTGGGCAATTCCGGCACAACGGGAACTTGAAGATTGAAGGCGATGTCCTGCCTGGCGTAACCTTCCACGTCTCCACTGCGATGTCAAGCAGGGGCATCATCTCACATGTCTCAAGGAAGGATCGGTGTAGACACGATCTGGGGCGACTCGACACTTCCTTATGTCGTGGCCCCGATGATGGCTGGACACAGACGGCATTTCTGGTACCGGTCAGATGGTCCTCAGGGGAGACAGGAACCTGGAATATAGGGGTCTGATAATTCAGAGTGATAGCGACAGCGGGTAAAACAGTACTTACAGCATACTCTACTAGGTCCACACCTAGTCCCAACGGGGCTGTTCGTACGCCGCAGATGGCATTCGCTCTGCCACCGTCAGGTCGACCAACGTTCCGCATAACGCTGTGTTGAGGCTCAGCAGTCACGCGGGGGGTGTCAACCTGTCGGAAACAGTCACTCATATTATCACATGTCGTACCTCCTGTATCAACCATCACCTTCCAGGTCCCTTCTTCAACTGCAACACTTGCAGTACAAATCTCCAATCCCTGGGACCTTTTCACGATGTTCATGGGAGCCATCATTCTTCGGGTCGTCCACTGATCCTCACTGAGAACGCAAACGAGAATAAAACAAAATACTGCTAGGAAACATTCGGTCATCTGAGGGATAAGCTTCCTGAACTTGTCATGTCCATAGCCGGCAACATCCATAAGCCTGGCTTGGACCGAAGAGGGCACTAGACCTTTTGAACACACCTCACATACCTCTGACGTCTGGGGAATCTCTGGCTGGTTCACTACATGCTGTAACTTGCCATACCGCAAGCACACATCCGCCTTCGCTCCAGACTCGTTGGTATCCGTGGGTGCCTGCACACCAGGCCTCTCTTCTAGCTCAGGTACTTCTGCCATCGTAACCTCATGTTCCTTGTCGAGAGAATCAGGAGACACTGCTAGAACGTTCTCAATCTGTAGGCGAGAGGACAAATTAAACATAGTTACATCCGGGTCTGTCTTTACCTGGACATTACCATTGCCTGTAGACACCTCAGACTTTGATGTTCTGGCAGACTCGTCCGCTATCTTGGGATGATTGGTGCTCCAATCGGTCACCAGGTCGTTGGCTAGTACCACGTCAATCCCAGCCACAGGGAGGGTATCGACTACTGCCAACTCACATGTGCCGCTGAAATAAGGCGAGTCAAGATGTACTGGCACTAAGGGGGCGATGTACTGCGTCCTAGGAAACCCAACCAGGACAACCTTTTGTCGCCCATCCACACTTACTCCCTCGGGTAACGAGCTCTTCACGATCAGGGACTGGGCTGCTCCACTATCTCTGAGCACTACAATTGATCTACCAGTATGATCACTCGTTACATACCCGGTTGAAGTGTGAGGGGCCAACAAACTGGGTTCTTCCTGCGTCGTCGTCGACTGGCTTCCTGCTGGTGATGTTCCACAGCTCATCAACATCACCTCCCTTCGTGCGCTGCCACCTCTTCTGCCTCGGCACCTAGCAGCTACGTGCCCTTTCTGCCCACAAGTCCAGCACACCATATTCCTCCTTGGACTCGGTGTTTCGGAATGCTAGGACTTGTTCTTCGGGGGCTACTTGGGGGCGTCTTCTTAGCACTTTGTGGGACGGGTCTTTCTTCTTCATCGTGAGGTCTGTCGAACCGGCGCTGGTAACTCCTTGGGACGTACTTAGCAGACGGCCTATGAGTCAGGATGTACTCTTCAGCCATGGTGGCTGCTGCACTCAAGGTCTCTACCTGCTGTTCCTCTAAGTACGTCTTGAGGTCTCCAGACAAACAATCCTTGAAGTCCTCGAGCAGAATCAGCTGCTCGAGGTCTTCCTTGGTCTCCACCTTCCGAGAGGCACACCATTCTTGGAAAAGTCGCTCCTTGATCGTGGCGAACTCTGTGAAAGTGTGCTCTGAGGTCTTCTTCAGGTTTCTGAACTTTTGCCTATATGCCTCAGGTACCAATTGGTACGCCATGAGCACCACTTTCTTCACCATATCGTAATCGCCGGAGTCGTCAAGGGATAACGTAGAGTAGGCGATTTGGGCCTTCCCAGTCAGGACTGACTGTATCATGATGGCCCAATTCTCCCTTGGCCACTCCAAAGAGGCAGCGACTTTCTCGAAGGCTGCGAAGAACTTCGAAACTTCTCTGTCGTTGAATTTGGGGACCATTTTGATATTCCTTACCTGATCGAAACCGCTTACTCCAGTTTGTCTCTGTCCAGCGCCTAGTCGTAATACTTCTAGTTCATGTTGTCTCTGTCTTTCTTTTTCTTCTCTTACTCGTTCTTCTCTCTCTCGTCTCTCTTCTCTTTCTCGTTCTTCTCTTCTTTCTTCTCTTTCTAATTCTAAACGCCTCATCGCCAATTCTTTTTCTTTCATCTCCATTTCTTTATCTTGTCTCTCTCGTTCCATTTCTAATTTCTTCCATTCTATTTCACGATTGATCTCTAGGGCACGCATTTTGACTGTTAGGAAGCTGATATTAAGCTCACCTGCATCACTATCAACGTCGCTGCCCTTATCTTCCTTTTCCGTGGAAGCTATCCCCTCACCTTCCCTTGTACTAGGAGTCTCGCCTTCCTGTTTCTCTTCTGCCTTCAGGTGCCGGTGAACCTTGGACAAGATCTCCACACGGGAATCACTGGCACGGATCTTGATCTCCAGGTAGGCGCTCACTAGTACAAGTTCCGGTTTGCTCAGATACTTTAATCTGGCAAGACAGTCCACTCTGTTCAGAAAAGCCTGAACATCGTCCAGATCATCGATGGTAGCTTTGTCTGCCATTGTCACAGATGGAACACTTAGCGCTTAACACACTGCTTACACGTTAGCACTTAACACACCGAGCACTGTTCTACGCCAATATTGCACTTTATCGCACCAAACACTGCACTTGCCAATATTGCACGTAATCACTTCGGGCACCGCACTACCCAATATTGCATTGAATCCAAGCGAACACTTCGCTCTACAATATTGCACTGAATCACTGAGCACCGCACTAGTCAATATTGCACTTAATCGCTTAATCACAGCGAGCACCGCACTGCACAATATCGCACTTAGTCACTCTTGAGCACCGCACAGGACGCATAACGTCACAATCGTCACACAGGGGGAATTATATACAGGGATTACGCCACTTCACCACCCCTGTCAAACATACTTAACAAGGGGACGGATCCCGCTGGGGATGCCAATTATGTTACGGCCCTCTCGGGACGCAACGGGGTTCTTACTCTGATGTTGTTAGAGGAAGTTATATCCGACCCCAAGCCAGCAGTGGCTTTCAAGGGATGCGATCCGTGACGCAAGTAACTTAAAGGGAGTAGGGAAAGAAAGCTAAGAACTTAATATTATAATTATTACCATCACCGTTTAAATATATAAAATAAATGAGTGCACAAAGGGGAGGGGTATTAACACTTGACAAGGGGATTAATCCATAATCGTTGTCTTCTGCTGAAGACGCTGGTGCCACAACTCCTGGTGCCGAATCCTTGGTGCTCTCTTCGTGGCCTCACAATTAATTCTCCAAAGAAGTTGAGTCTACCCTGGCCACAGGTCAGCCAAAACACGGGTCCACTGGGGGCACCACCGTGGAGGCCATCAACCACACGTCCAGCTGTTCTGCTGGCAGGTTCTGAGCCCACAAGGCTGGTACGGCCACTCCACGGACGATAAAAGGGGAACGCCCTAGACAGGATAGGACAGGTTGCTTATGCATCGTTAAACGCCTAGAAAGAGATGAAAGAGATAGGCAAGACAACAACATCTCTTTCTAGGCGTTTAACGATGCATAAGCAACAGGGCTCCATTAAGGAACATATAATCTCTTCCCACAACCAAACCATCACCAGAGAAATCCTTGTAAACAACACAGAAATCATCGATAGATACAGCGATAGCAGGCGGCTTGACGTTGGCGAGGCACTACACATCAAGAAGTCAACACCAGCAATCAACAGCCAATTATTGCACAACTATATTCTACCCACCTCAAGACTCCGCTCCAATATAGAAGCAACAAGAAATATGGACCAATAGGCTTTCTACAAACACTTCTATTCAATATCCATTGTTTCGTGTTCTGTCTTGTGTTGATGAAATTAATACCCTATTAATACCACTTCTTGTTCTGTCTTGTCTTGATGAAATTAATACCCCTATTAATGCCACATCTTGTTCTGTCTTGTGTTAATGCCACATCACCCCTTCCACCTCACTCAAATGTAGATATAAAATCGGAGATGCATAAGTTCTATTCAGTTGTGTATTTTTGAACTAAAGTCTTTGAAAATGTAATAAGTTTTATGAAACGCGCTCGTGTCGCGTCAGACTAGAAATAAAAATGAATTTTGGAGAATTGATTTTTGATTTATCTCCAACAGTGAAAAGAAATGTATGAAAGATTGAGAAAATTCGTGTTAGAATTATTAATCTTACTTTTTCGGTCATATTTAATAATATATGTCTACAGGAAAGACTGCTACCAAAATATACTAATATTAAAGCGCACGACCCAGCAGCATGGAATCAAGCCTTCACGATAAAATATCGCAAGGATCTGATTCGTGATCAGATATACAAGGCAGAGAATGAAATCAAAGACAACAAAACGCAACTACTTCATGCTACAAACGAGTGGAGAAATAGCAACATCGACGAAAGTATCCGTTCCCGCATTGAACAACACCTCGACATCCTCACAGACCAACATCACCTCAGCACTGAAACAAGGATTATCAAGAAACTAACAACATTATATGGAGGACCTATGGCAATTCCACGACCAAGAGATGGCTTCCTGAACCTTGCAGGAATTAACCTCACTGAGGACCAAGTCACTCTCCTAAATCTGGGCATAAACTGTCATGTTATGTCCAGACCGAGTGAGATGGCCCGGAAAGTAGAGTTGGAAATTCTGTTGGACGACATATTCGACCTCGAGACACAAAAGAAGGTCACTACCAAAGATACCTTACAAGCAGAACTTATTGCAGAAGGAGGAAAGAATTGAGGCAATTACAGAAGCACCATACTGTCCCCCGAGCTTAAAGCGGCAGCTAAAAGCCTTCGTGAGAACAAGGAGATAGTTGTCAGGAGAGGTGACAAGTCGCCAATATATGTCATTCTTAAAAAAGACGAATTTCTGGCGAAAATGAACATCATACTCTCTGACCAAACTAAGTTCCAAAGGGTAACGAAGGACACTACAGCCGAATTAAAAGCAAAGGTCAACAAACTGATCGAAACTGTGAATGCCAAGAAATCCGGACTCCACCTGCCAAAGATCATTGGGGAATATAAACCTGGATATGCGTATGGAAATGTCAAGACACACAAGCCTGGAAACCAACTTCGGCCAATCATTAGCCAGATACCCACACCCACGTACATATTGGCGAAGCGACTCAACGGCCTGCTGACTCCTTATGTTCCTTGCGCCTTCAGCCTGAAGTCTCCAAAGGAATTTGTTGACTTACTGCAGGGCACACGGGCCACAGGGATAAGAGCCTCGTTGGACGTAGAATCGCTGTTTACCAACGTACCTGTGGACGAGACAATCGGAATGATAGCCGACAGAGTGTATCGTGATCCAGCCTGTACTCCTCTTGACATACCAGAAAATATTCTGAGGAAACTACTCCAAGCTTGTACTAAAGAGGCACCCTTCTTGAGCCCGGATGGGCACATGTATAAGCAAGTAGATGGGGTCGCCATGGGTTCTCCCCTAGGTGTCCTGTTTGCAAACTTCTACATGGGTACCATCGAGCAAAAAGTCTTAGTCGACATGAACTTGAAACCGGCCATATACTGCAGGTATGTTGACGACATTTTTACACAGGTACCTGATGTCAGACATCTGCAGGAGCTGAAGGAGGCATTTGACCAGAGTTCCATGCTGCGTTTCACTTACGAGATGGAAAAGGATGGGAAGCTGCCCTTTCTAGATGTAACAGTCATGGACAAGGGCGGAGGTTTCCACACTGCAGTCTACACTAAGGAAACAAACATAGGAATGTGCCTAAATGCCAACAGCGACTGCCCAGACAGGTACAAGAGGAGTGTTGTTAACGCATATGTCGACCGTGCTCTCAGCCACAGCTCAGAATGGAAGCAAGTCGACGAAGAACTCTGTAGGGAAAGGCAGGTCCTAGTCAATAACGGCTTCTCCAATGGTTTCGTCGAAGACATCATAAGAAGGAAAGTGAAAAGCCATGCAACCTCTGAAGAGACAACTAACACAACACCTATACCCCCTATTAGACTATTTTACAGGAACTTCTTTTCCACAGCTCATAAAACGGAGGAAAGGGTCCTGAAAGATATTGTTAATAGAAACGTTATCCCTACAGACAAAAATCAGAGGATACAACTGACGATTTACTATAAAACCAGAAAAACGGCCAGCCTACTCATGAGAAACTCTCCAGACACAAAACAGAACGCTTTAAAAAGAGACTAACGTCGTCTATGCCTTCAAATGCCCTCTTGGGGACTGTAAGCTCCAAAAAACCCATTATATAGGCAAGACAACAACATCTCTTTCTAGGCGTTTAACGATGCATAAGCAACAGGGCTCCATTAAGGAACATATAATCTCTTCCCACAACTAAACCATCGCCAGAGAAATCCTAGTAAACAACACAGAAATCATCGATAGATACAGCGATAGCAGGCGGCTTGACGTTTGCGAGGCACTACACATCAAGAAGTCAACACCAGCAATCAACAGCCAATTATTGCACAACTATATTCTACCCACCTCAAGACTCCGCTCCAATATAGAAGCATCAAGAAATATGGACCAATAGGCTTTCTACAAACACTTCTATTCAATATCCATTGTTTCGTGTTCTGTCTTGTGTTGATGAAATTAATACCCTATTAATACCACTTCTTGTTCTGTCTTGTGTTGATGAAATTAATACCCTATTAATGCCACATCTTGTTCTGTCTTGTGTTAATGCCACATCACCCCTTCCACCTCACTCAAATGTAGATATAAAATCGGAGATGCATAAGTTCTATTCAGTTGTGTATATGTGAACTAAAGTCTTTGAAAATGTAATAAGTTTTACGAAACGCGCTCGTGTCGCGTCAGACTAGAAATAAAAATGAATTTTGGAGAATTGATTTTTTATTTACCTCCAACAGTGAAAAGAAATGTACGAAAGATTGAGAAAATTTGTGTTAGAATTATTAATCTTACTTTTTCGGTCATATTTAATAATATATGTCTACAGGAAAGACTGCTACCAAAATATACTAATATATATATATATATATATATATATATATATATATATATATATATATATATATATATATATATATATATATATATATATATATATATATGTCCATCTGTTATAACCCTGTTTATAAATTCTTTAATGTTGGGATGTGTCATTTGATAATAACAATTTTCAAACTGTATATATATTAGAAACATATATAAATAATTATAAAATAGTACCACACATTTTATCCAAATCACTTTTGTCAAAATTACTTTTTCCAAGACATAGAAAGTATGGTGCTAATTCAATCATACAAGGAGAACACACACTTAAATACTTACGATGATCACCCACAAAATTACTTGGTTTACGCCAATTAAACCGAAATGATATCTTGGCTGTACGATAGTTACATAGAGTGCAGGATGTTGTTTGTAATTCTATTTTATTAGCCTGAGACATTAAAAAAACAAAACCTTTAAATGTATCATTTCTAAATGATGATACACTCAGTCCTGCAATTATCACATCGATTCCACAACCTTGACATACATGAACAAATTCAGTTAAATTTTCTGGATAAAAGAAATGAGCATCGTCGATAAAAATAGTATCAAAGTGAAGAATATAGTCTTTATAATCTAAGTAAGTTTCACTCCTGATTTGGATTTCAGTCGGAATTATTGATCAACATTTTATTTGTTTTAATTGTACACATCTAGGCAAAATCAAAATGGTTTTATTTTTATTTTCTCTGCAATGTGTTTGAGTAAGTTGCAAAAGTCGAGACGATTTTCCTGAGGCCATTAAACCAGTAATAACTGTCAAAGTGCCCTCTCAGTTTTCGTGTTTATTAAACAAACTGACAATAGTTTTGTATTTATCCAAAACCAATGACCCTCTATGGTGGTGGTCTTTAGAAATATTTTCAGGGGAGTTTTGTATTCCCAAAACCTCTTTTATTGATGTTCCATTGAATGAGTAATCCAAATAGGTATATGGAATTCGATTATAGGAAATGGGATGTTCCTTAATTATTTCATCCATGTGGCTAACATCAAAATCCAACAAAGTCTTATCAAACTTATATATAAGCAATGTTTTTCTAACATCTTTCAATGTAAGAGAACCTGTCAAAATAGAATTTAGTATTGATTCACTTAGATTACAAAGAAGTATAATATGGGCATTGCGAAATTCAGATTCCAAATGACCATATTCCTCATCCTCATGCTCCATTGGATCATATATCCAGCTAGGGGATACTGCATTTGCAGTTAGACGAATATCATCCTTAATTTGCACACAATTGGTACCCATACACAAACTGTAAATCTTAACTTTGGGTATGTCCAAAAAACATGTGTCAGTATAATAAATAATTTCTTTTCCTAGTCTGTCTATTAATTCAGTTGGAGATGTAATAAGGGTGGATTTAGTATCATCTGCCATGATTATGAGATATCCTGGTCCGAGCTCAATTCAGGACAGCTGGAATAATTATAACTTATAGTCTTAATAAATACCTTTTATATTATTTATCATATTAAAAAATCTTATGCTAAAACATGAATAGTTCTTCTAATAATCTAATAAATTTTAAAGTTGTTGGGAATGATATGATTACTAACCCTTTACAGTTTCCTATCAATTCTACTGATGACATTACAAAATTGTTAAATACTACGTTAATTCCGGGAAATTTGCCCATTCTCACAGATAATGATACATTAAATTATGTTACCAAAGAAACTCTAGAATCTCTTATTAATTCTTTGACACAGCTATTGATTAGTCTTCCTGTTTTCCCTGCCAGACCAGCTTTAGAATGGACTAAAAATGTAGAGAATGAAGTTATTTTAAATATAATTGACGATTACATTAAAAATTGTCAGCATCTAAATGAAGAAACTCATTTAAAAGAATCAACAAAGAGGGCTGAAGAAATCAGTAAATTATTTGATGAAAAACTAAAAAATCTTACAAATTCTGCACAAACAATCCCACCCATAATATATGCACAACCACCTCCACCACCACCAACCCAACTGCCCCTACATACACACTCTTCATTCCATTATTCACCCCATCAACAATTCCCTAGTTCTTATTATCAATGTCAGTGTCAATATACCCCCACTTCTCCTTACTGTTATTATCATTCCCATCCTCCTCCAACAAGTGTTGTTACCTCTTCTCCTCCTCCTCATCCTTCTCCTCCTCCCCCTCCCCCTCCCCCTCCCACTGTCAACCCCACCCATACTCATCAAAATCCTTTTATACCACAATCTCCCAATACCCAATTACCATTCACCTCTCAGTCATCACCACAGCAGCAAACATCCCAATCCTCCCCACCACCACAATCTTCCTAAAATGGCAGATGTATTGAAAAGACAAAAAATTAAACTTCCATTTATGGCCCATGATATATATATATATGTTGAATATTCATTACATGAGACAAATGTAAATATCCCTGTAGATGATCAGGAAAGCATATTCTACATATCTAACAAGGGAGTTGGTATGAGTCTGCAGAACAAGAAAACTGGAAATTATTGTCGAATTGTAAAACTTGCCATATATAATTCGAATGATAAAAAAATTATAGAAAAATGTTCCAACCAGTACTCTTCGCCAGGTTTTATTGCTGGTTATGAGGTGATTGAATGCCTATTGTTTGCTGCTAAAACCATTGCTACTGAACACAATGTTTTTTCCATAATTCAACGCCCAGTTTTCATTGTGTGTAATGAAAGATTAATTATTGATATTTTGCATTATAAAATAACAAATCTAATGATTACCGATGTATGGTGTAATAAATGGAAATGTGTTGCTAAAGCTAAAGATAAAATCAAGATCATATTATGGACATTTACAAATTTATCTGATTGGATGGAAGCCAAACGTTTATTTAAAACTGCTATTGTTCATAATTCCCAATTAAAATACTCTCTCTCTCATACGACCAACCTATCCCAGTTAATTTTTTGTAAACTTCAAGATATTTTACCCAATTACTATAAAAATGTAAGTTGCGAAAAGAGACATGCCCATATAATTAATCGGCATAGACAACCCATTGTAATAAAGCCTAGAATATATGTGAATTTCAATCCTCAGGATGAATTTGGAACAAATATTACTACTCAATACAATAATTGTCTTAAGGTTTTTAACAGGTAATAAATAATTACTTATTATTTAATTAATTTTATAGTTTTAGTTAAAACTTTTATGTGATTATTTGAATATAAATTTAATGATGATGGATTACTTTGCCCTAATGATTTATAATATCGGGCACTATGAACTGCTTCATATACAATTAATTTAAAAAGAAATAAATAGTCTTGGTATGTTACAGAATCCCCCCACTCCTGCCATATGATTGCTTCATTTTTAGTTGAACGACATCTTTTCATTTGATTAAAAATTGAAACAAGATTTGTTTCTTCATGTAAAATGGCGTTTTTTAAAATGTCATGTTTACTGATTGTCCAACAAGATATGAGACCTAAATTATAGTCACTTCCAAAAAATATAAAATACAATACTGTTAAACTAAATAGTTGTTGAGAATTTATATTTAATTTAACCATAATATGATTATTATTGTTTAATCCAATGTATGATTGTCCATTATATGGTGGGATAACCAACATAACACGATCATCCTCTTGAAGAATGTACATTGCTGATATATCAGAGTCATTACTTATAATTATGTAACGGGAATTTTTATTTAAAATTTTATTAATAAAACGAAATAGAGTTATTTCACCCTCATTTCGTTGATCAAAAGGTAATGATTCAGTTGATAATAGAAATATGATATTAGGATGGTGAATGTCCATTTTATTTTTATCATTGCAATTGTACATTTTTCTAAGGATAATTTTTCATGGGGAGAAAGAATGAAAAAGGGGTCAGATTTTCGTTGATTGCTACGTTTTTTTGTAAAGAGAGACTTTCCATCCATAACAAAGTGTATTATCATATTATTACAAGTTCTTCCCTTATTATTAGTATTAGTATTATTATTAGTATTAGTATTAGTATTATTATTATTATCATCATCGGTGTTATTGTTACCTAGTAAATTCATGAGAATATCACAATAGGCACAAATTATATTACATACTTTTTGGGCTGTAGCATTGATATCAATTGTTCCAACTTGTTTCCCTTTTATGGTATGTGCATGGAAAAAAACGGAACCATCAATCCCAATATATTTTAAATGGTTAAGACCTGAAGGAAAGAATTTCTTTAAATATTGATTTAGCTCTTTGTCATTTTGAACAGTTAACATTATCTTGGTATTAGTTAAACATTTGTTGAAGAAATGAAGACCCATAATATTGTATAAAAAATAAGCTTTTGTAAGTTCTTATATAATAGTTGATGAAAAATATATAAATTATATTTTTAAATTAATGCTTCATTTCCAGAATTATCGGGTGAATGAAATAATAACCACCTCCAGAAGAAACATGTGAAAATGGACAAATTTAAAAAAAAAAACTTTGTTTTAAAATCGAAAAAATGGGTACAAAAATGTAAACAGTTAGAAAAAATCGACAAAGAAAGAGGTAGAAAATTGAATGAGAAAGGAAAAGAACGTGTAGAGACAGGTAGAGGCCCCATTAAAGGACAACAGACGACCCAAGAAGACGAGAAGAAGTCTTCTAAGAACAAAATCTAGAGACCCGGAAAAGTGTAACCAACTTAAGAAGGACAGGAGGCCCCATTGAAGACAGACAGACGGCCCAAGAAGACGGGAAGAAGTCTTCTAAAGAACAAAATCTAGAGCCCCGGAAAAGTGTAACCAACTTAAGAAGGACAGGAGGCCCCATTGAAGACCGACAGACGGCCCAAGAAGATGGGAAGAAGTCTTCTAAAGAACAAAATCTAGAGCCCCGGAAAAGTGTAACCAACTTAAGAAGCACAGGAGGCCCCATTGAAGACCGACAGACGTCCCAAGAAGGCGGGAAGAAGCGAAAACGGACGTTTTCTAAAGAACAAAATCAAGAGGTAAATGAAGAAGTTAAACCAAAATCTGGAAATTTTATAGAAAAGATTAATCCCCAAAATATCCAAGTAAAAGAAAAATATATTGGGTGTTGTTGTTTACATGATGAAGTTATATCAAGACAATTTGCTATTGTAGACAGAAGAATTAGGATCCTAAATAAGAGGTGTGATTTTATAAATAAAAGATTGGATATTGTTATGGAAAGTAATAGAGAAAAATACATTAAAATTCTAAATACGAAATTGAATAATATAAATGAGAAATTGTATATTTTGGAAAGAGAGAAAAAAGAATTAGGATCATAAATATTATATGGGATAATTAATTTATATGAGAAATTGGATATTTTGAAAGTCATAGAGATTTACATTATTAGATGGGTAGTAGTATATAGTATAAAAGAAGTATGTATATGAACCATTAACACAAAGAGGAGCTGAAGAATAAGTAACAAAAATGGTTGAAATATATGAAATAATACTTAATTCTGAAATAGATAACTTTACTTCTATGTTTCTTACACCAGATTTAAACGATATATTTATGAACAAATATTCTTCAATGATCAATTTTGATATGTGTATTAGAGATATGGTATGGGAGTTATGTGCTACCCCACTTATTCCAACTTATGTCCAAAAAGAAATTGAAGATTTGTTGTTAACAAAAGCCATTCAAGAAAAATATATAAATGATGCTGATTTAAAATTTATTCTTCGTATAAAAGACCTGTTACGGACCCGAGTCCAGCGTCCGAGCCTGGAGCAGTGACGACCGCGCCATCTGTGGGTCAGCTCCCGAAACCCCCACCAAATGGACGACGACACCTGGTGAGGACGACGTGTACTGGCCACAACGGCCAGTTTCCAGTCTTGTGCAGCTCACAACACCGCCGCTGCTGACCTCTGGTGAGGTGGTGCTCAGACGACAGCGCCATCTATGGAGTGGATAGGTGGGCGTTTGTGTCTGAGCTTGTAAGTGAGGTGCTTGAGTGCGTCCCTGTTACTGATGACGTGTCTACATACAGAGTCGACCTGGGACTGCTGTTAGGGAAGTTGAGTCAGTCTACCCAAGGCAGCTGTCCCCATACCTTGTGCTTTGCTATAGCAGCCGTGAGTCGCCTCCCGGATGAACACTGTGGTGTTACCCTGCCAGTGAAGCGGCAGTGAAGGATCGTCGTACCCGGGACCGACTGCTGGAGACGATTATCCACTGGGGTATTGAGGACAGGAGAGTGATTTGTTTTATCACACGAGGCTCCTGGCTAGGGCGCTACCCTAGTATCACTCGTGGAGTGGCCTGACCAGCGTTGCTGATCCGGAACCTGCCAGCAGACCTGCTGGACTTGTGGTTGACGGCCCCCACGGCGGTGCCCCCAGTGGACCTGTGTTTTGGCTGGCCTGGGTTTGGGGTAGACTCAGCTTGATCGAAGGATTCGTCAAGAGACCACGAAAGCACCGAGGACTTGGCACCAAGAGTTTGGATCCAGAGTCTTCAGGAGAAGACGATAGTGTATATAATACCCTTGTGCAGTGTTAATACCCCTCCCCCTGAGTAACCTTATTATATATTATTTATTTGGTGATGGTAATAATTATAATCTTAAGTTTTTGCCTTTATTTCCCTTCCCCTTTAAGTTACTTGCGTCACGGATCTCATTCCTTGAAAGCCACTACTGGCTTGGGGCCGGATACAACTTCCTCTAACGACATCAGGGTACGAATCCCGTTGCGACCCAAGAGGGCCGTAACAAGACCAAACAACTGAAATGGATAAAAAAGTTTATATTAAGGTTGAGGAATTTACCCATTTTTTATGGAATAAAGTCAAAATTCAAATACATTTTGAAATGATAAGTTACCAACGACATCTATGCCAAGAAATTTATCAAAAGATGGGTAACGAACTAGATTATTTTTTCTTACACCCCAATATTATTGGTGCATATGAATTAAATAAATTATCACTTGTAGCATCTTTAGCTTACACACTACAGAATCTACATAAAATGTCTTGGCATGCATCCAGTTTTCAATTTGTAAACGACCACAAAAAAGAGATTAAGTATTATCCTCAAATTGTAAATGGTATTAAACAAGAAATGTCTAATTCTTGGCTTTATATGAGTTTACTTAATGAGATGGTATATAAATGTAACCATAAATATAATGGTCAAATAAATGTTGTTTCCCTTAGAAATTTAGCCAAGTTCTCTAAAAAAACACTTGCTAATTATACAGAAGAAGAAAAACAAATTATTTTGAAAATAGTTAGGGATATTAAAAAACAAACAATGTCAGAGTGTTCATGATTTTGTTTAGGGTTACTTGATTCATTATGTATGTAGTTAGTTATATGTCTTTTTTTTAATTTTAAACATAACTAAAGCATATATTATATAGGTGATAATGTGATGGATGATCAAAAGCCCATTTTGTAATTGTATAAATATAACATAATAAAATATATAGCTGTTTTATTTGTTATTTTGTTACCTAAAGATCAGAAATATAAAAAAAATATTCCTTGACTAGTTTATGTTTAAAAAAATAGAGAATGTTTATATGTCAAAAAGAAGTTAATTCCTTAAAAGAATGTGCTTTCAGTTATATGCCTTTTTCCTATGAAAGTTGGTCGTGGAGTATTAATAATTCCTCAGAGAATAATTCAAAATTTGATGAATATTATTACCTTCCACTACATGACAATAAAGGATTTTATCAAATTGTTACCATGTTTCTCAAATATTGTAGCCAAATATATAATTCACTCTCTAATGATAAAAACCATAATCATAATGAATATTTAGCAGGAAGATGCCGACTACGCCAATTACCAGGACTCTTGCTCTTAGGTTATGATACTGAGAAAAGAAAGAAAGGTATAGTATCTCTCTCATTTTTCACCAGTGATTTGCCATGCACTTGGGTTATTCCAACTTCGATTTCTTATTTTTCTGAAATTGTTACCAATC
Source organism: Procambarus clarkii (assembly GCF_040958095.1). NCBI lineage: Eukaryota > Metazoa > Arthropoda > Malacostraca > Decapoda > Cambaridae > Procambarus > Procambarus clarkii. The sequence continues at coordinate 26,967,625 of NC_091221.1, read as the reverse complement.
CAGGTTGGATTGCAACTACAATGCTAAAACCTAAAATACCACCTGTTTTTAATTTACCCCACCCTATTAGTATCTTCAGTCTTGCTGACAGTGGTTTAGTAGTAGCTTATCATTGGTCATCTATTCTCTTTTTGCTCTTAGAACTCATATTGGTGATACCTTCTTCTCAGCTTCAATCTAAAAATCTAAAGGGTAAGTGGGATCCACATCAATTAGTAAATAAAAGTAAAAAATATCTTAATGATAAAGAAGCAAGTTTAAAACTTCTCGGTTCTCATTATATCATTCAATATTTTCCCAAGTCTCATCTTAATGAAAATATATTTTCTATTGCAGTCTTTCACTCAAAGCATTTACCGATCAACCAAGAACTACAACACGATTCATTTCAACCCTCAGATTTTATGAAATCCCTCATTTGGGGTTTTTCTCTTCTACAACTGAGTCAAGAAAGTCTGAAATAAATAATGGCAACAAGTTCTTATTCCTCTCTACCACATCATCCTCCTCCTCTTCCTTATTCAATCATAAAACTGCAAAGTAGTGATGGTGATATTTTTGAAGTAGAATATGATATTATCAGACAGAGTGGTGTTATAAAAACCATTTTAAATGATTTGAGTGATGATACCAATGATGAAGCTATTCCTCTTCCAAATGTAAACACTATTATTTAAAAAAAAATTATTGAATGGTGTGGTTACCATCACAATAATAATGATAGTTCTATAATGTCATTTTCAAAATGGGATTTTGATTTTTTTGAACAAGATACATTGTTGCCAATAATTTTATTGGCTGATTACTTAAATATTAAAGATCTAACTGACAAAGAAATCAAAATGTTTGCCAATATTATTAAAAATTGACAGTAGAAGAAATCAGAGAAATATTTCATATAACTAACGATTTGACACCTGAAGAAGAAGAAGAAATTATTAAAGAAACTAACTGGTGTAAATTTATATAATTATAAGACCAGAAAGGATGTAAAGAATAATTACTGTGGAGTTCGTAAACCGTAGACTTTTTATTAATGGTTAATGAAGGCAGAGGACATGACCTCTTGGGTGTTAGTAATAATTAGATGCTAGAAATTAGGTTTTGAAGATTTACTTTAAGGAGAAAATACAAGATTTGATAATAGCTGTTGATATGTATTAATTAGATCCATATTAAATGATTGTAGTAAGCAACAAACAGTACACTGATGAGGAAACATTATCATTATAACATCACTTATATAATATTAGTCTGTTGATATGCATACTCCTTTTTCTTCTTAGAATGATTCTCTAAATATTTATTATATTTTTGAATACACCAATCATATGACATCAAATATACATAATATATTAACATTAACAAAACAAAAGAAGTTAATGAATAATGTAAGATAATAATAAAATATTCATCATTATTATCATTTATTACATTTTTACTAACTTCTACTGAGAATGTACTCTGTTCCGTTAACACCAAAGTGGTATTTTCGTAAATTACCATTTTTAATTACTTATTTGGAAAGACTAAGGAGACTCAGGGGTAGGTAGGAACTTGTGTTAATCTCCTTTCCCATACAACTCCTTTATATAGCTATCAAACAAATATATATCATTATTATTTTTTATTTATTTTAAATATTAACATTTTTACCAACAACTCTTGTGGGAACTACTTTATACATCGTTTTCTCCTAAGGTATCAAACAAATATATGTACAAATAATAAAAACAAAATAATGTTATTAAAATTATAAGAATAAGAAATATGGTATACTGAAATATATTTAATTTAGATTTTTTTTTTCTTTTTCAATATGATGAAAACGATTCAGGATATAATGATTTTTGTTTGAAGTAAAAGTTTTTGGTGATGAATAGTCACGATTTCGATGCCAATATATTTCAAGAGGAAATGTATTTGACATTCCCCAATTAGGTTCTAAGAGGGACTCATGTACAATATTTGATATTGTTAATATAAATCCATTTTTCTTGCCATATTGAATAAATGCTAATGTTAAGGCCGCTACAAAAGCAGATTCCTTTTGAGCAAAAGATTGAATAAATTTATGTTTTTTCTTAAAAATAGAAAGAAAATGTATTTTAGGAACCAAGTGTAACTTTTTAATATCAAAGTCAATTAAATTATTAATTAAAGGTTGGCCTTCATCATGAACTAATTCATAAGGTATTTCATCAAGTTCATTCATTTTTTTTATTTCTCCAGTTATAGTGTGTATATATATATATATATATATATATATATATATATATATATATATATATATATATATATATATATATATATATATATATATATATATATATATATATATATATATATATATATATGCATGTTTTTAATTCATTGCAACTATGGAATTTGTAAAAAAAAAAAAATAACTTTATAAACTTTTGGAACCAGGAACTGATATTACAGCTTTTCTCTGGAAAATGATCCAACATACTTCAATTCAGAATCAATTAGATTCAACACATGATATGTACAAATTAACTACTACTACTACTAATAATACTATTGCTACCACCACCACAAACACTACCACTACTAATAGTACTCCTACTACTACTACTACTATAATGCCATATTTTACCTAGCCTATTAATCAAACATCATCCATTTCGGTATATTCAGGATTACTAGATGATTGTAAAAATATTAGTGATAGTTTATACTTTGTACAACATAAATTGCTTGAATGTCCTCTTATCCCAAATATTTTCGATCCCATTTTCAAACGTGATATTGCTCTTTATGAAAATAAATCACTAATAGGCATAAACAACCTCATTGACTTGCGAATTGCACGAGTATGGTGTGAATACCTAATGACAGATAAAATCAAACATTACGGAACCTGTCATAATCATCCGATCTTCAACAATTGTCCCGGGTGGTTAATTGATGCTTTTTATCTACAGATTGCCAACCCCAATATCTCTCTAATATATTCTACAGATATTAGAGGGGTTAATAAACATCTTAGTCAACTATGTAGTTTAATAAATTTACATCATATATTTAGACGCTTTGAAAACATTAATATAAATTATTGTGCATTACTTCTCCAATTAACGGTGTTATCTAATGCCTCTATTAATTCCATAAATCGCAGAGGAAATAAATTTCCCGCCAATATTATTTCTGCGACAATTTTTGAGGATGTTAAACGTTAAATTATGGCCATGAACGTTCAGATTTACTTCGAGATGATATGAGTTCCTTTGTATCACGTCTTACAACTAATCTCCCACCGCCAGTAGGAACTAATTTCTTTAATTTGATTCTAAAAAAAACTAAATCATCAGTTTAATATACATATATCCCCCTACCACGTATCAATCATGTTAATATATATTTTGTAATTGTATCAAATGTTTTTTGTATTCTTTATATGTTGAATCTAATAATTTCTTTCCTTTTTTCGTATATGTTCCATTCTGAAATTCTTCAAGACCTTTTTTAATACTATTAGTCTTATGAGCTGTTTTGTGAAGAGCATGAGGAAAGGCCTCGCCCATTTGGGATCGTTCTATAAATAAATGGTGACCACAATTCTTACTGGGAATTAGATAATAGGGGCAAGTGGATATCTGACAAGCATTTGTTAAGATTTTAACATCATATCTGAATATATATATATATATCATGGAATGATGTTTTCTCACAATTAAACAATCCCATCTGATGGACTTTATCCATTATTTCCTTAGGTGTCATTGGATTCAATATTTCTTGGTGAACTTTCATGTATGACATCACCCAATTTTTTCCCCCTTTTTTTTATAAATATCTCTGAGATTCCATTTCTCTATGACTTCTCTAATCATCTCATTTCTAATATTAAAGCGACATTTATCATAGTCCTCAATTTGCTCAAATTTTTTTAGTCTTTCACGATAGCTTGGAAACTTCAAAGCATGATACAAACATTTAAAAAAAAAATGTCATTAAACAACTCATTCAATACTATTTCGATTTCATACTCTTCAAATTCCTTCATCATCTCTATGACAAATATCCTCAAAGTTTTTAAAGACAAATCTCCTGCATGAGACCATGAATAAAGGGCTGCAATTTTCTCACCATTTATTTGTATTTCCTTTAAAGGAAAAATATTGGCTGGACAAAGTTTGGTCACATCTAAATGTTTTAAAGCTTTTCGAACTTCATGTAATGTATAATAATTTTCTATATTATATTCAGATTCCTCAACATTATGTTCCAAACATTTCTGCTTTTCTTTCTTATATTTATCAGAGGTGCTAAAAAAATGTGAGTAAGGATACTCAAATTTGCTTTTACAAACACATCTGCCCACATATTCTAAAATGATCATTTTCATGATTCTCTTTATTAAAGTCTTCATATACTGAGGGGACTGTGGGTTATTATCTCTCATCATCATATACATTATGAACATGGGTTTAATTAGCGCTTCACACTTAAGAGATATTCCATCAAATTTTAAAATACTCTCTGTCATTAATGCTTGATTTATATTATTTTCACTTTTCAAAATCTCCCAATATTTTTTCAGTTTCCATCGTTTCATGTATCCATTAACAACAGTAGCTTGAATACTATTAATTATTCTACAAACATACTTGGGTCGGCTTTTAATTGGATACTTCTCAAAGAGTTTTATCAACAAGACAGCTAATGATCCTAGATGAGCATTGTGATCCTTAATAATCGGATTCTTCAAAACTGCAAAAGTCATCATTTTAGCAAAAAGGTTAGTTTCCATCAGTGATCCCATAACATGAGCCTCCTCAGGTGAGAATATTGGTATAATAGCATTAAAGCGAGTTTTTTGTTTACCATTAATAATTTCAATTTCATTGTATTTATGACCAACTTCCCCATATATGTTAACAAAATCCACAAGGGCTGTCACTCCAATTAAATCGAAGGGGGCTTCAACAATTTGAATAATATTATATGACCAAATATTTAAGACTGTACAGTTTAAGTTACGAAAAAGTACAGGAATGCCTGTTATGTTCCAAACAGTCGATAACTGGAATTTATTGACTGAATTTAACAGTGTTAGAAATTTTGGTTCTTGTAAATCACTGACTGTTGAAGTGAGAGAAATCCTACAACAATTTTCCGGTAAAACTTGTAATGCAAGAATATGGTGTTTTACTTTTTCAAATATTTTCACAAAATCATCTATATCCTTTTTAAAGTCATTGTCAGTGTATCCTTTTAGTTGATAGGCCTTCTTTGAATAGTAGTGACTTGATACTGTTATTGAGTTCAAAACTACACCAGCTAATTCCATTTCTTTAAGATATTGTCCTTCCTCAATAAGTTTCTTTCTTCCATTGATTTTTTCCCTGAGATTAGTTTCAATATTGGTGTAAACTCCCTTAAAACGCCCAGTAAAATTACCTCTTACATGTTTTATGTTCATAATCCTTAGAAATAGTTCATCACAAATTTTCTTTTCTAGGTTAATAATCTCTCTCAAAAAAAAATACTTCTGTTTGTCTTTGTTATAAATTTGAATTATTCTCCGATTCCGTTGTATAATCAGTTGATCCATTATTTTTACATTTAAATCTTGAAATTGTAAATGAAGGATATATTCAGTTTTGCTATTTGTAAACATGTATATTTTTTCACCATTATATTGTTTAAGATAAACATACTCATCAAGATAAAATTCACTTTCTAATGTTCCACCAGGCAATAAAGAGCCTTCTACAGACAAACGTATTTTTACAGAACTGCAATGACTACTTATATTCTTCATTACATCTTCCATATCATCCATTTCAAGTACTTGAAATAAATTTGGTATTGTATTTCCAGTATTAAGTTGTGCTTGTAAAAATAAACTCTGTTTAACTGGATATTCTTTTCCAATTCCTAACACAAAAAATTCAAAATTTTTTCCAACAGGACATTTCATTTTTTCAAGTTGAGTTTCAGCCTTATCTCTTGATACACTATGGAAGCCATCAGTGATAAAAAACACTTTAATATCTTTTGATTGACAACTTTCAATTCCCTCTTGAATTTTCTTTAATGCTCCGATTAAATCAGTAGAACTATTTCTAAAATAACTTTTTTGAATCTGTGGGCTACATCCCTTTTTCTTAATAACATCACTAAAGGTATACCTAAGAGTTTCATTTCCACACTTCTCTAAAATAGGAGCCATATACCTATTCCATTGGTTCATTAATGCTGACCAATAAACACTCATTGAAGTTGAAGTATCAATCATCAGTATATTATATGATAATTGGGTAAAAATGTCAGGGAGAGTAGAAGGTAAATGTAGAATAACATCCATCCTTCCTTCAGCCTGTAAAAAAAATTTCAATGTATTTTCATAAATATTATTATAATTTTTGGCTACCTAACCTAAATTAACCCATAAAGACTACTAGGTACGACATATAATAATGAAAGAGAATGATAACTAATACTTACAATTTGTGAGGAAAGAAGATGATAAGCTTCAACCTTTACATTTATGGGAATAGATATTTCAATTCTATCCATTTTTCTGGTGAAAAAGTTGGTGGTAATGAGCTGAGAAGATAACTTAATGAATGTTATCATGCGTTATCATTGGTATCCATACGCTTCAGTATGACAGTCAGAGCATCCTCAACTGATTGTCCTTCAGGAGGTATCCCACATTATAAGTCAGAGCATCCTCATGATCGTCCTTCAGAAGGTATGGCTCCACAAGCAATTCTCTTTTCCACCAATAGACGAAATGTTCTAACATTACGAGGCTGCAAAATTCCAACGTTTTAAAGTTTAATACTTTTCCCTATTTCACGGTTAAACTGGAGGTAACGAGGGCTTATCTTGGCCCGAGCCTCTTTGTTCTCCATGTGAATTAGCACAAATGAACAGCCTAAGAGTTACATTCACTAATATATATACTGTCAGAATGTTATGACGTCATTTCCTCTTAAAAGATCATTATGATATTATATTAAAAAGTAACATCTTTTACCACTCTTTTCCAGTACTGATTCAATGCGACGTACACACAAGGTGCCTGGGAGTTACTACCATAGTGTTCGACTGTAGTCATGTTTATTTTCCTGATACCCAAATTTTTGGTTGGTGTCGAGAGACGACTCTGTATGATGATGTATTCCAGACGTCTGTTAAGATCGATGTTGAAGGATATGTTGTTGGCTGAAGTAATAAACAGAGAAAATAAATTTCCCCATAATCCTTCTCCTTATACAAATAGTGGATTCTCTACTGTCTGCTCCCATCTGTTGACATCACGGCAGCTGGAAGCAGCTGACTGGATGGAAGTCAATAATATAGTGCCAGTCACTTCTAAGCATAGACAGGTACACTATTTTTCGGGTAATCATTATTTGTTTATGTTGTAATTTATGGAAAAAATTTGACACTTTTTTTTTTTTTTGGTAAATGTATTATATATAGAGAGAGAAGCTATATCCTAACTTATTGTATATGATTTTGGTGCAGGGTGACGACAACTATCATTGTCCATGATTAGAGGTAATCACACACAGAAGCCTAATGTAGAAAGATGTAACCAGAATGAAGCTAATATTGCCGAAGTTTCACTGAAAGGAGAGAGCGTGGAGAATAAGGCGGAGAGTTTAGCCAAGTATATTGTGTTTTCACTGCTGGAGAAGACAAAGGCGACAACTAATGATAAAGTTGAAGAAACACTTCTCAGATGTATCAAGACGATGGTGCACAGTCACGAAAAACAATTTAAGGGAATATTTAAAAAATTGGACATTACTCATGACACTGGATATGTGACATTTGTTGGAGTTTTCAATGAACTATTTGAAGGTGAAAAGATGGCTATTACTTGGGGCAGGATAATTGCACTATATGCTTTTGGTGGACAGATGGCTTTGTATTGCAAAGACAAAAATATGGAGGACTTGAGCGAAAAAATAGCAACATTTATAAGCAAATATGCCAGTGAAGTAGTTGCACCATTTGTCAGGAGAGCTGGTGGATGGATAAAAATATGTGAAGAATTTCCAGCAGAAGAAGGTTATACGTTGCTGGTTTAGATATCATTGTCCCTGAAGGTGTATAAAGCCTCCCCCCCCCCCTCTCTCTCTCTCTCTCTCTCTCTCTCTCTCTCTCTCTCTCTCTCTCTCTCTCTCTCTCTCTCTCTCTCTCTCTCTCTCTCTCCCTCTCTCTCTCTCTCTCTCTCTCTCCCTCTCTCTCTCTCTCTCTCTCTCTCTCTCTCTCTCTCTCTCTCTCTCTCTCTCTCTCTCTCTCTGTCTCTCTCTCTCTCTCTCTCTCTCTCCCTCTCTCTTTCTCTCTCTCTCTCTCTCTCTCTCTCTCTCTCTCTCTCTCTCTCTCTCTCTCTCTGTACATATATATATATATATTATTAAATATGACCGAAAAAGTAAGATTAATAATTCTAACACGAATTTTCTCAATCTTTCGTACATTACGCTTCACTGTTGGAGGTAAATCAAAAATCACTTCTCCAAAATTCATTTTTATTTCTAGTCTGACGCGACACGGGCGCGTTTCGTAAAACTTATTACATTTTCAAAGACTTCACAAATACACAACTGATTAGAACTTACGTATCTCTGATTTTATATCTACATTTGAGTGAGGTGGGAGGGGTGATGTGGCATTAACACAAGACAGAACAAGAGGGGATATTAATAGGGTATTAAAAGTATCAACACAAGACAGAACAGAAACAATGGGTATTGAATAGAAGTGTTTGTAGAAAGCCTATTGGTCCATATTTCTTGATGCTTCTATATTGGAGCGGAGTCTTGAGGTGGGTAGAATATAGTTGTGCAATAATTGGCTGTTGATTGCTGGTGTTGACTTCTTGATGTGTAGTGCCTCGCAAACGTCAAGCCGCCTGCTATCGCTGTATCTATCGATGATTTCTGTGTTGTTTACTAGGATTTCTCTGGCGATGGTTTGGTTCTGGGAAGAGATTATATGTTCCTTAATGGAGCCCTGTTGCTTATGCATCGTTAAACGCCTAGAAAGAAATGTTGTTGTCTTGCCTATATACTGTTTTTTTTGGAGCTTACAGTCCCCAAGTGGGCATTTGAAGGCATAGACGACGTTAGTCTCTTTTAAAGCGTTATGTTTTGTGTCTGGAGAGTTTCTCATGAGTAGGCTGGCCGTTTTTCTGGTTTTATAGTAAATCGTCAGTTGTATCCTCTGATTTTTGTCTGTAGGGATAACGTTTCTATTAACAATATCTTTCAGGACCCTTTCCTCCGTTTTATGAGCTGTGGAAAAGAAGTTCCTGTAAAATAGTCTAATAGGGGGTATAGGTGTTGTGTTAGTTGTCTCTTCAGAGGTTGCATGTCTTTTCACTTTCCTTCTTATGATGTCTTCGATGAAACCATTGGAGAAGCCGTTATTGACTAGGACCTGCCTTACCCTACAGAGTTCTTCGTCGACTTGCTTCCATTCTGAGCTGTGGCTGAGAGCACGGTCGACGTATGCGTTAACAACACTCCTCTTGTACCTGTCAGGGCAGTCGCTGTTGGCATTTAGGCACATTCCTATGTTTGTTTCCTTAGTGTAGACTGCAGTGTGGAAACCTCCGCCCTTTTCCATGACTGTTACATCTAGAAAAGGCAGCTTCCCATCCTTTTCCGTCTCGTAAGTGAAACGCAGCACGGAACTCTGCTCAAATGCCTCCTTCAGCTCCTGCAGATGTCTGACATCAGGTACCTGTGTAAAAATGTCGTCAACATACCTGCAGTATATGGCCGGTTTCAAGTTCATGTCGACTAAGACTTTTTGCTCGATGGTACCCATGTAGAAGTTTGCAAACAGGACACCTAGGGGAGAACCCATGGCGACCCCATCTACTTGCTTATACATTCCTAGTCAATAACGGCTTCTCCAATGGTTTCATCGAAGACATCATAAGAAGGAAAGTGAAAAGCCATGCAACCTCTGAAGAGACAACTAACACAACACCTATACCCCCTATTAGACTATTTTACAGGAACTTCTTTTCCACAGCTCATAAAACGGAGGAAAGGGTCCTGAAAGATATTGTTAATAGAAACGTTATCCCTACAGACAAAAATCAGAGGATACAACTGACGATTTACTATAAAACCAGAAAAACGGCCAGCCTACTCATGAGAAACTCTCCAGACACAAAACAGAACGCTTTAAAAGAGACTAACGCCGTCTATGCCTTCAAATGCCCACTTGGGGACTGTAAGCTCCAAAAAACCCAGTATATAGGCATGACAACAACATCTCTTTCTAGGCGTTTAACGATGCATAAGCAACAGGGCTCCATTAAGGAACATATAATCTCTTCCCATAACCAAACCATCGCCAGAGAAATCCTAGTAAACAACACAGAAATCATCGATAGATACAGCGATAGCAGGCGGCTTGACGTTTGCGAGGCACTACACATCAAGAAGTCAACACCAGCAATCAACAGCCAATTATTGCACAACTATATTCTACCCACCTCAAGACTCCGCTCCAATATAGAAGCATCAAGAAATATGGACCAATAGGCTTTCTACAAACACTTCTATTCAATACCCATTGTTTCTGTTCTGTCTTGTGTTGATACTTTTAATACCCTATTAATATCCCCTCTTGTTCTGTCTTGTGTTAATGCCACATCACCCTTCCCACCTCACTCAAATGTAGATATAAAATCAGAGATACGTAAGTTCTAATCAGTTGTGTATTTGTGAAGTCTTTGAAAATGTAATAAGTTTTACGAAACGCGCCCGTGTCGCGTCAGACTAGAAATAAAAATGAATTTTGGAGAAGTGATTTTTGATTTACCTCCAACAGTGAAGCGTAATGTACGAAAGATGGAGAAAATTCGTGTTAGAATTATTAATCTTACTTTTTCGGTCATATTTAATAATATATGTCTACAGGAAAGACTGCTACCAAAATATATATATATATATATATATATATATATATATATATATATATATATATATATATATATATATATATATATATATATATATATATATATATATATAAATATATAAAAGTGTAACAAGTATTATTAAAACATATAGTTTTTCATTTCAACAGATATCATTAATCTTTATGGACACTCAGAGTTTCAGTCCTGGAACAGAAACTTTTCTAGAAACGGGGAAATATGAACCTGTAGTCATGGATGAGGTAAAAAAAAAAAAAAAAAATTTACCTCTAAATCATCATCTGAGACTCAACATTACAAATTTTCTTAAGATTGTGATTTGTCATAAGATTGTGATTTGTCTTCTTCAGTCAAAGGATGACTATTCAAGTTATTATATTTTATCCAATATGTTATGTAAAACTATGTTGTGAATACAATATAATAAATGATGTTCCTTCTTTTTTTTTTTGTCATCTTATAAGGTAAATGTGGTACGATTTGATATGAGATTACAATTCGAGGGTGACAGCAAGAACCAACACTCCCGAGGCACAGAGCGCCGGTGCAGGTGCAGCAGGCGCAGCAAAGACCAGCACTCCCGAGGCACAGAGCATCGGTGCAGCAAAGACCAGCAGTCCCGAGGCACAGAGCGCCGGTGCAGGTGCAGCAGGCGCAGCAAATACCAGCACTCCCGAGGCACAGAACATCGGTGTAGCAAAGACCAACACTCCCGAGGCACTCAGCGACAGCGCAGCAGGCGCAGCAAAGACCAACACTCCCGAGGCACAGAGCGACAGCGCAGCAGGCGCAGTAAAGACCAACACTCCCGAGGCACAGAGCGACAGCGCAGCAGACGCAGCAAAGACCAGCACTCCCGAGGCAGAGAATGGAGGCGCAGTAAAGACCAGCACTCCCGAGGCAGAGAATGGAGGCGCAGTAAAGACCAGCACTCCCGAGGCAGAGAATGGAGGCGCAGTAAAGACCAGCACTCCCGAGGCAGAGAATGGAGGCACAGTAAAGACCAGCACTCCCGAGGCAGAGAATGGAGGCACAGTAAAGACCAGCACTCCCGAGGCAGTGAATGAAGGCGCAGTAAAGACCAGCACTCCCGAGGCAAAGACCAGCACTCTCGAGGTGGAGACCAGCACTCTCGAGGTGGAGAATGGAGGCTCAGTAAAGACTGTCACCTCCTTGAGTTATCACAGAGTAGCGGCGCTCCAAAGACCAACTTCAATCATGCTGCTCTTACACCACCTGTGCTGACCTTATGCTAGGAGAAAGAGGAGGAGGAGGAGGAAGGGTTTAATTGTACTTACCTCAGTACACGCATGAGGTTTCAGCAGGTGAACACCTTCTGTTGTAGTTCTGAAATAATTTTAAAAATAATATTTATATCTTGTGTTGGAAACAGGCTCATATAAACTTGTAAAATATTTTATCACTAATAAAAAAAAATATAACAACCAAAAGACCTGATATAAAACCCTCATCACTTTTAACTAAATTAGTTTAGTATCTCTTTGTCATAATACTGTACATTGCTGTCTCCTGATGTATTTGCAAAATATCACGTGACACCACTCATTTTGAATTTTAATTTATTCCTAGATATTATTTTCCCTCTTAAGGTTTTCTTTAGTTAAAAATGAATAATAATAATAATAATAATAATAATAATAACCTCTTTAAAAAAAAGAGAAAGAGCAAAAAGAAAAAATTTAAAATTTTGTCTCAATGGCCTATTTCCCATCAAAAGGAGGAATTTACAGTCCCAGTGAAAATGAAGAATCTAATAATAAAATTAGAAAAAAACAAACAGCTGCAACAACAGCAACAGAATCTAAACCAACACCAACACCAAGAACAACTAGTGAAAGAAAAAGTGAACAAAATAGAAGAAAATCTCAACAACAACAACAACAACGACGACACCACATACCATTTGTCAAAACAGCAGGTGGACTCTTACCCTCTAGTGACGCATATCATGTAAACTGAGATGGTCACATTAAAAACGAGAAAAATAACTTTAATAGGGATGTTTATATTGATGATTATGATTTAGAGGAAAGAACGCGAATAGCTAGAGTTGAAAGACGTTTACAGTATATTGAGGAGTGTTTAGGTAAGAGTAACATCATTAAAGCTGAACCAATAACAGCTTTAATTTATACACATGAAAGTGCTCAATTTATTATAAATAAAGTTTATCATAACTGGATTAGATTTATGGGACATGTGGCTCAGCAACTTATGTCTAGAACAATTGAAAATTTGTTTGGAGCTGCTGATCAATATTTGTTTGAGGGTTGGTTTGAAATTCAAAAAAATTTAGGATCACCCCCACTAAATTATCATTTTATCGACTATAAGGAAAATGTATTAGAAGTAAATAAGGAAATTTTGAATTTGGCATTAGAAGGTGATAGAGATCAAAATGGTAAACTCCTCTATCCTCAAGATTGTGAGTATATTAATCTTTATTTGGACAATACTACTAATAATGTGTATATTTTTTTATTCAATAAATGAATTAATAAACATATATAAAACAAAAACAGATGATGATAAAAATTATATAAACAAGGATAATGATCGGTCTCTTGTAAGTGGCCTAGATGCTTATAGTTTGGTTATGCCTGGAGTTGATAAACGATATAAGGTGTTAGGTTCCCATCGTATTTTATATAATACATTTGTAAATATGTCAAATTGAGAAATGTTCAACACTAGTCTAAATGGAATGGGAATGTCAGCTCTTAACGTCTGTGTTATTATTGTTCATGCCATGATTCATTTAAAATGTTTACTTGATAAAAATATACTTCCACTGAGAAAATGCAACACTCTAACAAACATTTCATTGAAGAAGTAATAAAACATGTTCCTTCCACATTATTCGGGCATCCCATGTTACCAATTGTTACCTTCAAAGACCAATAAAAAAACAATTTAATAACAATTTAATTAATTTTAAAAAAATAAGAAAACAATGTCGTGGAATATGACTACAAAGCCACTTTTATCATATTTTCCTTCTGATATAATTAGTGATACTATTGCAATTATTACAACTAGTGACACTACGTCAACAACAACTACATCCACTGCAACATCTACAATTACTACTGATATTTTTTTTTTTTTTTTTTTTTTTTTTTTTTTTGACATATATACAAGAGTTGTTACATTCATGTACAGCCACTAGTACGCGTAGCGTTTCGGGCAGGTCCCTGGAATACGATCCCCTGCCGCGAAGAATCGTTTTTTCATCCAAGTACACATTTTACTGTTGCGTTAAACAGAGGCTACAGTTAAGGAATTGCGCCCAGTAAATCCTCCCCGGCCAGGATACGAACCCATGACATAGCGCTCGCGGAACGCCAGGCGAGTGTCTTACCACTACACCACGGAGACTGTATCTCCACTATTGTCACCAATAAACAATGATGACAATAATAATAATAATAATAATGATAATATTAATAATTATTTTAACAGTAAACAAATGTTAGATACTGAAGATTTTACTCAAGATATGTTTTTTTTATAAATATGTACGATATCTAAACGAGGAAAAAAGAGCACCAGCTCTTCTTGTTTTTGATTTCGATAATACATTAGCCATATATGATGAACAACAACATTTACAACTGAATTTGTCAGATAGTTTTCCTTCAGTATATACACGGCCATTTTTATATGAGATGTTAGATTATATGAAAGCCACCAACAAACACAATATTCTTATTTTATGGACAGCAGGAAAACGATCATATATTCAAAATGTTTTAACTTTATTGAACATGTGTCAATATTTTACACATATTTTAACGTATTATGACTGTGTTTTATCTAAAAATAAATATGGTGTTAGTAAGTCATATAAATATATTGTCAATAAATACCCTAAACATTCAGATATGAGAGCCATACTGATAGATAACTGGGCTGTTTATAATGCTTTGGGAAGGAAAAGAAAGAGTTATAAGACAAATTATGATGATGGAATAGTCAAACAGCAATACAGTCGACTGATATCTATCAAACCATATACCATATATGACGTGGTGAAAGAATTTGGGGCTTTCAATATACCCCCTCATCAAATAAATGATATTGATATGTTCATTCGTTCTAAAGGCTTAAACGGCAAAACCAATAATAATTATAATCATAATAATGGAACAGATTCATCCACACCAGGAAAATTAGACCAGTACCCATCATATGGGGACACAGCTCTCTTATCCTTAATATGTTTCTGTGAAAGAGAAATCTTTGGGATAGTAGCAACTCCGACTATACAAAACAAAAGAAGTATAAACAGTGAGTACTATATTATTATGCTTGAAAACGATCAGTTATCATGGATAAATAGAAACAAGGTAGAAAATAGTAATATGATCAGAAGTAGACAATGCCGTCCCCTTATATGGATACAAATTTCAACTTAATGACGGTAGTACTATTAATATCTATTTTATATTTCTATAAGTTTGATTAAGTGGGTACTCGTGGGATTATGCCTGAAAGCTTCTAAGGCAGAATCCCGGCTGGAGAAGCAACAATATGGTGTTCAGCTGACATTGGAATGGTCAAAGAGCGATTGGTTTGTATCCCTAGGACTCAATGATCGTTTGTCATCTTGTGTTAATTCATCATCATAATCATTCATTCCATACGTTTTTATTTCGGATATGATTTTTTCTATTAATTCAAGTTGGTTATTTAACATTAATTCTTGTTCATGTATAGTGTCAATAGTTGAAAGGTTAACCCTTTTCCATAATTCATTTTTACTTTCCTCTGTTTTTCTGTAAATTTCTTCAATGTTGTTTTTATAAATTTCTTGAGAGTTTTTTTAGTTGCCATTGATAATGCTCATGTAACTGTTGTATACAAAATTTATTATTGTTTTCCAATTGGTTTACATTATTTTGAAATGTGTTTTGAATTTCATTTATTTTTGAATTAGAGATTGTATTCATATTTACACAACTTTTTATGAGTTCATTCATGCGTTTGCATAACAGAAAACAAAGGTAAATCAATTGAGTGTAGATTGAAAATGGTATAATTGATCGTTTCCTTTCCGGCATTTGTTCAGTGCACTTTGCAGCTTCCTGTGAGGTAGCTGCTTTCATAGCTGCTGCCTCTAGAGCGGCCTTGGCACTTGGGCTGTTCTGCAGTATTTCTGCAAAAAAAGAGTCCCCCTGGAAGGAGCCTTCCATCAGCTTTGTCCCCTGTTTCCAGGAGGTTGCATACCCTGTGCTGGTTTGAATTCTGATTTTCCCTGAGTCTCTTTATCTACTCTCTGGCTTCCTCTAACTCATTCCTTTGGTTCTGTATTAATGTTTGCATTTCCTGCAGGTCTCTAACAAACCTCTCTTTCATGTCCTGCAAGTCTCTGCTGAATCCCATTTTCATTTCTTGCAGGTCTCTGTTGAACCCCATTTGCATTGCCTGCAGGTCTCTAACAAACCTCTCTTTCATGTCCTGCAGGTCTCTGCCGAATCCCCCTAATGTCTGGTTGAGCCATTCAGAGGTAGTATTCACCATTCTCCCCTGTCCCTGTATTTGGTGATGTCCCTCAATCATTTTCCCTGGCTGAGGGGAAAAAAAAAGTCCTGGCTTTTTCTTGTGCGTGTGTTTGTGTTTATGAGTGTGTGTTTGTTGTATGTGTACTCACCTAGTGGTACTTACCAAGTTGTGTTTGCGGGGGTTGAGCTCTGGCTCTTTGGTCCCGCCTCTCAACGGTCAATCAACAGGTGTACAGGGTCCTGAGCCTATTGGGCTCTATAATATCTACACTTGAAACTGTGTATGGAGTCAGCCTCCACCACATCACTTCCTAATGCATTCCATTTGTCAACCACTCTGACACTAAAAAAGTTCTTTCTATTATCTCTGTGGTTCATTTGGGCACTCAGTTTCCACCTGTGTCCCCTAGTGCGTGTGCCCCATTTGTTAAACAGCCTGTCTTTATCAACCCTGTCGATTCCCTTGAGGATCTTGAATGTGCTGACCATGTCCCCCCTAACTCTTCTGTCTTCCAACGAAGTGAGGTTTAATTCCCGTAGTCTCTCCTCGTAGCTCATACCTCTCAGCTCGGGTACTAGTCTGGTGGCAAACCTTTGAACCTTTTCCATTTTAGTCTTATGCTTGACTAGATATGGACTCCATGCTGGAGCCGCATACTCCAGGATTGATCTGACATATGTGGTATATAATGTTCTGAAAGATTCCTTACACAAGTTTCTAAAGGCCGTTCTTATGTTAGCCAACCTGGCATATGATGCTGCTGTTATCCTCTTGATATGAGCTTCAGGGGACAGGTCTGGCGTGATATCAACCCCCCGGGCTTTCTCTCTCTCTGACTCATGAAGTATTTCATCTCCCAAATGATACCTTTTATCTAGTCTCCTGCTTCCTACCCCTATCTTTATTACATTACATTTGCTTGGGTTAAACTCTAACAGCCATTTGTTCGACCATTCCTGCAGCTTGTCCGGGTCTTCTTGAAGCCTCAAGCTGTCTTCCTCTGTCTTAATCCTTCTCATAATTTTGGCGTCGTCAGCAAACATTGAGAGGAATGAGTCTATACCCTCTGGGAGATCATTTACGTATATCAGAAACAGAATAGGTCGAAGTACAGAGACCTGTGGGACTCCACTGGTGACTTCACGCCAGTCTGAGGTCTCACCCCCTCACTGTAACTCTCTGCTTCTTATTGTTTAGGTACTCCCTTATCCACTGGAGCGCCCTACCAGTTACTCCTGCCTGTTTCTCCAGCTTATGCATCAACCTTTTATGGGGTACTGTGTCAAAGGCTTTCCGACAGTCCAAAAAAATGCAGTCCACCCACCCTTCTCTTTCTTGTTTAATCTTTGTCACCTGATCGTAGAATTCTATCAAGTCTGTAAGGCAAGATTTACCCTCCCTGAAACCATGTTGATGGGTTGTCACGAAGTCTCTTCTCTCCAGATGTGTTACTAGGTTTTTTTCTCACGATCTTCTCCATCACATTGCATGGTATACAAGTTAAGGACACTGGCCTGTAGTTCAGTGCCTCTTGTCTGTCATCCTTTTTGTATATTGGTACTACATTAGCAGTCATCCATATTTCTGGTAGGAACCCCCCGTTTCCAGTGACCTACTATACACTATGAAGAGTGGTAAGCAAAGTGCTCCTGCACACTCTTTCAATACCCATGGCGAGATTCCATCCGCCCAACACCTTTCCTCACATCAAGCTCCAATAGGTGCTTCTTGACCTCATCTCTTATAATTTCGAACCTATCCAAGTTCACCTGGCTTGCTGCAACCTCTTCTAGCGCCATGCCATCTCCCTGTTCTATTGTAAAGACCTCCTGGAACCTTTTGTTGAGTTCTTCACAAACCTCTTTGTCATTCTCTGTGTACCTGTCCTCGCCCACCCTAAGTTTCATCACCTGTTCCTTCACTGTTGTCTTCCTCCTGATGTGACTGTGTAGTAGCTTTGGTTCGGTCTTGGCTTTATTAGCTATATCATTTTCATACCTTTTCTCAGCTGCTCTTCTCGCACTGACATACACGTTCCTGGTTCTCTGGTATCTCTCTCGACTTTCTGGTATTCTGTTATTATGGAAGTTCCTCCATGCCCTTTTGTTCAGCTCCTTTGCTTTCATACATTCCCTATTAAACCACGGATTCTTCCTTTGTTTCTCGGTTTTTTCCTGTCAGGCTGGGACAAACCTGCTTACAGCCTCCTGACATTTTTTGGGTGACATAGTCCATCATGTCTTGCACGGACTTGGTTCCGAGTTCTGTGTCCCAATGTATATCCCATAGGAATTTATTCATTTCCTCATAGTTTCCCTTTCGGTATGCCAGCCCTTTGGTTCCCAGTTCTTTTTTGGGGGTAATAATTCCCAGCTCAACCAGGTACTCAAAGCTCAATACACTATGATCACTCATTCCGAAGGGGGCATCCAACTTAACTTCCCTTATATCCGACTCATTTAGGGTAAATATCAGATCAAGCAAGGCTGGTTCATCCCCTCCTCTCATTCTTGTCGGTCCCTTGACGTGTTGACTTAGAAAGTTTCTTCTTGCCACATCCAGTAGTTTAGCTCTCCATATGTCTGGGCCTCCATGTGGGTCTCTGTTCCCCCAATCTGTCTTCCTATGGTTGAAGTCTCTCATGATTAGAAGTCTGGATCCGTTCCTGCTAGCCACAGAAGCTGCTCTCTCTATTATATTGATGGTGGCCAAGTTGTTTCTATCATATTCCTGTCTGGGTCTTCTGTCATTCGATGGGGGGTTATATATGACTACTATTATAATTTTCTGTCCTCCAGTTGCTATGGTGCCTGATATGTAGTCACTGAAACCTTCATAGTTCTGAATTACCGTCTCTTCGAAACACCAACCTTCTCTTAGTAGCAAAGCTACACCACCTCCTGCTCTCCCTTCTCTCTCTTTCCTCACTACATAGTAGACCTGTGGAAACCATGTCATGTCCCCCCCTAACTCTTCTGTCTTCCAGCGAAGTGAGGTTTAATTCCCGTAGTCTCTCTTGGTAGCACATACCTCTCAGCTCGGATACTAGTCTGGTAGCAAATCTTTGAACCTTTTCCAGTTTAGTCTTATCCTTGACTAGATTTGGACTCCATGCTGGGGCTGCATACTCCAGGATTGGCCTGACATATGTGGTATACAAAGTTCTGAATGATTCCTTACACTAGTTTCTGAATGCCGTCCGTATGTTGGCCAGCCTGGCATATGCCGCTGATGTTATCCTCTTGATATGTGCTGCAGGAGACAGGTCTGGCGTGATATCAACCCCCAAGACTTTTTCTTTCTCTGACTCCTGAAGAATTTCCTCTCCCAGATGATACCTTGTATCTGGCCTCCTGCTCCCTACACCTACCTTCATTACATTACATTTGGTTGGGTTAAACTCTAACAACCTTTTGTTCGACCATTCCTTCAGCTTGTCTAGGTCTTCTTGAAGCCTCAAACAGTCCTCTTCTATCTTAATCCTTCTCATAATTTTGGCATCGTCAACAAACATTGAGAGAAATTAATCTATTCCCTCCGGGAGATCATTTACATATATCAGAAACAAGATAGGACAGAGCCCTGTGGGACTCCACTGGTGACTTCATGCCAATCGGAGGTCTCACCCCTCACCGTAACTCTCTGCTTCCTATTGCTTAGATACTCCCTTATCCACTGGAGCACCTTACCAGCTACACCTGCCTGTCTCTCCAGCTTATGTACCAGCCTCTTATGCGGTACTGTGTCAAAGGCTTTCCGACATCCAAGAAAATGCATTCCGCCCAGCCCTCGCTTTCTTGCTTAATCTTTGTCACCTGATCGTAGAATTCTATCAAGCCTGTAAGGCAAGATTTACCCTCCCTGAACCCATGTTGGCGATTTGTCACGAAGTCCCTTCTCTCCAGATGTGTTACCAGGTTTTTTCTCATGATCTTCTCCATCACCTTGCATGGTATACAAATCAAGGACACTGGTCTGTAGTTCAGTGCCTCTTGCCTGTCGCCTTTTTTGTATATTGGGACCACATTCGCCGTCATCCATATTTCTGGTAGGTCTCCCGTCTCCAGTGACTTACTATACACTATGGAGAGTGGCAAGCAAAGTGTCTCTGCACACTCTTTCAGTATCCATGGTGAGATCCCATCTGGACCAACAGCCTTTCTAACATCCAGATCCAGCAGGTGTCTCTTGACCTCCTCTCTCGTAATTTCGAACTCTTCCAAGGCCGCCTGGTTTACCTCCCTTTCTCCTAGCACAGTGACCTCACCTTGTTCTATTGTGAAGACCTCCTGGAACCTCTTGTTGAGTTCTTCACACACCTCTCTGTCATTCTCTGTATACCTGTCCTCGCCTGTTCGAAGTTTCAATACCTGTTCTTTCACTGTTGTTTTCCTTCTGATGTGACTGTGGAGTAGCTTTGGTTCGGTCTTGGCTTTGTTTGCTATATCATTTTCAAAACTTTTCTCTGCTTCTCTTCTCACCCTGACGTACTCATTCCTGGTTCTCTGGTATCTCTCTCTGCTTTCTGGTGTTCTGTTATTCCGGAAGTTCCTCCACGCCCTTTTATTCAGTTTCTTTGCTTCCATACATGCCCTATTATACCATGGATTCTTCTGTTGCTTCTCGGATTTTTCCCTTTGGGCCGGGATGAACCTGTTTACTGCCTCCTGAAACTTTTGGGTAACATAGTTCATCATACCCTGTACAGACTTATCTCTGAGGTTTGTGTCCCAAGGTATTTCACTTAGGAAACTTCTCATCTGTTCATAATTTCCTTTTCGGTATGCCAGCCTTTTGATTCCTAGTTCTTTTTTGGGGGAGATAAGTCCTAGCTCTACCAGGTACTTAAAGTTCAGTACACTGTGGTCACTCATTCCCAAGGGCACTTCCATCTTAACTTCTCTTATATCCCACTCATTTAGGGTAAATATCAAATCAAGCATTGCTGGTTCATCTTCTCCTCTCATTCTTGTTGGTTCTTTGATGTGCTGGCTTAGAAAGTTTCTTGTTGCCACGTCCAGCAGCTTAGCCCTCCATGTTTCTGGTCCTCCATGCGGGTCTCTGTTCTTCCAATCATATTCCTGTCTAGGTCTTCTCTCATTTGGTGGTGAATTATATATGACTACGACTATAATTTTTTTCCCTCCATTTGTTACGGTACCTGCTATGTAGTCACTGAAACCTACACAGCCCTGAATATCCATCTCCTCAAAATCCCAGCCTTTTCTTACCAGCAGAGCTACACCACCCCCACCACCTCTTCCTTCCCTCTCTTTCCTCATAACATAATAGTCTGGTGGGAACACTGCGTTTGTTATCGTTTTCGAGATCTTTGTTTCTGTGAGGACTATTATGTCTGGGTTTTCCTCTAGTACCCTGTTACGAACCCGGATCCATCGTCCGAGCACGGAGCAGTGACGACCGCGCCATCTGTGGGTCAGCTCCCGAAACCCCCCTCCAAACGGACGACGACACCTGGTGAGGACGACGTGTACTGGCCACAAGGGCCAGTTTCCAGTCCCGTTCAGCGTTCAACACCGCCGCTGCTGACCTCTGATGAGGTGGTGCTCAGACAACAACGCCATCTATGGAGTGGATATGTTGGGCGTTTGTGTCTGAGCCTGTAAGTGAGGTGCTTTTGTGTGTCCCTGTTATTGATGACGTTTCTGCTTACAGAGTCGATCTGGGACTGCTGTGATGGAAGTTGAGTCAGTCTACCCAAGGCAGCCGTCCCCATACCTTGTGCTTTGCTGCAGCAGCTGTGAGTCGTCTCCCGGAGGAACACTGTAGTGTTACCCTGCCTGTGAAGCGGCAGTGAAGGATTGTCATTCCCGGTACCGACTGCTGGAGACGATTAACCACTGGGGTAGTGTAGACAGGAGAGTGATCTGTGGTATCACACGAGGCTCCTGACTAGGGCGCTACCCTAGTATCGCTCGTGGAGTGGCCTGACCAGCGTTGCTGATCCGGAACTTGCCAGCTGTGTTGCTGGACTTGTGGTTGACGGCCTCCACGGCGGTGCCCCCAGTGGAACTGTGTTTTGGCTGGCCTGTGGCCGGGGTAGACTCAGCTTCTCAAAGGATTCGTTGTGAGGCCACGAAAGCACCGAGAGCTTGGATCCAGAGTCTTCAGGAGAAGACAATTGTGTAAATAATTCCCCTATACAGTGCTAATACCCCTCCCCCCGTGTAATCTTTTTATATATTATTTATTGGTGATGGAAATAATTATAGTATTAAGTTCTTGACTTTACTTCCCTTCCCCTTTAAGTTACTTGCGTCACGGATCTCATCCCTTGAAAGCCACTACTGGCTTGGGGCTGGATACCCTTCCTCATAACATCAGAGTACGAACCCAGTTGCGACCCGAGAGGGCTGTTCTCCAAGCTCATTTGCTTTATTTGTAATTCCATCTATGTTAGTGTACATTGCCTTGAGGCTCACTTTCTTCTGTCCCATCTCAAATCGCCTCCTTGGTGAGTGTTCTGCTGGTGGGGGAGGCTGTTCCATGGGTGTGAGGACCTGTGAGGGGGATAACAGGGTCTCGGAGGATACTGGGTTGAGGGGCGGGGGATCCACTGAAAGGGAGGGACAGGGAGGGTATGGGGTGAAAGGGGATGGAGGACGGGAAGGAAAGGGGGGGAGGGAGGACTCGGGAGGAGGGGAGGAGTAGAAGGGTGGGGATTGGGTGTGGGGGGAGGGAGATTTGGCTGAACATTTGAGTGGGGGCAGGGAGGGTTTGGGGTAGGGGGGTTTTCTATGCAGAGGAGGGAGGCGGGGTTGTCCTCCCTTCTGGTGTTACTGGGTAGCTGGTTGTGGGTTTCCCCCTCGCTTCTGGGGGTGTTGTGTTGGGAGCTGTGACTTCCTGGTTTTCCCCTCTCACCCTGCGCCTCTTCCTTGCTTCTGCCGCAACGGCTCTCTCCTCCCTTGTCATGTCTTTCTGGAGGAATACATTTTTTAATTTTCCCACGTTTTTCAGGGAGCTCTTACTTGATAGAATCTTCTTTTTTGTGCTCTCGTTTGCAAACACTATCTTTATCATTCGGTCTCGGTCTTTGTTGTACCAACCTAGCCTGAAAACCTTCTCAATGCTATGCTCAGCCTCTTCCATGTCTAATGCCTTTAGTACTTCATTCACTGCTGCTTTGTCTTTGTCATTCCACTCTGTCCTATTAGAGCCTTCCTGCTCTTTAATACCCACCGCAATCACTGATCTGTTCCTTTCCAGCAGTTGGGTAGTGGAGCGTGCCGCCTCCTGAGAGATGGCTGCTTTCATGGCCACCTCCATCACTGCAGTCATTACTTCAGAGTTATTTTTTTTTAGTATTTCCGCAAATGTTGCTTTTATTGTGGCATTCTCATTCAAAAAACTATTACCACCTTCTCCCTGGATGGTTCTCTGATTCTCAGCCTCGATACCATTCTCTTTGAGGGCTCTAATCTGCTCCTTTGCTGCTGTCAGCTCTCTTTTCAGGTTGCTTATTTCGTTCTTCATTTCCTGCATCATTTCTTGCATCTCACTCTTGATGTCCTCCAGAAACTGGGCGAACATTCCCTTCATTTCATCACCTTGGCTCTTCCCTGTTCCCCTGGTACCTCTGGCTGCCATGCTTGACCCTGTTCCTATACTTGTGCCGTGAAAGGATTTGTCAGGAGGGCAGAGCGGGATGGGGGAGGGAGAGAGAGAGAGAGAGAGGAAGAGAGAGAGAGAAAGAGAGAGAGAAAGAGAGAGAGAAAGAGAGAGAGAGAGAAGGGAGTGATAAAGGGAGAGATAAATGGGTGGGTAGGGGGGATCCGACCCTTCCACTGAAGTGAGAAGAAAGTAGAAGGGAGGGGGGGAGGAGATGGAGAGAGAGGCGGGAGGGAGAGAGGGAGAGAGAGGAGAGGGAGAGAGCGGGTGAGGGAGAGAACGGGTGAGGGAGAGAGGGGGGGGGAGGTGTGTGTGTGTATATGTGTGTAGATGTGTGTGTGTAGTTGTGTGTGTGTGTGTGTGTGTGTGTGTGTGTGGGCAGAGAGGGAGGTCGAAGGTAAGAGTGGGAGAGAGAGAAAGAGAAAGAGAAAGAGAGAAAGAGAAAGAGAGAAAGAGAGAGAGAGAGAGAGAGAGAGAGAGAGAAAGAGAGAGAGAGAGAGAGAGAGAGAGAGAGAGAGAGAGAGAGAGAGAGAGAGAGAGAGAGAGAGAGAGAGAGAGAGAGAGAGAGAGAGAGAGAGAGAGAGAGAGAGAGAGAGAGAGAGAGAGAGAGAGAGAGAGAGAGAGAGAGAGAGAGAGAGAGAGAGAGAGAGAAAGAGAGAGAGAGAGAGAGAGAGAGAGAGAGAGAGAGAGAGAGAGAGAGAGAGAGAGAGAGAGAGAGAGAGAGAGAGAGAGAGAGAGAGAGAGAGAGAGAGAGCAGGAGAGAGATAGTGGGAGAGATAGAGAGTGGGAGAGAGAGAGAGTGGGAGAGAGGGAGTGGGAGAGGGAGAGAGGGGGAGAGAGTGGGGAGGGGAAGAGTGTGTGTATGGGCAATGCGGGGGACAGGGGGTGGGGGGGTGGAGATGGCGACCAGGTCAGGTCAGGTCAGATGGGGGGGTCAAGATGGGGGGGGGATAGTAAGGTCCTGATCCCAGGTGTTAATGCCTTTTCCCCTGACTGATCGATTGTGTGTGTGTGTGTGTGTGTGTGGATGTGTGCGTGTGTGTGTGTGTCTGTTTTAGCATGTGCACACTTGTGTGCGTGTATACGTACGTGGGCGGGTGTGCGTGTATGTGTCAAGATATCCCATATGCGTTACCTCTGCCTAAATGAGCCACCCTGAGATTTTTAAATATATATGATATCCTGAACAAGAATTTGATAATATTTTACCTCAATCTGTACACCTGATTAATTGACCAGAGAGGGGGTACATACCAGTCTCCTCCTGCTCACACAACCAGATGAGTAAGGACGATGTATGATGACGATGGTTATCCTTCGTTGTCTCCCACTAGGTGATTCACTAAGTGCTGGTAGATTGATGAGGTCGGTTCTTCTCTGTCTACACAAAGCTCTGGAGTCAGTCACTGTATCGTTGTGTGACAGTTCACTAACTCACTGTACCACTGATCACAGTCACCACTCAACAACACAGTCAGGTAGTTCTGCGGCGGGGTGTCCCACCCGGTCAGGTCGCACACTTACATGCACCGGTGAAGCCACTTGCTCCACTTTGGTTTCTTCGCACTATCGCTAGCGATATGACTATGCTATATTGCACCCTGCTAGCTACACACTGCGAGAGGCCAAATACTATGATCTAGCCTCTATACTCCTTCAATGTCCCGAGAAATTCACGAATTTCCGCGGACCTCACTAATCGTGTGTCTCCCCTACCATATCCCGGCCTACTGGTGTGTGTGTGTGTTTGTGTACTCACCTAATCTAATTGTACTCATCTAATGGTGCTTGCGGAGGTTGAGCATTGTCCCTTTGATCCCGCCTCTCAACTGTCAATCAACTGGTGTACAGATTCCTGAGCCTACTGGACTCTTTCATATCTCCATTAGGAACTGTGTATGGAGTCATCCTTTACCACATCACTGCCTAGTGCATTTCATTTATTAACTACTCTGACACTGAAAAAAATCTTTTTAACGTCTCTGTGGCTCATCTGGGTACTAAGTTTACACCTGTGTCCCCTTTGTGCGTGTCCCAGCCATGCTGAAGAGTTTGTCTTTGCCCACCCTGTCAATTCCTCTGATAATTATGTATGTGGCTATCATGTTTCCCCTTACTCTTCTGTTTTCCAGGGATGTGAGGTTCAGCTCCTTTAGCCTTTCCTTGTAGCTCATACCTCTCAGTTCCGGGACGAGCCTGGTAGCATACCGCTGAATCTTCTCTAACTTCGTCTTGTGTTTAACTAGGTTTGGACTCCAGGCTGGAGCTGCATTTTCCAGGATTGGTCGGATATTGTGTGTGTGTACTCACCTAGTTGTGCTTGCGGGGGTTGAGCTCTGGCTCTTTGGTCCCGCCTCTCAACCGTCAATCAACAGGTGTACAGGTTCCTGAGCCTATTGGGCTCTATCATATCTGTGAGGGAATCAAGATTCCCTCAGCTAGTTTTCCTAGTTTCTAGATTAGGCTAGTCCCTCTAGGGACTCTAGAAACTGAAGCTTTCAAACTAACATATACTTTTGGGGTGTTGAATGAAAGATTATGCTAAGGACTGTCGGTTGGGACTGGTTAGAAGTCTGTGATTGCTCTGTAGAGAGAATTACAGAGATTTTCCTGTTTTGTGAAATAGGATGAGGAGGTGAGAGTGAAGTGGTATGTGAGGTACTTTACTAAAACCGTTAGGTGGGGGGAGAGTGGGGTGAACGTTGCCCCCCCCCCCCCCACCATGTGAGACAATGCGCCTTGTCTTTAGGCCTCTCCTTCCTTGTGACGTCACAGGACGCTTGAGGGTGAGTGAGGCTGTGATTGGGGTAGGCATGTATGCTCCGAGCTGTGTTTTGGCGCGAAAGGCTGTGATTGGTAGCGGCACGAGGGAACAGTGCCGGCTTCATGCTCATTGGTCAAGACAAAGTAGGGGAGGAGGTATGGGCATTTTGAGTTTCCTTAGCCCACGAAATCGTCAGTTTGAGCAGGGTAGCAGGTGGACAAGCACGTATCTGGGTGGAGGGGGGGAGTTTTCCCCCTCCACCCCCGTTAATCGTGGACGCTATGGTGTTGTCTAGCAGGGATGGCACTCCTGCCATCCCGAGTTGTATCAAGGCCCAATTTTCGTGAAATTTGGGGCCGACGAGGTACGGAAGGACCAGCATAATAGCCTCAGAGACAGTGGGCACCCATGAGGCAACTGGCAGAGCCTCATGGTGTAACAGGTGGTTTGAATATCCTGTCTAGTGTAGAACTATTGGTGGAATCAGGGCAGTGTAATTGTGGTGAGATTACAGGCCCCTGTGGGACTTTAAATTCCACCCTGTTTGTTTGCCCGGTGGTGACGCCGCCGGCCATTGTCACCCCAGTGTAGAGCAAGGAAGGCTCTGGTTTGCTGGAGTTGTTGGTGATTCCCCACCCACGTGTGTATGCCCGGGGGCCACCCCCAGGCCACCCCAGCCACCCACCGCATGGCCCGGCCACCCCGCCCGCCCGCGCGCTGGCTACCCCACCCGCCTGCCCGCGCGCCGGCTACCACCCCCCTCTCAGCTCGGGAGGGGCGCTGTGGGCCACCCGGTGGCCACAGGCCTAGGCCACCCCCTTGGGTCACTTGGCCACTTTCCCGGGACAGCCTAGGGCCACATCTTGTCGATGCATGAGGAGCAAGCTAAGTGTTGACAGCTAGAGTGGTAGTGACCTGGGAAATGAGTGAAAGGAGGAGGTTAGACGTGAGTAAAATTATCATTGTGTACAGTGTGATGAGTACTGGTGGAAATTCCCGGTAAGAGTTGTCTCATAGCCCTGCCAGGCTAGGGAAGCAGGTGAGTGACAGCTGTCTGTAGCACGCCTAGGTGACTGGTAGGGCGGTACCTGGAGATAGATGTTGTACACGACCACACTGTAGTTATATATATATATATATATATATATATATATATATATATATATATATATATATATATATATATATATATATATATATATATATATATATATATATGTCGTACCTAGTAGCCAGAACGCACTTTTCAGCCTACTATGCAAGGCCCGATTTGCCTAATAAGCCAAGTTTTACTGAATTAATGTTTTTTCGACTACCTAACCTAACCTAACCTAACTTTTTTGGCTACCTAACCTAACCTAACCTATAAAGATAGGTTAGGTTAGGTTAGGTAGGGTTGGTTAGGTTCGGTCATATATCTACGTTAATTTTAACTCCAATAAAAAAAAATTGACCTCATACATAATGAAATGGGTAGCTTTATCATTTCATAAGAAAAAAATTTGAGAAAATATATCAATTCAGTAAAACTTGGCTTATTAGGCAAATCGGGCCTTGCATAGTAGGCTGAGAAGTGCATTCTGGCTACTAGGTACGACATATATATATATATATATATATATATATATATATATATATATAAATATATATATATATATATATATATATATATATATATATATATATATATATATATACATATATATATATATATGTGTGTGTGTAGACTGACTCGAGTATGTAACCGGTCAGTGTAGAGATTTACCATATAAGTGATCCAGCCTGTCGATTCTATATAATCGTTCAGACTTGATTAATGCCATAGTGTACCGCATATAAATTGTATCAGTAGAGGTAGGCAGGCCAGATTGCAGGGATGTCAGTGGGTACCCTGAGGTCTGTGTAGTTAGTTACATTTACCTGATGATATAATTTTCATTGATTATGTGAATGCCATTTCTATATGTTCATTTGCATGTTTATGTACTGTGCTGTGTGGTAAGTCAGTAGATGTGATTGCTGACTGATTGCCTAATGATGTCATTAGCATGTGGGGTATGCTGACGGCATCATTATGTTGCAGGTTTGTGCAGTGTTGTTTCAGTTTATACGATATTATTGTTGCCCTGGTAGCTGTGTTGAGGGTTTAAGGGACCTCTAGGATTATTCAGGGGAATTCACAGTACTTAATGAGAGCAGGCAATTAATTGGTTAATTGCCTTGCTGAGGTAAGTGTGTGTTCACAGTAGTCCTTTGCAACGGTTGCAAGAAGGGGGGCAGTAATATTGGTATACTCTTGTGTGTTGCACAACCGTGTGTCATTATTGTGTGGGCACAGTATTTAACGAGTTGCAGTAGCCGCAACGGTATGTGGGCAGTGCATTTGTGTTCTTGCATGCTATTGTAGTGTGACCTATGTAACACTGGGGTTACTTTGTTCCTTTAAGTTGTGTTGAGGACTTAAGGATTCAGTGAGTTAATAATTGGGGAATTAACTGGATAAGGGGTGCACACTTATTGTGGAGTGAGTGAGGGCTGTTATGAGAGAGAACAGCGTTGAGCTTGAGTGAGATACGTCTCGGGATCAATTAATTGTCCGTGTGACAACTAATTGACCACTCTAGCTAATTATGTAATTAGCCTTCTCATCATGAATTCACGTAGTGGGAGAGAATCTGTCAGAGTCTGTCAGTATTTGTGTTAACGTAATTTGCTCGAGACTAATTAGCTTTCTGGGGTATAGGAATTAGTGGCTCATGTTAATTAGTGGAGTAATTAACATCGGGAGGGCTCAGATGACTCGGTAAAGCGAGGTCATGGAGCTAGCATAAATCGTTGTATTAATCATATCCTGTCTGACGACAGTGGATTAATGGCACTTAATTAGTTAATTCGGGGTAATTAACTCCTTTCCCGTGAATTCACAGTGTTGGATGAGATCTGCTTAGGCAGTGCGGAGTGAGACGTATTTATGGATGATTAATTATTGGTCCTGGTGACAGTTAATTAATTGCTCGGAGTTAGTTAGGGTAATTAACACTCACTAGTAATTTTTTGACACAGACTGTTGAGAAGCTGCCAAGTTACGGTAGGCTTAGTTAACGTAACTCAATGGGGATGTAATTAGTGGTCCGTTTGACCTTAATTGAGGATTACTCACTGAATACTTGCTAGGAGTCAAGTGTGATGTAATATAAGTTTGAGTTATTGTTAACAAGAGAGACAAGTGTTAATGATTAACATAGAGTATCATCATGTTGTTGTCTAGTGTGAGACAATTGTTTGTGATTACCGTAGTACTTTGTTGCTGACTGTTGCGATCAGTCAATTAACGTAATTAATCACTTAAGGCAATTTCTTTTGGTTGTCGTCTGGTGACGAGAGTAGAGTAATCTAGGGATTTGTGGAGCTGTGTTCCAGAATCCCGCCTTGCCTGTCTTTGTTATTATTTACAGTGCAACTTCTTGTAGGGAGTTGCAAAGAGTGTTCACACTGGGTTGTGATAGAGGGGGTCACTTGGAATACCCGCCTAGCAACGTGGATCTCTCCTGGGGGGCGGGAGGACCCCTAAGCTTGTGATTATAGTAGCTGTCAGGGAAACCGAGACACTATTGATTGCATGCTTGTGTCTTCAGTGGATATCCTTCATTTGTTCAGTTAGTTCATGTTGTCAGACCGAAGTGTCAGCAAGATGGAGCCTGCTGTCACTTCTCGAGGGGCTGTTGAATAGCTGTGTTGCAAATGATACTTGATGGACAATAACGTAACCATTCGCTGTGGTACTCACCTAATTGTGCTTGCGGGGGTTGAGCTTTGGCTCTTTGGTCCCGCCTCTCAACTGTCAATCAACTGGTGTACAGGTTCCTGAGCCTACTGGGCTCTATCATATCTACATTTGAAACTGTGTATGGAGTCCTCCTTTACCACATCACTGCCTAGTGCATTCCATTTATTAACTACTCTGACACTGAAAAAATTCTTTCTAACGTCTCTGTGGCTCATCTGGGTACTAAGTTTCCACCTGTGTCCCCTTGTTCGTGTCCCACCCGTGCTGAAGAGTTTGTCTATGTCCACTTGTCAATTCCCCTGAGAATTTTGTAGGTAGTTATCATGTCTCCCCTTACTCTTCTGTTTTCCAGGGATGTGAGGTTCAGCTCCTTTAGCCTTTCCTCGTAGCTCAATCCTCTCAGTTCCGGGACGAGCCTGGTGGCATACCGCTGAATCTTCTCTAACTTCGTCTTGTGTTTAACTAGGTATGGGCTCCAGGCTGGAGCTGCATATTCCAGGATTGGTGTTACATAAGTGGTATACAGGGTTATGAAAGATTCCTTTCACAAGTTTCTGAAGGCAGTTCTTATGTTGGCCAGTCTAGCATATGCCGCTGATGATATTCTTTTGATGTGGGCCTCTGGGGACAGGTTCGGTGTGATATCAACCCCCAGATCCTTCTCTCTATTTGACTCTTGCAGGATTTCCCCTCCCAGATGATACCTTGTGTTCAGCCTCCTGCTCCCTTCGCCTAATTTCATCACCTTACACTTTCCCAAGTTAAACTTTAGCAGCCATTTTCTAGACCATTCCTCCAGTTTATCCAGGTCATCCTGTAGTCTCTGTCTATCTTCATCCGTCTTGATTCTTCTGATAATTTTTGCATCATCAGCAAACAACGAGAGGAATGATTCTATACCCACTGGAAGATCGTTCACATATATTAGAAACAGGATGGGTCCAAGTACTGAGCCCTGTGGGACTCCGCTGGTGACATCTCGCCACTCTGATGTCTCCCCCCTCACCGTTACTCACTGTTTCCTGTTGCTTAAGTACTCCTTTATCCACTGGAGCACCTTCCCTTTTACTCCTGCCTGTTGCTCCAACTTTTTTAACAGCCTTTTATGGGGTACTGTGTCAAAGGCTTTTTGGCAATCCAGGAAAATGCAGTCGGCCCACCCTTCTCTTTCCTGCTTAATTTTCGTTGCCTGGTCATAAAATTCTATTAAACCTGTGAAGCACGATTTACCATCTCTGAACCAATGTTGGTGGTGCATTACAAAGTTATTTCCCTCCAGATGCTCTACGAGCCTTATCCTCACGATCTTCTCCAGCACCTTGCATGGTATATAAGTTAAGGAAACTGGCCTGTAATTCAGTGCCTCTTGTCTGTCACCCTTTTTGTATATTGGGACCACGTTAGCTGTCTTCCAACTTTCTGGTAAGTCTCCTGTTTCCAGTGACCTGTTATACACCATAGAGAGTGGCACACTTAGTGCTTCTGCACCATTCTTTAGTAGCCATGGTGAGATTCTATCAGGCCCAACAGCCTTTGTCACATCTAGCTCCACCAGACACCTTTTGACCTCATCACTGGTAAGGTCAAATTCCTCCAAGATTGCTTGGTTTGCCGCCTCCTCATTTAGTGCAGGGGCTTCTCCTTGTTCTATTGTGAAGACCTCCTGGAATCTCTTGTTGAGTTCTTCACACACCTCCTTGTCATTCTCTGTGTATCTGTTCTCCCCTTTCCACAGCTTCATCACTTGTTCCTTCACTGCTGTTTTCCTCCTGATATGGCTGTGGAGCAGCTTTGGTTGGGTCTTGGCTTTACTCGCGATGCCATTTTCAAACTGTCTCTCTGCTTCCCTCCTCACTCTGATGTACTCATTTCTGGCCCTCTGGTATCTCTCCCTGCTCTCTGGTGTTCTGTTATTTCTGTAGTTTCTCCATGTTCTTTTACTCAGTTGTTTCGCTACCTTACATTCCTGGTTGAACCATGGGTTTTTCTGTTGTTTTTCGTTTTTTCTCCTTTTGGACGGGGATAAACCTGCCTGCAGCTTCCTGGCACTTTTGGGTGACAAAATCCATCATGACCTGCACATTTTTGTCTCTAAGTTCTGTTTCCCATGGTATTCCCCTGAGGAAGTTCCTCATCTCGTCATATTTTCCTCTTCGGTAATTCAGTCTTTTCCCCTCCACTCCCATCCTTGGATAGGTTATCCCTACCTCCACCAAGTACTCAAAGGTCAGTACACTGTGGTCACTCATTCCTATGGGGGCTTCAACTTTGACTTCCATTATTTCTGACTCATTCAGGGTGAATATCAAGTCGAGTCTAGCTGGTTCATCATTGCCTCTCACTCTTGTGGGTTCCTTGATATGCTGGCTCAGAAAATTCCTTGTTGCCACTTTCAAGAGTTTAGCTCGCCACGTATCTGCACCACCATGTGGGTCCCCATTCTCCCAGTCTATCTTTCCATGGTTGAAATAACCCATGATTAAGAGTCTTGAGCCATTCCTGCAGGCAACTGAAGCTGCTCTCTCTATTATATTAATGGTTGCCATGTTGTTTCTATCAAACTCCTGTCTAGGTCTTCTGTCATTTAGGGGAGGGTTGTAAATGACTGCCACTATTATCTTAGGTCCACCCATTGTTATAGTTCCTGTTATGTAATCTCTGAATCCGTCACAGCCCGGAATTTCCATCTCATCAAAACTCCAGTCCTTCCTTATCAGCAGGGCCACTCCTCCACCTCCTCTAAGTGGTGTAACTTAGTCTGTGACATTTTTCTTTGATTTGCAATATTGCGTCATCAGTGGGCACACCTGTGTTCAGGTTAGTTCAGTATGCAGCCTCACAGCAAGGGTTGCTATTTAGCTGTTTGTTATCGTGCCACTGGATTGACATTAACGTAACGTAAACTCGGTAATGTAGTAGTTAGTCTCTTGTTATTAATAAATTGTTATGTTATAGAAAACGGTCTTTGATGTCAACCCTTCAACCATAATATTCCACCATATTTCTGCATATTACGATTAAATGTTGATGTGATCTTGATATGACGGCTGTTCTTGGGAATTCGAATTCCAATTCATAGCGCCACATCAAATATAAATATTTGATTGTGAGAACCCGTCGGTTACCCTTTATTAGTTTTAACATCCTGTTTAACTAGGAGGAGCCAGCGGCCTATTGTGGACAGGTTTTCAACCCTAGTGGTGGAGGCCTGGCGGTTTGCTCCCGCTTTTCCTTTTTCTATTGGACTCATGCTTAACTGCCGTGAGCAGACTTTAAACTTGTAGTCCACCTCCTAAGGGAGGTAGGCATAGAAAAAAATCTCACAATATCTATATTTGAAGCTGTGTATGGAGTCAGCCTCCACCTCATTACTTCCTAATGCATTCCATTTGTCAACCACTCTGACACTAAAAAATTCTTTCTAATATATCTGTGGTTCATTTGGGCACTCAGTTTCCACCTGTGTCCCATAGTGTGCGTGCCCCTTGTGTTAAATAGCCTGTCTTTGTCAACCCTGTCGATTCCCTTGAGAATCTTGAATGTTGTGACCATGTCCCCTCTAACTCTTCTGTCTTCCAACGAAGTGAGGTTTAATTCCCGTAGTCTCTTCTCGTAGCTCATACCTCTCAGTTCGGGTACTAGTCTGGTGGCAAACCTTTGAACCTTTGCCAGTTTAGTCTTATGCTTGACTGGATATGGACTCCATGCTGGAGCCGCATACTCCAGGATTGGTCTGACATATGAGGTATATAATGTTCTGAAAGATTCCTTACACAAGTTTCTAAAGGCCGTTCTTATGTTAGCCAACCTGGCATATGCTGCTGATGTTATCCTCTTGATATGAGCTTCAGGGGACAGGTCTGGCGTGATATCAACCCTTAGGTCTTTCTCTCTCTCTGACTCTTGAAGTATTTCATCTCCTAAATGATACCTTGTATCTGGTCTCCTGCTTCCTATCCCTATCTTCATTACATAACATTTGCTTACCTTGAGGTTACCTTGAGGTGCTTCCGGGGCTTAGTGTCCCCACAGCCCAATCGTCGACCAGGCCTCCTGGTTGCTGGACTGATCAACCAGGCTGTTAGACGCGGCTGCTCGCAGCCTGACGTATGACTCATAGCCTGGTTGATCAGGTATCCTATGGAGGTGCTTATCCAGTTCTCTCTTGAACACTGTGAGGGGTCGGCCAGTTATGCCCCTTATGTGTAGTGGAAGCGTGTTGAACAGTCTCGGGCCTCTGATGTTGATAGAGTTCTCTCTCAGAGTACCTGTTGCACCTCTGCTTTTCAACGGGGGTATTCAGCAAATCCTGCCATGTCTTCTGGTCTCATGTGATGTTATTTCTGTGTGCAGGTTTGGGACCAGCACCTCTATTATTTTCCACGCTTGGGTTAAACTCTAACAGCCATTTGTTCGACCATTCCGGCAATTTGTCCAGGACTTCTTGAAGCCTCAAGCTGTCCTCCTCTGTCTTAATCCTTCTCATAATTTTGGCGTCGTCAATAAACATTGAGAGGAATGAGTCTATACCCTCTGGGAGATCATTTACGTATATCAGAAACAGGATAGGTCCGAGTACAGAGACCTGTGGTACTCCTCTGGTGACTTCACGCAATTCTGAGGTCTCACCCGTCACTGTAACTCTATGCTTCCTATTGCTTAGATACTCCCTTATCTACTGGAGCGCCCTACCAGTTACTCCTGCCTGTTTCTCCAGCTTATGCATCAACCTTTTATTGGGTACTGTGTCAAAGGCTTTCCGACAGTCCAAAAAATTGCAGTCCGCCCATACTTTTCATTCTTGCTTAATATTTGTCACCTGATCGTAGAATTCTATCAAGCCTGTAAGGCAAGATTTACCCTCCCTGAACCCATGTTAATGGGTTGTCACGAAGTCTCTTCTCTCCAGATGTGTTACTAGGTTTTTTCTCATAATCTTCTCCATCACCTTGCATGGTATACAAGTTAAGGACACTGGCCTCCAGTGACAGACAACCCAGCAAACACAAATCATCTAGAAAACGTTCGTCTATCTCTTCCCATAGGCGTGGGAATGATTTGCATTGAGAATGGTGCAGGAGAGCCTTTGAGAAACTTTTAATAAAAAAATCCAAACACAAAGGTTTTAAAATAAATTGTTTTTCTACAACTATTTTGTTCCTAATGTATTACAAATAGTTTTTACATGTTTAAATATAAAATTTATGGTGTTTTTTTGTAAAATTCATTAATAAATTGTAAATGATATTTATTGGCTCAGTGAAACGTTCAAAATCCATTTAGTTATAATATGATCAGAAAAAAGTAGTTTTCCAAATTTTCTAAAAATCGCTCTTTTTAACACAATTTGACTCCTTATGCATTCCACTAAACACTAATATCATGTTTAAATATATAATTTATGTATTATTCCCTAAGATAATTTATATAAATTATAAAAGTTGCTGGAAAGTGGTGTGAAAGAATCTGAAAACGTTTTGTTGTCTTATATTGGCGTGTTCTTATTAACTAGAGTGAGTAAGAGTGAGCAAGAGTGGGTAAGAGTGAGTAAGAGTGACTGAAGGTGAGTGAGAGTGCCAGAGAGTGTGTAAGTGTGAGTAAGAGTGAGTGAGAGTGAGTAAAAGTAAGAGTGAGTGAGAGTAAGAGTGATTGAGAGTAAGGGTGACAGAGTGAGTAAGAGTGAGAGTAAAAGTGAATGAGAGTAAGGGTGAGTATGAGAGTAAGAGTGATAGAGAGTTAGAGTGAGAGTAAGAGTGATTGAGAGTAAGAGTGATTGGGAGTAGGAGTGAGAGTAAGAGTGATTAAGAATGAGAGTAAGAGTGATTGAGAGTTAGAGTGAGAGTAAGAGTGATTGAGAGTAAGAGTGATTGAGAGTAAGAGTGATTGGGAGTAGGAGTGAGAGTAAGAGTGATTGAGAGTAAGAGTGAGAGTAAGAGTGAGTAAGAATGAGAGTAAGAGTGAGTAAGAGTAAGAATGAGAGTAACCACCACCCATCACCACTGCCACCGCCACCACCCACCACAGCCGCCACCACCCATCACCACCGCCGCCACCACCCACCACAGCCGCCACCACCCATCACCGCCGCCACCACCACCCACCACCACCGCCACCACCCACCACCACCGCCACCACCAGCCGCCACCAGCCGCCACCGCCCGCCACCAGCCTCCATCACCGCCACCACCACCACCAGCCGCCATCAGCTGCCACCGCCACCAGCTGCCACCACCGCCCGCCATCAGCCACCACCGCCCGTTGCCACAGTCACCACCGCCACCCGCCACCACCAGCCGCCATCACCGCCACCACCAGCCGCCATCAGCTGCCACCGCCACCAGCCACTGCTACCAGCCGCCACCAGCTGCCACCGCCAGCCACCAGCCACCACCACCGCCACCACCTGCCACCAGCCGCCACCACCGCCCGCTATCAGCCGTCACAGCCCGTTGCCACAGTCGCCACCGCAAGCCGCCACCGCCACCAGCCCCCACCATCGCCAGCCGCCACCAGCCCCCACCACCGCCGATCGTCACCACCCACCACAGCCGCCACCACCCATCACAGCCGCCGCCGCCCGCCACCGCCCACCACCACCCACCAGTACCGCTCGCCACCACTGCCAGACACAGCCGCCAGTGTCCGCCACCGCCGCCACTGTCTGCCCGCTGCCACTGTCCGCCACCGCCACCACTGTCCACCACCGCCACCACTGTCCGCCACCGCCACCACTGTCCGCCACCGTCACCACTGTCCACCACCGCCACCACTGTCCGCCACCGCCACCACTGTCCGCCACCGTCACCACTGTCCGCCCACCGCAACCACTGTCCGCCTGCTGCCACTGTCCACCACCGCCGCCACTGTCCGCCACAGCCACCACTGTCCGCCACAGCCGCCACTGTCCGCCCGCCGCCACTATCCGCCACCGCCACCACTGTCCGCTCGCCGCCACTGTCCACCACCCCCGCCACTGTCCGCCTGCCGCCACTATCCGCCACCGCCACCACTATCCGCCACCGCCGCCACTATCCGCCACCGCCGCCACTGTCCGCCACAGCCGCCACTCTCCGTCGTACAGCCTCCCCTCTCTCCGTTAGTAAATAATTATAATTGTTAGTAAATAATAAAAGAAATATAAATTATTAGATTTTTTACCCTTAAATTGGTTTTAATATTTAAATTGAAAATAATAATATAATATAAAATAAAATATAATAAAAATAATAATATAATATAAAATAATATAATTTAATTTCAAGAAATTTAACTTTAAACACAAAGATGTGAAAAGGGTTCAGATTATAGGCTCAAACCTTTCATAAGAGATTCATATTGGTATATGAATGGATTATAAATGATTCATGTTAGGATTGTAAAGTTGCCACAACATCTCAAGTTAGTGTTAGATACGTAGGTTTTGGTTATAAGTATTGGAAACCT
Organism: Procambarus clarkii; assembly: GCF_040958095.1. NCBI lineage: Eukaryota > Metazoa > Arthropoda > Malacostraca > Decapoda > Cambaridae > Procambarus > Procambarus clarkii. The sequence continues at coordinate 26,929,525 of NC_091221.1, read as the reverse complement.
ATTTAAGTCCACACACAATATTTATTTATTTATTTATTTATTTATTTATTCATATACAAGAATGTACATAAGGAATGTGAGGATACAATTATGGTAATTACAGTCTTGTAAAGCCACTAGCACGCGCAGCGTTTCGGGCAGATATCGTAATATCGTATCTGATACTTTAAAACAAACGTTTCCAATCCTTTCAAATACTTTCCAGATATGTTGTGGCAACCTAAAATTGTTTGCTGGGAAGTGCCTCTTGTCTGTCACCCTTTTTGTATATTGGTACTACATTAGCAGTCTTCCATATTTCTGGTAGGTGTCCCGTTTCCAGTGACCTACTATACACTATGGAGAGAGGCAAGCAAAGTGCTCCTGCTCACTCTTTGAATGGTGAGATTCCGTCCGGCCCAACAGCTTTTCTCACATCCTGCTCCAAGAGATGCTTCTTAACCTCATCTCTTGTAATTTCGAACCTATCCAAGCCCAGCAAACACAAATCATCTAGGCAACGTTCGCCTATCTCTTCCCATAGGTGTGGGAATGATTTGCATTGAGAATGGTGCAGGAGAGCCTTTGAGAAACTTTTACTCAAAAAATCCAAACACAAAGGTTTTATTATATATTGTTTTTCTACAATTATTTTGTTCCAAATGTAAAACAAATAGTTTTTACATGTTTAAATATAAAATTTATGGTGTTTTTTTTGTAAAATTCATTAATAAATTGTGAATGATATATATTGGCTGAGTGAAACCTTTAAAATCCATTTAGTTATAATATGAACAGAAAAAAGTAGTTTTCCAAATTTTCTAAAAATCGCTCTTTTTAACACAATTTGACTCCTTATGCATTCCACTAAACACTATATCATGTTTAAATATATAATGTATGTATTATTCCCTAAAATAATTTATATAAATTATATAAGTTGCTGGAAAGTGGTGTGAAAGAATCTGAAAACTTTTTGTTGTGTTATAATTGGAATGTTCTTATTAACTATGTCTCAAGTTCACAGTTTATCAAACAAGAATATTAACATTCGTCAACTCTTAAAATCTTATATGTTATCTTGCTGGTGCAAAATGGGTGAATCTTTAGGAACAGCTAGTATCTATATATCACAAATGGTGTTTTCCCTAACTCAAACAATGTAGGGTTTATTATTCTACACATATTTCTAATGACTCTTAGATGTTTACATTCTGTGAAGTATAATTGTGAAGGCTGTGTCCATCACTCTCAACACAGATTCTTAAACTCCTCTCTGCAGGTTCAACTATATAATTAGTTTCCATTTTGAATCTCCATGGGCATTTGTATCCAAAATGAAACCAATGTAGTTTCCTTCAGCCAGCACATTTGCTCATTCATTTCCACAGATTCCAACATGGTAGGGGATTTACAGAAATTTGTATATTCATATTGTTATATATTAAAAATATGAATGCAGTTCAATATGATAAGACAAATACATGAGTTTATGATAAATTCGTTTTCTGTGATATACCATTGATATGCTCTTTTTTTCTTTAAACGGCAGACTAAACTAAAGTGCTCACATCAACAGATTTGATGTATAAATGGTCAACGCTCAACAGAGTTAGTATAAATGTATTAGTATAAATCTTACTTGTCTCATTGTTAATTCACATTCAATGTCAACTTGTGGTTTTGATGTGGCACGTTTGGCCAAGTCACCCCACCCCATTATGCACCCCATACCTATCTTGTGGGCGGTTGTGGAAAGGGTTACAGAAGCACATAATGGGCTCAGGGACTGAACCCCACAATTCATTTAGCTAAGCAAGTTACAATCTTGATGAGCTAGTTACAAAATTCAATATAAGTCATCACATCAACAATGGGTTCGAGATCGACCTCAAGTACAGGTTCTAAATTAAGCAACTGACATATGTGGAGAGCTAGTATCAAAATTTATATGTTTGTCCTGCACACCACCCCCCATCCAGTGGGCAGCGGTGGATAGGTTACAATCACTTAGTTGTTATCTACAGTTAGCAAACTGGGGATATTTGGCTAAAATTTCTGGTAGCAGATCATTTTGAATGAAATATTGACACATCGCTGGAACATTGGTTATAGAATTGTCTCTAAATTCATGTATCTTTTCGCACTCCATCACATAGTGACGGATGGTGTGCGAATAATTTTGTTGACACAGTTTACATTTGGTCAGGTCTACATCAGCAGATAATGAGAATTCCCAGAGATACTTGTAACCGAGTCTAAGCCGAGCAGTAGTAACATCTAGAAGTCTGCTGATTTTATTGGATGATCCATAGATGTGTGGCTCCTCTTGTATGATAGTATGATGATAGATGGAATTACTAGTTCCAGTTTCCAGTTTAATTCCAGTTTCTAGGCAGGCGATGAGTACTCACAATAACCTTAAGCTTCAAAACAAAAATGTGTATACTCTTTTTACTCTCCTGACCTTAGTTCTAGAGCTATGTATTTCATTTTGGTACCAACGTGTTCGCAATAACATTCTCTAGAAGAACATCAGTAAAAACGGTCACCAAAAGTTATATGAATACCAGCACCCAATAAATACCTACGTAGATGACTCGCCGTGAGTGCCCAAGAGCAACAAAATGTTTTTACTCTTGGGATTGTTATCACTTCCACACTTGTCCTACAGCATTAAGTTTTGGTATCAATGTACTCACAATGAAATTCCCAACACGGTGATATGAATATAAACGTAGAATAATGGTCGCTGCCCACCCGCAAGAGTGTGGGAAGTGGCAGAACTGTTACCCAGTATTGGTGACACGACGACACATGGGCGATACAGCGCTTTGAAAGTTTATAATTATTTCACTGTCCTGACATTATTATTGTATGTACGTCATTCATTTTTGTGCCAATGTTTTCGCAATAGAATGTTCTATGAGCCCGTAGGTAAAAAAGAGCAACAAAGCGTAAGATAGAATAGCACCATATATAAAACAACGCTTGAACATATCAGTGAGCGTCAAACACACACGAAATGTGTGTGTTTGATGGTGGTCAAACGATGTTTGATGTGTTTGATCAGGTGATGTCCTGATCCGCCTAATTAAAGTATGAATTATGTTGAGAAAAAATAAGAAAAAAAGGAAAAAACAGGGGTGGGAGAAGCATAACAGAAAGAGTAAAAATACAATTTGGTCAACAAAACAGCATTGTTTAAAATAAAAGATATGGATTGACATTTTGGTGGTTAGGTAGGTTACATTGAGTTAATTAGGTAGTACTTAGTGTTTATCTGTTATAGATAGGAGCTGCCTGGTATGGGCCAATAGGCCTTCTGCAGTTACCTTTGTTTTTATGTTTTTGCCCTGTAACCTAAATGGTTAGAGAGGCACATATATGGGCTTAGGGACTGAACCCCACACTACATTTAGCTAAGCTGGTTACAATCTTGATGATATAGTTACAAAATTCTGTATAAGTCGTCACATTATCAATGGGTTCGAGATCAACCACAATTTCCTGAATGGATATAACAAAGGGGATATTAATAGGGTATTAAAATTGTCAACACAAGATAGAACACGAAACAATGGGTATAAATTGGATAAGTTTAGATTTAGGAAAGACTTGGGTAAATACTGGGTCAGTAACAGGGTTGTTGATTTGTGGAATTTTTCTTAACTTATAAATTTATCTTTATTTATCTTAAACTGGTTGGGAGAGGTACAGTTTTTAACACAATTGGGAAGGTCATTCCACATTCGAGGTCCCTTGATTTGTAAAGCATTTCTAGTTTGACTAAGTCGTACTCTTGGAATATCAAATAGGTATTTGTTTCTGGTGTGGTGCTCATGGGATCTGTTACAACCTTCTAGGAAGCTTTTAAGGTCAGGATTGACATTACAGTGCAGCGTTTTATATATATAAAATACACATGAGAGTATGTGCAGGAACTTAATATCTAACATATTCAGTCATTTGAGTAAGGGGTCCATATATACTGCCCGGTTGCCTGAAATGCTATGCCTACTATATTGGCTTTAGGTATTGCATGCACTAGCTCTATCTATAAATCCAACATTATGTTTGTAAATCAACTATGTATGTACTTTCCTGAATAAAATTGACTTTACTGTACACTTATATTCTCTGTGGATTTGTTATCCCCTATCGTTTGGGAGAAAAAAATGACTAATACGTTCGGCGAATGACTTTGACTTCAACTTCACTTTGACTTCGTTCATGTCATCGTATTTTCCGTAATATATAAAGGTTATGACAATGCAATTATATTATTGTGTGCAAATAAGTTGGAAATTTCATGTACCCTAAAAATAGTAAAATAAAGAATAAGAATAATTAAATAATTGTTGTAGTGAATTGTCACACGTTCATCATACGCAAACGAACACACAGTTTGGAGCGTCAGTAGAACAAGGTCCGCGCCATTTTAAAACACGGCTTCGAATGTAAGTAATGTTTTTCTCGTACTAACACTGTGTTATGCAATTGATTAGGTCTTGAATTCACAAATTTAGTTGTTACATCTGACAGAGTATGTTAGACGGTGTAATGCTGGTCCATGTTGACGTATTTGTGGGCTTGGTTGGTTTAAATGTGATGGCACACAATATGGGCACCCCACAACATGCTGCTGAAGTTGGAATGCATGGCATAGGCTCCTCACACAATGTTCTTTATGTGGTCCTCAGGTGATAGTTTTCTATTTAGAACCACCCCTAGATCTCTTTCTTTATCAGAATTCCTTAAAGATTTCTCACATGGTTTTCCTAATGATAGATTGTGGGCTGTAATGGACAGGTGGGGTGTATGGATTAGTTGATAGAAGTTCCAGTCCACCTGTAGACAGGGATCTCACATCAGCTTGTATATTATACAAGGATAAGATTTGATAAATTCAGTTATTTGACTGAACACTGGCTCTGTTTAAATCAGAGATTTAAACATACATAGTCTAACCTAGCTCCATAACTAACTGCCATTAGCCGGCTCTGTTTAAATCAGAGATTTAAACATACATAGTCTAACCTAGCTCCATAACTAACAGCCATTAGCCATCCATGCACAGCCATCAGCCGGGCCATAGACCGGCTATTTTGCTTTTTTCCCAAGCCGGTCTATGGCCCGTGTTTTTTTTCGATGCCTCAGTGGCCCATGCACAGGTCCGTTCAAGGGGATTAAATAGCCGGTCTATGGCCCCTGGGTTTTACAAATTTTTTTTTCCCAAGCCGGTCTATGGCCCGTGTTTTTTTTCAATGCCTCAGTGGTCCATGCACATGTCCGTTCAAGGGGATTAAATAGCCGGTCTATGGCCCCTGGGTTTTACGAACTTTTTTTTCCCAAGCCGGTCTATAGCCCGTGTTTTTTTTCGATGCCTCAGTGGTCCATGCACAGGTCCGTTCAAGGGGATTAAATAGCCGTTCTATGGCCCCAGGGTTTTCTCAAATTTTATTTCATAGCCGGTCTATGGCCCCTGGGTTTTACGAACTTTTTTTTCCCAAGCCGGTCTATGGCCCCTGGGTTTTACGAACTTTTTTTTCCCAAGCTGGTCTATGGCCCGTGTTTTTTTTCGATGCCTCAGTGGCCCATGCACAGGTCCGTTCAAGGGGATTAAATAGCCGGTCTATGGCCCCTGGGTTTTACGAACTTTTTTTTCCCAGGCCGGTCTATGGCCCCTGGGTTTTACGAACTTTTTTTTCCCAAGCCGGTCTATGGCCCTTGTTTTTTTTGTTTTAATGCCTCAGTGGTCCATGCACATGTCCGTTCAAGGGGATTAAATAGCCGGTCTATGGCCCCTGGGTTTTACGAACTTTTTTTTCCCAATCCGGTCTATGGCCCGTGTTTTTTTTCGATGCCTCAGTGGTCCATGCACAGGTCCATTCAAGGGGATTAAATAGCCGTTCTATGGCCCCAGGGTTTTCTCAAATTTTCTTTCATAGCCGGTCTATGGCCCCTGGGTTTTACGAACGTTTTTTTCCCAAGCCGGTCTATGGCCCCTGGGTTTTACGAACTTTTTTTTCCCAAGCCGGTCTATGGCCCTTGTTTTTTTTGTTTTGATGCCTCAGTGGTCCATGCACATGTCCGTTCAAGGGGATTAAATAGCCGGTCTATGGCCCCTGGGTTTTACGAAATTTTTTTTCCCAATCCGGTCTATGGCCCGTGTTTTTTTTCGATGCCTCAGTGGTCCATGCACAGGTCCGTTCAAGGGGATTAAATAGCCGTTCTATGGCCCCAGGGTTTTCTCAAATTTTCTTTCATAGCCGGTCTATGGCCCCTGGGTTTTACGAACGTTTTTTTCCCAAGCCGGTCTATGGCCCCTGGGTTTTACAAACTTTTTTTTCCCAAGCCGGTCTATGGCCTGTGTTTTTTTTCGATGCCTCAGTGGTCCATGCACATGTCCGTTCAAGGGGATTAAATAGCCGGTCTATGGCCCCTGGGTTTTACGAACTTTTTTTCCCAAGCCGGTCTATGGCCCGTGTTTTTTTTCGATGCCTCAGTGGTCCATGCTCAGGTCCGTTCAAGCGGATTAAATAGCCGTTCTATGGCCCCAGGGTTTTCTCAAATTTTCTTTCATAGCCGGTCAATAGCCCCTGGGTTTTACGAACTTTTTTTTCCCAAGCCGGTCTATGGCGTGTATGTTAAATAAACCAAATTTTTCACTTTTGACAATTGAGCACCTGCTACATCCAGATTCTAGGGAGGAAAGGAATATAATATAATATCTAATATATCTATCTGTGTGAAATAGATTAAATCCATTTATTTGATATTCAGCTAATAGTTCTGTATTTTCTACATTCATCCATGTTTTGGTAAGTGCAATAATATGTATTGTTTCATTGCAGATTAGAGATTCTAGATAGTTCTAGATTTCCGAAGTACTGAAACGCGCGCCATACAGGCTTGGTGGATCTAGGTGCAAGGTAAAATTATTTACATTTACTTGTTTTTTATTTATATGCATTTATATGCATTATTTTATAGAATAATAGATCTCGTAATAATTTTGCAAAAATAGTGGCATTTACTATTTTTAAAAGATTATTAAAAAATTTACCGATATGGTGCATTCGGAAGACAAACCCAATTTTTCACTTTTGACAATTGAGCTCGGGTGCAGGGGGGGGGGGGTTGTGTAAAAGCCTGGTTTGTGCCTCGGAGAGGCTATGGGATCCAGTAAGATCGTCCTTCCTTTCCTCCCTAGAATCTGGATGTAGCAGGTGCTCAATTGTCAAAAGTGAAAAATTGGGTTTGTCTTCCGAATGCACCATATCAGTAAATTTTTTAATAATCTTTTAAAAATAGTAAATGCCACTATTTTTGCAAAATTATTACGAGATCTATTATTCTAATAAGGGTTTGATAAAATACAGTAGACTGCCTTCTGGTTTTACCTGTAATAAGGTTTGATACAGATGATTATGGATATATTGAAATGCTCTTATTGTTAAGAAGCAATTTTTTAAAGAGTATTTTGTAATGAGCAGCTCTGAATTTATATTCTAATTTAAAAAAATTCTAATTCTAATTTTAAAAAATGTGATATGAACCGCCAAATTCTATTATTTGTGGCTACGCCTATGGTGTCCCATCCCAGCACTGTCATATAATGCTTTGAAACTACTGATGGTTTTGGCCTCCACCACCCTCTCACCTAACTTGTTCATGGCCCGTGTTTTTTTTTCGATGCCTCAGTGGTCCATGCACAGGTCCGTTCAAGGGGATTAAATAGCCGTTCTATGGCCCCAGGGTTTTCTCAAATTTTCTTTCATAGCCGGTCTATGGCCCCTGGGTTTTACGAACTTTTTTTTCCCAAGCCGGTCTATGGCCCCTGGGTTTTACGAACTTTTTTTCCCAAGCCGGTCTATGGCCCCTGGGTTTTACGAACTTTTTTTTCCCAAGCCGGTCTATGGCCCGTGTTTTTTTTCGATGCCTCAGTGGTCCATGCACATGTCCGTTCAAGGGGATTAAATAGCCGGTCTATGGCCCCTGGGTTTTACGAACTTTTTTTCCCCAAGCCGGTCTATGGCCCGTGTTTTTTTTCGATGCCTCAGTGGTCCATGCACAGGTCCATTCAAGGGGATTAAATAGCCATTCTATGGCCCCCAGGGTTTTCTCAAATTTTCTTTCATAGCCGGTCAATAGCCCCTGGGTTTTACGAACTTTTTTTTCCCAAGCCGGTCTATGGCGTGTATGTTAAATAAACCAAATTTTTCACTTTTGACAATTGAGCACCTGCTACATCCAGATTCTAGGGAGGAAAGGAATATAATAAAATATCTAATATATCTATCTGTGTGAAATAGATTAAATCCATTGGCAAATGGGAATTGACTACTTACCAAAAACAGCTCGGACACTAATCAGTTCTGAAAGGTACATAGAAACTCAGCAAAAATCTGGAATGAAATATGTATACTTTGGGTTAAAAAAGGAACTGTTAAAAAACATAAGTAGATATCCAAAAGCAACTATAAAAGGACTGAGACAATTATTATTGTCATGTAACATTGATGGCCTTCCTATATTTAGAAGCAAAAATGATGCTTTGTGGCCAGTTCTCTGTGCAGTAATGAATATTAAACCTTTGAAAGTCTTTCCAGTTGTCCTCATGTATGGACGTTCTAAGCCAAGTGATTTAAATTTCTTATATGATTTTATATCTGATATGGATGACCTTTTGTTGCATGGGATTCAGTATGGTAACAGAATTATCAACATAAAATTACAATGTGTAATTTGTGATGCACCTGCTAAGGCTATGGTGAAGTCCATAAAACTGTTTTTAGGTTATTATGGCTGTGACAAATGTGAACAGAAAGGTACTTGGATGGGGAAAATGACAAATCCAGAAGTAACAAATTTAACCATTAGAACAGACACACGCTTCCGTAATCAATCTAACTCGCAACATCATCATGGTAAATCACCATTCTGTGACTTGAACATAGACTTAATTGCAGCATTTCCCATTGACTATATGCACCAGGTGTGCCTTGGTGTTATGAAGCGACTTCTTGTCACCTGGATACGGAAAAACACATTTAAATTATGTAGCCGCCAGATTTCTGAAATTAGTGCTAGATTGGTGAGCATAAAAGATTTTGTGCCCAATATTTTTGCACGTAAACCACGAGGTTTGGAAGAAATTGACAGATGGAAGGCAACTGAATACAGACAGTTTCTTCTCTACACAGGAAAGCTTGTATTGAAAGGTATTCTACCCCAAGAGATGTATGATCATTTCCTTACTCTCAGTGTTGGTATAAGTTTTCTGGTTTCGCTCACATGTATGTCCTTAAAATACGGCAAATATGCTCATGACCTTTTGCTGAATTTTGTATCAAGGTGTGGTGATCTGTATGGGAAAGATTTTCTAGTCTACAATGTTCACAGTTTGATTCACCTAACAGCAGATGCTGAGGAACATGGTACTCTTGACAGTTGTTCAGCTTTTCCATTTGAAAATTATTTGCATCAGCTGAAAAAGATGGTCAGATCAAGTAAAAATCCAATTGTCCAAATTACAAAAAGAATAAAGGAGGCTGAAAATACCATGATTTATAAAACATCTCCAGATAATAAAATTTCTCATAAATTTCCTAACAATGTATATTCGTTACCTGGATATAATTGCTGTGAAGTGTTAAGGACTGTACACAGCCGAAGAAGTGAAGAAAATTACTTCATTGTTTTGGTATATCCTTTTCAAAGCCCAATATTTACTAGTCCTTGTGATTCAAGAATATTTGGGGCCTTCAATGTTAATCCACGTAAGGACTTTTTAAAAAAAGTATCTAGCATTAACACATCAACAAGAGGAATGTTAATCAAGAAAACAGAAAGTACTTATATCTTCTTGTCAATACTACATGATTTATGACTAGTAAGTTTCTTGTGATTATATTTTTGATTCTTGTGCAAGCTGTAGGAATACTCTTTGCTTACATTGCAAACTTTTAACTTTAGTAAAAAGTATTGTTCACCATCATAACATATTAGAATTAAGGTTAACATTGTTGTTTAGTACTACTATATAAAATTAGTGACTGCTTATTTTCTTAGACACTGATAATGTGCTGCAGAAAATGTCCCTAATCAGTTTAAATTTGTAGATGGCCGAATCTGAAAATAAATACATCGTTGTGGAAGATGAAGAAGGAGAATTGTCAATCATCCATATCAAATGGATGTTTAGTGCATCTGATGTAAGTCAATATATATATATATATTGTTTATTTGCAAAATTAAAACAATAGTATTTAAAATATGTGTATATGATATATGTTGATAGATTTAGAGATATATATATATATAATATATGAAATACAGTGGGGCCTCGATTTATGAGACATACATTTACATATACATATATTTACAAATATATGTCCTCTTTCCAGGGATCAAACGTGGGCTATTGGCCACGTGAAAACCAATCATCGAAAGCCAAAAGAGGAGAAATACCAGACCTATCAAAATGGAGACGTTTCAACATCAGCAAGATTTATTCCATTGATAGTAATTAAATACAAGCATTGATTCATATGGTTTATATAAAAAATTTCTCAATGTTTTGATGTTATACAAAGTTTCGTAATAATGAATTATATATACTCTAATTTTTATTATAGGTACTTGGGAATTTGCCCTAAAACATCTTAAAAAGGCAGAAGAAACGTCAAATATGGAAAGTGACACAGACACAAGTTATCACCATAGGGCAGCAAAATACAAAAAAAATACCAAATGATGTGGATGGAGGTATGTAGGAATGAATGTTTAGAGTTATTCAAAATAATTGTTAAAAAAATGAAACATGATTGGCTTAATGGAACAAATAATCTTATTTACTAGGTAATATATTTTGCTAGGTAATATATTAAAATATATATATAGATATATGTTAATAGCTTTTCTGAATGCATTAAACGTTTTTGTTTCAGACAGTGAAGATTCACCACCAAGAAAAGTAACTGTTTCCATGCCCCGAAAGACTGCCGAGTGTAAGCTGACTCTAGATGAACATCAAAATAATATGATACAGGAATCAGGTAATTTAATTTAATTGAAAACATTTTATTTCTTTTTGTATGATGGTTTTCTTTTTAACAGAACAAGACAGAACTGGGCAGAACTATTTTGTATTTAAAACTATTTTGTAAATATTTTCTATACAATGCTAATACGCTTCCACCCCTGACAGAATCTTGTGGGACCAGCAAGTCTATCTACAGGCCCAGTAAAATACCTTCCCCTCAAACTCCTAGACAAGACAGAACTGGTAAGCTTTAAGTAACTGGAGAAACATTTACATACACAGATAGTAACATGTACTTGTGTATGATTTTAATGTAATATATTTTTACCAGCCTTCAGGGTGATGGAAACACTTTAAATGGTGTCGCTCCATTGTGTGAAACAAATTTTTTTAATGCATTCATAAAAGCTATAAGCTAATGTAATAATTCAATAATTACTATTTGTAGTTTTATGTATTTAAAACAATTTTGTAAATATTTTCTATACAATGCTAATATGCTTCCACCCCTGACAGAATCTTGTGGAACCAGCAAGTCTATCTACAGGCCGAGTACAAAACCTTCCCCTCAAACTCCAAGACAAGACAGAACTGAAAGCTCTCCTTTCGAAAAATCTAGTAAGTACCGATTTATTATGTGTTGATTCTTTATTTTTTGTTATACATACAAGAAAATACATTGAGGGAGAGTACAGACTTGAAATTTTACATTCTTGTAAAGCAACTAAGTAGATGATGGTAGTATCATCAAACAATACAGGTTTAATCATGTTAGAGACATAAAGCAGATCATTGATGTATATAACAAATAGGAGGGGGTCTAAGGATGCTGCCCTGTGTCACCCCTATCATAGAATGGGAGAGGTTACATAATTGAAGGCTACATGACAGTAGCCCATTTGACAGTGACCTGACACCAATGTGTCTGTCACTAAAATAGGATCCACTAAGGATCAATACATATATCATATATATGCAACACTAAATGCTTGTTCTAGTAAGCCTTTTTTTTGTTGGCAGTAACAGAAAAAATGGAATACATAATGAAGGAATTATCAAAATTGACATTTTTATCAGGGGATATCCTGAATATTGTCAAAATGACGGAAACCCATATGTCAAAAACACATGGAGATATACCAATCCTGGAAGACATTCTTCCATCCCCACTTGAAACTGTTGAGCAGGTGGAAAGTCTGTCACACGAGCTAAAAGTTAACAGTGAATATAAAAAGAGTATGGTAAGTGTTGCTTAATTCTTTTAGCCTGAGTATGGTAAGTGTTGCTTAATTTTTTTAGCGTTGTACATATGTCTTTTGATTAGTTTTTTTGGGGATGAAGGAAGGTGGGGTGGCACATAATTGATTGTTCAGTGTTATGTTTAAGGTACAAATAAAACAAAAGCAAAAGTTACTCAAATTCGTGGATTTTTGTAATAGTTAAGAAGGAAAATATTTTAATGCTATTTATTTAATACAGTTGGAAATTAGAAAATCTAATGTTGAGATTGAAAGATATATATTATTCTCTATTACCTTACAGCTTATGCATTATTTTAACAGGTCCAGACGCTGTCTCAAATGGGCGGTGCAAACTGTGGAGACACAGTGAGACGAATGATGAAGAGGATAGGGACCTATGGGGTCTGGTCTCAGTATACACTCGTTGGGCGCAAGAGGAAACGTGTCTTCAAAACCTTGGATATTTGTAATGTAATAATAAGTACGTAAATTTGACATTTTTTTGGATTATATATGTCTGCATGTATTATGTATTATACTTGCATGCTTGTTAATGACTTGTATTCTAGTCTTGTGGGTATCTCCTTTCTCCTATGGGCCAGCTGCTTTGTTCTTACCTAGCATTTTGCTTTGTTTGGGTATGAATGTTTGTGTACCATCATTGTATATTTTGCAAAATTTGCCATATATCTCATTATTTACTCCTCTGCCTAGCAACAAGTCTGTCTAATTATACTCATTAACTATTTTTCAAAGTTCCCCATAGTGTCCTTTATTGAAATAGAGTTCATGAACTGTTTCAATGTCCTTATTTTCTTCTAGATTATATCTTAAAGTATATTTAAATGTTATTGTTATTAAATGTTATTGTGACATTGCATTGCAATTGAGCTGCGTTGTTAACCATTCTGTTCATTTCATGAGTATATTTTATTTTCTATTTTTTCATATCATTTTTTTTAGCTGTTCTTATTTTTCAGTGATGGGAATATCAGATCATTTGATGTTCCCATCAGAAAATTGGGAACGTCAGATCATTTGATGTTCCCAATTTTCTGATGGAAGCATCAGACCATTATGGAATGCATCGGATGAGGTAGTTTAGAATGGTGGGGAGGACGAGAGGGGGGATGGTGGGGAAGACGAGGAAACAGAGAAGAGGGTAATGGTGGGGAGGACGAGGGGACTGGGGATG
>NC_091221.1:26826060-26911060 GCF_040958095.1 Procambarus clarkii | reverse complement strand
ATATATATATATATATTATTTATATATATATATTATTTATACATATATATTATTTATATATATATATATATATATATTATTTATATATATATATATTATTTATATATATATTATTTATATATATATATTATTTATAAATATATTATTTATATATAAATATATTATTTATATATAAATATATTATTTATATATAAATATATTATATATAAATATATTATTTATATATAAATATATTATTTATATATAAATATATTATTAATATATAAATATATTATTTATATATAAATATATATATATATATATATATATATATATATATATATATATATATATATATATATAATATATAATATATATACTATTACACCACACCCTTATATATTACACTAATATATATATATATATATATATATATATATATATATATATATATATATATATATATATATATATATATATATATATATATATATATATATATATATATATATAATATATATTATATAAATTATTTATATATATATATTATTTATATATATATTATATATATAATTATATAGGTCATATGTTTTTGTATTTTTGCTGATTTGTTAGTAAATAATAAAAGAAATATAAATTATTTGATTTTTTTACCCTAAAATTGGTTTTAATATTTAAATTGAAAACAATAATATAATATAAAAAAATATAAGAAAAATAATAATACATAAAATAAAATATAATACAAATAATATAATATAATATAATATAAAATAATATAATTTAATTTCAAGAAATTTAACTTTAAACACAAAGATGTGAAAAGGGTTCAGATTAGGCTCAAACCTTTAACAAGAGATTCATATTGGTGTATGAATGGATTATGAATGACTCATGTTAGGAGTGTAAAGTTGCCACAACATCTCAAATTAGTGTTAGATACGTATGTCTTGGTTATAAGTTTTGGAAACCTATTTAAGTCCACACACAATATGGCATCTGATACGATAAAACAAACGTTTCCAATCCTTTCAAATACTTTCCAGATATGTTGTGGCAACCTAAAATTGTTTGCTGGGAGGTCACCTAGTTTGCTGCCACCTCTCCTAGCGCCGTGACTTCTCCCTGTTCTATTGTAAAGACCTCCTGGAACCTTTTGTTGAGTTCTTCACACACCTCTTTGTCATTCTCTGTGTACCTGTCCTCGCCCTCCCTAAGTTTCATCACCTGTTCCTTCACTGTTGTCTTCTTCCTGATGTGACTGTGTAGTAGCTTTGGTTCAGTCTTGGATTTATTAGCTATATCATTTTCATACCTTTTCTCAGCTGCTCTTCTCACACTAACAGACTCGTTCCTGGTTCTCTGGTATCTCTCTCTACTTTCTGGTGTTCTGTTATTACGGAAGTTCCTCCATGCCCTATTGTTCAGCTCCTTTGCTTTCATACATTTCCTAATAAACCACGGATTCTTCTTTTGCTTCTCTGTTTTTTTCCTGTCGGGCTGGAACAAACCTGCTTACAGCCTCCTGACACTTTTGGGTGACATAGTCCATCATGTCTTGTATGGACTTGGTTCTGAGTTCTGTGTCCCAATGTATATCCCATAGGAATTTATTCATCTCCCCATAGTTTCCCTTTCGGTACGCCAGCCCTTAGTTTCCCAGTTGTTGTTGTTTTTTTGTGATAATTTCTAGCTCAACCAGGTACTCAAAGCTCAATACACTGTGAACACTCATTTCCAAGGGGGGCATAAAACTTAACTTTCCTTATATCCGACTCATTCAGGGTAAATATCAGATCAAGCAAGGTTGGTTCATCCCCTCCTCTCATTCTTGTCGGTCCCTTGACGTGTTGACTTTGAAAGTTTCTTGTTGCCACAGCCAGCTGCTTAGCTCTCCATGTGTCTGGTCCTCCATGTGGATCTCTGTTCTCCTAATCTATGTTCCCATGGTTGAAGTCTCCCATGATTAGTAGTCTGGATCCGTTCCTGCTAGCTACAGAAGCTGCTCTCTCTATTATATGATGGTGGCCAAGTTGTTTCTATCATATTCCTGTCTGGGTCTTCTGTCATTCGGTGGGGGGTTATATATGACTACTACTATAATTATCTGTCCTCCAGTTGCTATGGTGCCTGATATGTAGTCACTGAAACCATCACAGTTCTGAATTACCATCTCTTCGATACTCCAACCTTCTCTTATTAGCAAAGCTACACCACCTCCTCCTCTCCCTTCTCTCTCTTTCCTCACTACATAGTAGCCCTGTAGATACACTGCATTTGTTAAGGTTTTCGTTAGCTTTGTTTCTGTGAATGCTATTATGTCTGGGTTTTCTTCTAGTGCCCATTCTCCAAGTTCACTTGTTTTATTTGTAATCCCATCTACGTTAGTGTACATTGCCTTGAAGCTCACTTTCTTCTGCTCATTTTCTTGTCCCCTTCTTGGCGAGCATTCTGCTGGTGTGGGAAGCTGTTCCTTGGGGTAGAAGATCTGTGAGGTAGTTTGCAAGGTCTCAGATGATTTTGGGGTGGGGGTGGGGGTTTAAGGGAAGGGGGACAGGTAGGGTATCGGTTAAGGAGACAGGAGGAACATGGAGGATACCGGGTGAGGGGAGAGGAGGGATAGGGAGGGTATGGGATGAAGGGGGGGGGGGAAAGGCGAGAGGGGGACATGATGGAAATGGGGAAGGGGTGACAGGGTCAGAATGGGGTGGGGGGAGGAGGGAGGGTTGGGTGGGGGCAGGTAGGGAGAGGGGAAGGGAGGGTTTCTATGCAGAGGGGGGGGGTGTTGCCCTACCCTCTGGTGTTGCAGGGATGCTGGTTTTGGGTTCCCCTATTGTCTCTGGGACTGTTGTGTTGGGGGCTGTGATTTTCTGGTTTACTCCTCTCTCCCTGTGCTTCCTCCTTGCCTCTGTTGTCCTGGCTGTCTCCTCCTTCGTCCTGTCCCTCTGCAGGAATACTTTTTTGTATCCCTCTACATACTGCAGGCGACTCTTCCTTTTGAGAAAATCCTCCTTCGTGGTTCCGTTTGTAAATACCACCTTTACAAGTCAGTTTCTATCTTTGTTGTACCAGCCCCACCTGAAAACCTTCTCAATGTTTTGTTCAGCCCCTTCCATCTCTAACCCCTTCAGTAGCCCATGTACTGCATCTCTATCCTTGCTGTTCCATTCTTGCCTGTTGGATCCTTCCTGTTCTTTGATGCCTTCAACTACTACTGAACTTTTTCTCTCCAGCAGCTGAGTGGTGCACCTTGCTGCATCCTGTGAGGTAGCTGCTTTCATGGCTACCTCCCTCACTGTGTCCATTGAATCTGAGCTCTTTCTCAGTCTTTCCGCAAATGTTTCAGGTACAGAGGCATTTCCTTCCAATGTTACATTCCCACCTTCACTTTGGATGATAATCTGATGCTCAGTCTCTTTATTTTTCTCTGTGAGGGATTTGATCTCCTCCCCTGCTGATGTCAGCATTCTTTGCAGGTTGTTAATTGTAATCCTCATTTCATGTACGTCCCTCCTGAATTCCTCCAGAACTTGGGTTAACATTTCCTTCGTTTGATCACTTTGGCTATTCCCTGTGTCCCTGTCATCTGGGTAGTTTCCTGAGGCTATTGGGCTCTATCCAATCTACATTTGATAGTGTGTATGGAGTCTGCCTCCACCACATCACTACTTTGTCCCTTTGGACAAAGGGACAAAGGGGCATTCCATATGTTAAATATTCTAACACTGAAAAAATATTTCTAATATCTCTTTGGCTCATCTGGGTAGTTTCCAATTGTGTCCCCTTGTTCGTGTTCCACCTGTGATAAAGAGTTTGTCAAAGCCAACCTTGTCAATTCCCCTGAGAATTTTGTAAGTGGTTAGCATGTCTTCCCTTACTCCTCTGTTTTCCAGGGATATGAGGTTCAGCTCCATTAGCCTTTCCTCGCAACTCATACGTCTCCGTACCGGGACCAGTCTTTTGGCATACCTCTGAATCTTCTCTAAAGATGTCTTGTGTTTAACTAGGTATGGACTCCAGGCTGGAGCTGCATATTCCAGGATTGGTCTGACATAGGTGGTATACAAGGTCCTGAACGATTCCATACACATGTTTCTAATGGCAGTTCTTATGTTGGCCAGTCTAGCATATGCCGCTGATGATATCCTTTTGATGTGGACCTTTGGGGACAGGTTCGGTGTTATATCAACCCCCAGATCATTCTCTCTATTTGACTCTTGCAGGATATCACCTCCCAGATGGTACCTTGTGTTCAGCCTTCTGTTCTCTTCGTCTAATTTCATTAATTTACACTTTCCAGAGTTGAATTTTAGAAGCCATTTTCTAGATCATTCCACCAGTCTGTCCAGGTCGTCCTGTAGTCTCTGTCTATCTTCATCTGTTTTGATTTTTCTCATAATTTTTGCATCATCAGCAAACATTGAGCGGAATGAGTCTATACCCTTTGGAAGGTCGTTTACATATATTAGAAACAGGATGGGTTCAAGTACTGAGCCCTGTGGAACCCCGCTGGTGACATCTTGCCACTCTGATGCCTCCCTCCTCACAGATACTCACTGTTTCCTGTTGCTTAGATTCTCCCTTATTCACTGGAGCACAATACCTTTTAATCGTGCCTGTTGCTGCAACTTTTGTAACAGACTTTTGTGAGGTAATGTGTCAAGGGCTTTCTGACAGTCCAAAAAAATGAAGTCTGCCCACACTTCTCTTTCTTGCCTAATTTTTGTTGCTTGGTCATAGAAATCTATTAGACCTGTGAGGTATGATTTACCACCTCTGAACCCACGCTGGTGGTGTGTTACAAAGCTATTTCTCTTCAGATGCTCTACGAGCATTTTTCCTCATGCTCTTCTCCATCACCTTGCTTGGTATTCAAGTTATGGAAACTGGCGTTTAGTTTAGTGCCTCTTGCTTGTCACGCTTTTTGTATATTGGGACTTCATTTGCTGTCTTCCAACTTTTAGGTAGGTCTCCTGTTTCCAATGACCTGTTATACACCATAGAGAGTGGCACACTTAGTACCTCTGCACCTTCTTTTAGTATCCAAGGTGAGATTCTGTCAGGCCCAACAGCCTTTGTCACATTCAGCTCTAACAAATTCCTTTTTACCTCCTCACTGGTGAGGTCAAATTCCTCCAAGGTTGCTTGGTTTGCCTCCTCATTTAGTGCAGCTACCATGTTCTATTGTGAAGACCTCCTGGAATCTCTTGTTGAGTTCTTCACATACCTCCTTGTCGTTCTCTGTGTATCTGTTCTCCCCTATTTTCAGATTCATCACTTGTTCCTTCACTGTTGTTTTTCTCCTGATGTGGCTGTGGAGCAGATTTTGTTGAGTCTTAGCTTTACATGCGAAGTTATTTTCATACTGTCTCCCTGTTTCTCTCCTCACTCTGGGGTACTCATTTCTGGCCCGCTGGTATCTCTCCCTGCTTTCTGGTGTTCTGTTGTTCGTATAGTTTATGTTCTTTAACGCAATTGCTTCACTGCTGCACATTCCTGATTGAACCATGGATTCAATTTGAACCGGTTGCTTTTCAATTTTCTCTTTTTATGCTGGAATAAACCTGTAAGCAGCTTCCTGGCTCTTCTGGGTGACATAATCCATCATATGCAAGGTAATATCCTGAATAGTCTTTTCTCTGAGTTCTGTTTCCCATGGTATTCCCATTAGGAAGTTCCTCATCTCGTCATATTTTCCTCTTCTGTAATTTAGTTTTTTCCCTTCCAGTCCCATCTTTGCATAGATTATCCCTACCTCTATACTCCAATGTCAATACACTGTGGTCACTCATTCTTATGTGGCTTCCAATTTGACTTCCCTTATTTTTTAATCAATCAAGGTGAATATCAGGGCAATTCTAGCTGGTTCGTTATTCCCTCTCATTCATATGGGTCCCTTGACATGCTGGCTCAGAAAGTTCCTTATTGTAACTTCCAAGAGTTTAGCTCTCCATGTAGGTCCCCATTCTCGCAGTCTATCATTCCATGGTTGAAATTGTCCATGAATAAGAGTCTGGATCCATTACTGCAGGCACTTTGCTGCATCAGTCGCGATCCCGGTCGTCATCTATTTTTCTTACGGTTACGCTACAATGACTACTCATGGAGTCGCGAGAAAAAAAAAATATTTGTATAAACTCCATTTGTTATCCGATCAACTTGGGGATAGTTTACAAATGTCTGCCATGAAATTTACGCGTTCTCTAATAGTCAAACAGCTTATTAAAGAGAACGGCGTGGCAGTGAATCATCGTGGTAAGACAACTGTATTATTGACACCACGAGTATAATCGACGTAGTTTTTATATATGTTGCCAGTCGAACGCATCCTTATGTGACCTTTAATACTTATGTTCTTATAGAACATTCTATTGCAAACACACTGGAACAAAAATGAAATACATACATCGAAAAATAATGTCAGAACAGTGAATTGAATATACACTTTTCAAAGCAAGTTTCGCCGATATGCCGGCGCGAGTAACACTTTGGCCATTTCCCACACTGTTTTGAGTGGGCTACGACATGGAATCTATATTTATATGCATATGTCCGTGTAGAGAATTTTATTCCGATTTCAGTGATACCAAAATTAACGTTGAAGCACAACTGTGGGCTTCACAACCATTAAGAGAGTAAGAACATTTTGTTGCCGTTTTGCGCTCTAGGCAAGTGATCTGAATAGGTTTTTATTTGGTGTTGATATGCCTTATGCTTTGGCGGCATTTTATATGTATGTTCTTATAGACAATTCTATTGCGAACACAGTGATACCAAATTTAAATACGTACGCCTATAATTAGTGTCAGGACAATCAAAAGAGTATACACTTTTCAGTCTTACCGCTTAGGCGCGCGAAACACCAATATCACAAGGGGTAATTTTTTTTTTTAGAACACAGTGAGCACCAAAATGTAAGCTGCTCTCTCTATTATATTAAGGGTTGCCATGTTGTTTCTGTCGGACTCTTGTTTGAGTCTTCTGTCATTTAGTAGAGAGTTGTAAATAACTGCCACTATTTTCTTAGGTCCACCCATTGTCATAGTTCCTGTTATGTAACCTCTAAATCCGTATGTTACAAACCCAACAACATCGTCGGAGTAGGGAGTAGTGACGTCAGCGCCATCTGGGAGTCGGCTCACTAAACCCCCCACGGGTTCGGACGTAATATGGACAATGCCATCTGGAACTGGCTGTCTAATACCTGTAAATGGCTCAAGATTCCCGCCTCGGTCAGCCAGAGGGGTCGTTGTGAGTAACTTGTGGTGAGGTGGCGAATCAAGACCAGCGCCACCTAGGGTGTGCTACAGAGCACAATGTCAACTCCTCCAGTGGGTTAGTGGTATTTCCTAGTTTCACCAGTACCGGAAAGGTAATTGATGACGTCTTTGTGTCCACAGAGGTGACGTCTGGGGAAAGCGGTACTGGAGAAGGCAGTTCATCGTGGGCAGTCCACAGTCTCCCGACATGGTCCTGGAAAAACGATCATGTAAGCCGCTGCCGTTCTGAAGCAGTGTGGTAGCTGCTAATTACATAATGTTGAAAGAGATCGGCGTGCCTCCGGGATTAGCTTAGGGGAGAAACTGACGGCAGGGAGGTGCCTGTTGAGTAGTGCTGCTAGCTGGACGCAAGAGACTGCTGCCAGGGGATCACTACCCCTGTATTGGTTTGTGACCCCGCTCAGCGTGTGGCTGTGGTCCTTTGCCAGCAAGTAGCTGGAGAGCGGTCGTGGGGGTACAGGCACCTCGTGACACTGTCGATGGGCTATACAGGTGAACTCGCCAGTGTTCTTTCCAGTAAGGTTGGAGAGCTACTGGGCAGTGGAGAAACACTGGGGTTTGGCGAACTCTGCTCGTGAGCACGTTTAATATCCTGAGTGAAAGGAAATCCTTGTACATAGATGTAGTAATTGCCTATTTGTTATTTTATATACATTTAACGGTAATGGTGTATAACCACTCATATACATGTCCAACCCACGTTTGAAACAATCAACGGACCCATCCCTCACCATGTTACGTGGTAATGGGTGCCACAAATCAACAACCCTGTTACTGAACCATTATTTACCCAAGTCTTTCCTAAATCTAAACTTATTCAATTTATACCCATTGTTTCGTGTTCTGTCTTGTGTTGATACTTTTAATACCCTATTAATATCCTCTCTGTTATATCCATTCATCAACTTGAAACCTCTATCATGTCACCCACCACTCTTTGTGATTCTAGTGAATGCAATTTAAGCTTTGTTAATCTCTCTTCACATGACAGGTTTCTAATTTGGGGAATTAACTTTGTCATCCTACGCTCGACACGTTCAAGTGAATTTATATCCATTCTATAGTACAACGACCAAAACAGAACTGCATAATCTAAATGGGGGCCTAACTAGAGCAAGATATAGCTGAAGAACAACACCAAGTGTCTTGTTACTAATGCTTCGATTAATAAATCCTAGTGTCCTATTTGCCTTATTACATACATTTATGTATTGATCCTTTGGTTTTAAATTCTTACTAATTATAACTCCCAGATCCCTTTTCGCAATCCTACTTCGCTATCGCAGCACCATTTAGCTCGTATCCTGTAATTCTATTATCATTACCTAGCCTCAAAATCTCACATTTATCGGCATTAAACTGCATCTGCCAATCTTTTGACTATTTCAAAACTCTATTTAGATCGACTTGAAGTGATAGTGAGTCTTTTTCCGTGTTTATTTCCCTGCCGATTTTTGTATCATTGGCATATTTGCAAATGTTGCTACTCAAACCTGAATCTAAATCATTTTAATATATATTATAAACAACAGAGATCCCAGGACAAAGCCTTGAGGCACTCTACTTACAACATTTTCCTAACTCTGACTTGACCCCATGTATACTAACTCTGTTTCCTTTGGTATAGCCATGCCTTAATCCAACATGAAATAGCACCCCCCCCAATACCATGAGCCTCTATCTTCTTAATCAGTCTTTCATGTGGCACTGTATCAAAAGCTTTGCTAAAGTCAAGGAACACATCACAATCCTTTCCAGTATCAACTGCCTCAACTATGTTGAAATAAAATGATAGAAAATTTGTTAAACATGGACGGCCTTGTGTAAAATCATGTTGAAAATCATTTATTAATTCATGTTTTTCAAGATGAAGACGAATTGTATTTGCAATTATCGATTCAAGTAACTTTGCCTCAATAAACGTTAAGCTAATTGGCCGATAGGTTGACGGAATTGATCTATCTCCTTTCTTAAAAATAGAATCGGTAACATTCCTGGGTCATACAGTGGGCCGGATGGGTATCAGTCCATTGCCAGATAAAACCAGGGATATTCAAGAGTTCCCAGTTCCACGGAACAAGAAAGAGTGCAAATCTTTCCTGGGTTTGGTTAGCTATTATCGGCGATTTATTAAAGATTTTTCAAAAATTGCAAGACCATTACATCAGATCAGTGGACTTGCAGAGTTCGTGTGGGGGAAGGAACAACAGCAGGCGTTCCAGGTACTGAGGGCTGCTGTGAGCTCTCGCAGTAACTTGGCGCACCCAGATTTTAGCAAACCGATTCTGGTGTATGCGGATGCTTCTGGCGCAGTGATAGGTGGTGTGGTAGCTCATGTGGATGAGCGAGGACGGGAGCGTCCCATTGCATTTTGTTCACGAGTACTATGTCCTGCAGGAAGGAACTATAGTACGATTGAGAGGGAAGCGCTAGCGATCACATTCATATTTCAACGGAACCGGTACATCTTGCTTGGACATGAAATTTGGCTCAGAAGCGATCACAAACCCCTTAAGTATGTGTTCGAGTCCAAGGAGCCTTGTCAGCGACTGGCACGGTGGGTTACCTCGCTCTCAGAGTTTAACATTACAAACTTTGAACATGTACCAGGGAAAAGCAATGTGGTCGATGACGCGTTGTCAAGGTGTCACAATGTAGCAGTGGTGAGTGAAAGTGGGGAGGAAGATGTGTCGTGGAATGTGAGGGAGTTGATACGGAGTCAGGAAGTTCACCCCCTGTGGGGGGACGTAAGGATGTTTTTGAGGGGTCAGCGTGCGGAGTTGAGGAAGTCACTTCCAGCACCAGTGGATGAGTTTGTGGTTGAAGATGAGGTGTTGTATCATCTTGGTAGGGTTTCGGGTATACGGTCTGAACCAGTATACCAGGCAGTCTTGACACCGGAGTTCCAGAGGACTGCAATGTATCTGTGTCATAACATCCCAGCAGCAGGCCATGGAGGGGAGTCCAAGACATTGCAGAGGGCACGTCAAAGGTTCTATTGGCCATCCATGGGTAAAGATATCAAGGTCTATGTAGCCTCTTGTGACAGTTGTCTGAGGTACAAGGCACATAGGTTGGGGGCGGAACCTTTGCGTAGGTGGCCGGAGGTGAGTACTCCCTTCGAGAGAGTACACATAGATCTCATTGGGCCGCTACCACAAGCTCATTCAGGGGCGAGGTACATATTTGTAGCAGTGGATGCACTCACACGGTTCACTGTGGTGAGTGCACTCCGTTCTAAGTCGGCAGAGGATGTGACCCAGGCCATGGTGGAAAGTGTGTTAACCAGGTTTGGGGCTCCTCAACAAGTTGTGTCAGACCAAGGGTCAGAGTTTATCAATCAAGTATTTCAGAGCATCGCGAGTGTGTATCAATTCAAACATACTGCAGTGCTGGCATATCGACCATCGGCGAATGGTTTGGTTGAAAGACATAATGCTGAAGTAATCAGTATTCTGCGGCATTTGGCTGCAGATGATGTGCTTGCATGGGATCAGAGTTTGTCGATGGTGGAGTCGGCGCTCAACACGGCGTTCAATAGGTCGGTGGGAGAAACCCCGCATTTTTTGTTGCATGGGTTCGATCCCCGACTTCCGTTCACGACGTTCACAAGCAAGCAACCGCCATGCTATGCGTTAGACTTCAGAAGTGTTGTCTGTAGGCGAGCAACCAAGGCATTTGACTTGGTGAAACTACATTTAAGAAAGTCGACAGAGGTAGCAGAGGCATATTATAATGCGCGGAACAAGGTCCAAGCAAAGGTGATCAATGAAGGTGATAGGGTATTCGTGAAGCAGATGCACGCTCAGGCAGAAGGTAAGTTGGCACCCAAGTTTGTGGGGCCATGTCGGGTAATTAGCAAAAAGAATGCAGAAGTTAAGGTTAATTAAGGTGCTAAACACAGGGCATGTGTTCTCCTGTCACCCAGACCGCGTCTATACACTAACCGGTCAGGCAAGTGAGGAGCACCCTACGGAGAGTGTGCCAGGGGAGAGCACACCAGCGGCTGAGAACATAGTTAGGGGTACGAGGAGTTGGCAATCAAGGGTAGATAACACAGAACAGCCTTCGCAGGACCGGGGACAAGGTCCACAGGCGACGGTGACACATCGCTATCCGACCCGCTCTCGTGGGGCCATGAACACAGAAGGAGCATAGTATGTACTGTAGAGTAGTGCATGGCCATGGTAGTTTTTGTAGAGTGTGGGGTAGTGTGTAGAGTGCGGTGTTGAGTGGTGCATGGGCATGGTAGTTTTGTAGAGTGTGGGGTAGTGTGTAGAGTGTGGTGTAGAGTAGCATGTGTAGTGTTGTGGCGTTTGGACGCCTGGTATGGAGTGTGGTGTTGTGGAGTGCATAGCGGCACAGGAGGCCAGGTGGTGATGGGTACGGTGAGTATCGGTGTAATGAGGTCAGGTGCGTCAGGACGCAGAGCCTGGCTGTTGAGAGACGTGGTGTTATAATGAAGTCATCAGTGGTTGGGCTGAACAGAGGTGATGGTGTGTCGGAGTGGGTAAGTCTTATGGATAAGATTATAATGTAGAATTTCAAAATTTCAGGTGTTGGTGGTTGCAGTGGACGAGCGAAGTAGATATACTAATTTCTTATTAAGTTGTTACAGGAATCTCGCTAGAGGCGAGCCAGTGGCAGTATGATGTTTTAGTGACATAAGTGTGAAATTATTTTAATGAGGTATTTATTGTGATAATGTATGTGTATGTATATACTCTATATTACCTCATCGGCACCATTACTGAGTGTTAGGCTTGAGAAGGTCCCCCGGGATCATGTCACAGAGCTTCAGGTAGAGTAGAAGGGAAGCTATGAGACAACACTCAGTTATTCTAGAAAAAAAGGGGGAGGAAGTGAAGCCAACGTGACGTTATAGGCGAAATTCGCCCCCTGACATCAAAGCAGGGATAAGGGCCAGCTGCAATGGTTTTGCAGCTGCGCTCAAGCTATATACGGGGAGAGAGTAAGGAGCCGAGGGGGTTATGTAATAATGGGATCGAGCCAAGGGGCTCCGAGGGAATATTTTGCAGGTACAGCAGTCGGGAAGGTGTGAATACAGGTGGACACACTCTGGGCGGATGGGCCTAGACCAGAGAGCTGTGAGGGATCTACAGCGTTCTGGGATTGGTGCCCTGGAACGAGACGTCAGCACAGACCCAAGGGAACATGACCCTGGGGTAGGAATCTCCGTTGCTCTGGAGGCCAGGATCACGTTAGCTCAGAGCAACGATGGGACATTGACAACATTCACCAGGCTGGACAGCCTGGGTTTTGTCTGGGTCATGGAGGATCTATGACCTAGCAACCATGGGACACGAAGACAAGAGACGTGATGCTGCCAATTGTGGAGGAGGCCAGTGAAACATTGTGTGATCATTGTAAGCCTTATGTCAACAGTACAGGGCAAGATGTTAAATTATAATTAACTTATTACTAAGGATGAAGAACCTTAGACATATATGTGTTGTGTATATATTAATGACTAGTGTCATTTCTGTTTAAGTGCCAGCATTCTGGTCAATGTAATTTTATGTTTATGTTTGTATGTAATTATATGTCAGCAGTTTAGGTATATGTGCATTGTTGGAGATGGGAAAAATTATTACAGACTATTTAACCTGTGATATGATGTGAATAAAATGTATATGTTGGAGAAGTGTTGTGAGTCATGTCGGGGAAAATTTTAATATATTTCATCGTGTGTATAATGAACTTATTGGATGATTTCTTAGTTGTACACATATGGTGGGTGCATCCTCCAGGTCCTTGCACTAATGGAACCATTGCAATGATGCATATGGGGACATATGCGTGTTTAAGGAGGGGAGTGGTGTTGTAATCCACAAGTTAGTAGGAATTATTAGCTAGAGGATCATTACTACAACACTTAACGAATGATGATTGGAAGTACATGTAAGTAGACAGACTATGGATCACATATCTAAGAAAGGTCAATGGATTAAGACCGAAGCTCTTTAGCCAAATTAATTATTCCTGGAAAGAGGAATTATTCTTCGTCAGGCTTCTAGGATCAAGGTTACCGCTCTAGGGATAAGGTTCATCGGATTATACCTTCCTTGAGAGGCGGGGTGAAATGTTTGAGGCCATGGCTGACTGGAGTCAATCTGATTGTGGGAGTTGAACTGAGAAGTCCTCTGGATCCCCGTTTGTGGCAGCAGCGAAGTGTAGCAGACAGCTATGCGAGAACCTGATGTGATCTTAGTGACCAAGTTAAGTCTGCAGTATGTGAGTATTGAATGAAAGACTAACAGGGTGTGGAGCGTTGTAGTAATCATTCCGTATTAGGGACTTAGGCGGAAGTTACGAGTGTGGGTGGTGATCGCGGAGGTCAAGTGGTCTATGGGTATTGGAAGTGTATTGACCTAATAGAGTATGTTAATTAATATAGTATTATTTGTCAGAATCTATTCTTTGTAATTAAATGACAAAACCCGACGGCCTTTAAATACCTTCCATATGTTCACTCATTATGTTCCAGTAAAAACCTAGTGGTACGCCTCAAGGGTCTGGGGTGTTTAGGAGTACACGGAGATAGTAATGGTTGCTGAGGCAAGGTGTTATGTGTTGTGTAATCGCTGCGTTCGGAATGAACCGGGGTTCAGCGTCACGACAAATATCCCCTCTGTTATATCCATTCATCCACTTGAAACCTCTATCATGTCACCCACAACTCTTTGTGTTTCTAGTGAATGCAATTTAAGCTTTGTTATTCTCTCTTCACATGACAGGTTTCTAATTTGTGGAATTAAATTTGTCATCCTACGCTCGACACGTTCAAGTGAATTTATATCCATTCTATAGTACAACGACCAAAACAGAATTGCATAATCTAAATGGGGCCTAACTTGAGCAAGATATAGCTGAAGAACAACACCAAGTGTCTTGTTACTAATGCTTCGATTAATAAATCCTAGTGACCTATTTGCCTTATTGCATACATTTATGTATTGATCCTTTGGTTTTAATTTCTTACTAATTATAACTCCCAGATCCCTTTTCGCAATCCTACTTCGCTATCGCAGCACCATCTAGCTCGTATCCTGTAATTCTATTATCATTACCTAGCCTCAAAACCTCACATTTATCGGCATTAAACTGCATCTGCCAATCTTTTGACTATTTCAAAACTCTATTTAGATCGACTTGAAGTGATAGTGAGTCTTTTTCCGTGTTTATTTCCCTGCCGATTTTTGTATCATTGGCATATTTGCAAATGTTGCTACTCAAACCTGAATCTAAATCATTTTAATATATATTATAAACAACAGAGATCCCAGGACAAAGCCTTGAGGCACTCTACTTACAACATTTTCCTAACTCTGACTTGACCCCATGTATACTAACTCTGTTTCCTTTGGTATAGCCATGCCTTAATCCAACATGAAATAGCACCCCCCCCAATACCATGAGCCTCTATCTTCTTAATCAGTCTTTCATGTGGCACTGTATCAAAAGCTTTGCTAAAGTCAAGGAACACATCACAATCCTTTCCAGTATCAACTGCCTCAACTATGTTGAAATAAAATAATAGAAAATTTGTTAAACATGGACGGCCTTGTGTAAAATCATGTTGAAAATCATTTATTAATTTATGTTTTTCAAGATGAAGACGAATTGTATATGCAATTATCGATTCAAGTAACTTTGCCTCAATAGACGTTAAGCTAATTGGCCGATAGGTTGACGGAATTGATCTATCTCCTTTCTTAAAAATTGGTACCACATTAGCTACCTTCCATGACTCTGGCACTCTGCCTGACTCTATTGATTTATTGAATATGGTAGACAGTGGCTCACAAAGCTCCTCTTTGCATTCTTTAAGCACCTTGGCAAACACTTTATCCGGCCCTGGGGATTTGTTTGGTTTCAGTTTTGCTATTTGTTTAATTTTATCCTCCCTGGTAACGGCTAAACTAGTCAACCTGTCCTCATCCCCACCCACACAGGCCTGTTCGGCTGGAAGCATATTGTCAAGTTCCTCTTTAGTCAATTCAGAGATAAAATATTTATTAAATACTGCTCATCTCTTCATCATTATCCGTTATCTGACCTGTCTCAATTTTTAATGGATATATCCTTTTCCTAATCTTTGCTCGATATAACTGGAAAAAAACTTTAGGATTTCTTTGCTTGCCCTGCTATGCGAACTTCATAGTTTCTTTTTCTCTCCTTATCTCTGTTTTTATCATTTCTAACCAGTTGTACGAATTCCTGTTCTAAAGTGACCTCCCCATTTTTAATCCTTTTGTACAAAGCTCTCTTTTTACCTATAAGGTTCTTCAAATTCTTTGTTATCCACTTTGGGTCATTAGTATTTGATCTACTCAATATGTGTGGCATACTACGTTCCTGTGCTCTGCTTAGAATATTTTAAAATAAGTTATATTTTGAATCCACATCAAAATCCCTTTTTACTTCACCTATCGCTGGGTTCACGTCTCGCTCCAAGACCGGCCCACCCCACCATGCCCAAGACTTTCCAACCTATTTGACGAAAAAAAATCTTAGGCTATTAGAGTTCTTAGGCGGGAGCCGGTCGGCCGAGCGGACAGCACACTGGACTTGTGATCCTGTGGTCCTGGGTTCGATCCCGGGCGCCGGCGAGAAACAATGGGCAGAGTTTCTTTCACCCTATGCCCCTGTTACCTAGCAGTAAACTAGGTACCTGGGTGTTAGTCAGCTGTCACGGGCTGCTTCCTGGAGGTGGAAGCCTGGTTGAGGACCGGGCCGTGGAGACAATAAAAGCCCTGAAATAAACTCAAAGTAACCTCAAGATAACCTATTAAAATAGGATTTTCGAAAATCTGGCACTTTAACTGAATTTTCTCCTAAAGATCTATTCCAATTTATGCTAAACCTGATTTTTTGTGATTACTGTTCCCTAGCTCACTCCCCATTTCGATGTCATTAATTTGTGTTTCTCTGTTAGTTAACGCTAAATATAAAATAAAATTTTCCCGCATTGGTTTCTTAATGTGTTTCATAAGAAAGCAATTGTTTCTACCTTGTCCGGGAATCGAACCCGGGCCACAGAATTACGAGTACTGTGCGCTGTCCACTCAGCTAGCAGACCCCAGTAGTTGGGGAAAGGAAGTATCTGTGCTTGGGGTTGAGGGGGGGTGGTGGGGGCCCCTATGGGGTGGTGAGTTTGGATGTTGCAGTCCCTTCTAGGATTTCCAAATTGCTGGATTGGGGTTCCCAACTCCCCGCTGGGATTGCTGGGTTGGCAGTTGAGGTTCCCTGGCTCCCATCCCTCAACCTGCGCCTTTTCCTTGTATCTGCTGCTTGTATTATCTCTTCAATTGTCATGTCCTTCTGAAGGAATACCTGTCTGTAATTCTTTACATATTTCAATTTGCTCTTTTTTACTAGGATGTCCCCTTTGATGAACTCGTTTTGGAGTCCACCATCACCTTGATCAACCAGCCTTTGTCTTTGTTGTACTGTCCAACCCAGAAAAACTTTTCTATGTCTTTTTCAGCCCCTTGCATTCCTCTCTCCTTTAGTATCCCTGACACTGCAGCTCTGTCCTTAGTCCTCCACTCTTCCCTTGTGGAACCATCTTGTTCCTTAATACCTACCACTACTAAAGTTTTTTTTCCTTTCCATTTGCTGCATTGTGCATCTAGCTGGCTCCTGTGAGGCTACTGCTTTCATTACAACTTCCTTGACTGTGGTCATGGGTTGGACCAATTGTAGGGGGTCCCTGCCATTGCTATATCTCCTGTTACCTTGGGGGGGGGGGGGGGGGGGGGGGTTTGCCTTTACCAGAGTCTGATGAGATCCTGTTTTTAGGTTTTTTGTCTCCTCTTGCACTTCATTCTGCAGTTTACTTATGATTTCCCTCATGTCTTTCAATTCCTCCGTGATCTCCCTCCATGCACTAACATTCATCTCAATGTATGACTCGCCCTGTTCCTCTCCTCCACTGTGTTCTGTTTTCTTACAATCTTGCTTGATCCCTTTAGTGTTTGTGTGTTCATAAGTGTGTGTACTCACCTATTTGTACTCGCCTATTTGTGCTTGCGGGGGTTGAACTGTGTGTTTACTAGTTGTGTTTTTACGGGGGTTGAGCTTTGCTCTTTCGGCCCGCCTCTCAACTGTTTACTAACTACTATTTTTTTTTTTTCTCCACACCACACACACACCCCAGGAAGCAGCCCGTGACAGCTGACTAACTCCCAGGTACCTATTTACTGCTAGGTAACAGGGGCACTTAGGGTGAAAGAAACTTTGCCCATTTGTTTCTGCCTCGTGCGGGAATCGAACCAGCGCCACAGAATTACGAGTCCTGCGCGCTATCCACCAGGCTACGAGGCCCCCATGTGTGTGTGTGTGTGTGTGTTTGTGCATAGTGGGTGAATTTGTGTAGTGAGTGTGTGTGGGTGTGTGGTGTGGTGGGGGGGGTTCTAGGGAGGGATGAGAGAGAGAGAGGGAGAAGGGAAGAGAGAGAGGGAGGGAGAAGGGAGAGGGAGGGAGAAGAGGGAGAGAGAGAGAGACGAGGAGGGTATTCTGCAATATGAGGGGTGGGAAAATGAGGGGATAGAGAGGGGGGTATTGATGGTCACTAGGACCCTTGTCCCATAAGGTGTTAACAAATTCCACCTAGGACGAGCCGCAAACCTCCTTCGGTTTGTGCGTGTGTGTGTGTGTGTGTGTGTGTGTGTGTGTGTGTGTGTGTGTGTGAGTGTGTGTGTGTGTGTGTGTGTGTGTGTGTGTGTGTGTGTGTGTGTGTGTGTGTGTGTGTGTGTGTACTAACCTCACCTAGTTGTACCCAACTAGTTGTGCTTGCTGGGGTTGAGCTCTGGCTCAACCCCTGCCTCTCAACCGTCAAAAACTGATGTACAGATTCTGGAGCCTACTGAGCTCTACCATATCTACATTTGAAACTGTGTATGAAGTCAGCCTCCATCACATCACTGCTTAATGCATTCGATCCATTAACTACTGACACTGAAACAGTTCTTTCTAACGTCTCTGTGGCTCATGTGGGTACTCAGTTTCCACCTGTGTCCCCTTGTTCGCGTACCACCAATGTTGAATAGTTTATCCTTGCCTACCCGGTTGATTCTCCTGAGGGTTTTATAGGTTGTGATCATGTCTCCCCTTCCAGTGTCGTAAGGTGCATTTCCCGCAGCCTTTCCTTGTAACTCATGCCTCTTAATTCTGGAACTAGTCTAGTGGCATACCTTTGAACTTTTTCCAGCGTCGTCTTGTGCTGGACAAGGTACGGGCTCCATGCTGGGGCCTCATACTTCAGGATTGGTCGTACATATGTGGTATACAAAATTCTGAATGATTCCTTACACAGGTTCCTGAAGACAACCAGGTAAATACACAACCAGGTGAATACACACACACACAATGCTCGATCCTGCAAACACAAATAGGTGAGTACACACACACACACACACACACACACACACACACACACACACACACACACACACACACACACTCAATCACTTCAGGATTGATTGGGAGAACAAGGAACCGCATGGAGGCGAGGATACGTGGAGAGCCAAACTACTGGAGGTGGCGACTAGAAACTTCTTAACCCAGCATGTCAGTGAACCCACAAGGATGAGAGGAAATGACGAAACAGCGAGACTCGACCTGGTTTTCACCCTGAACGACTCTGACATAAGAGAAATCAGTTTTGAGGACCCAGTAGGAATGACCGACCACAGTGTATTGGTGTTTGAGTACCTGATTGAAGAAGGGTTATTGAACTCGAGGAGAGATAACGAAACCAAAAGGTTAGCATACCGAAAGGGAAACTATGAGGAGATAAGAAAATGCCTAGCAGATATAGCATGGGAAACAGAGCTCAGGGAAAAGACGGCCCAAGATATGATGGAATACATCACGCAAAAATGCAATGACGCAGAAAACAAGTTTGTCCCAGTCCAAAAGGAAGACAGTGAAATGAAGATGAGAAACCCATGGTTTAATTAGAGATGTAGGCTAGCTAAGCAGCAAAGTAAAAGGGCATGGAGAAACTATAGGAATAACAGGACACTGGAGAGCAGAGAAAGATACCAGAATGCCAGGAATGAATATGTCAGGATGAGAAGAGAGGCAGAGAGACAATACGAAAATGACATCGCAAGCAAGGCAAAGACTCGGCAAGGCAAGGAGAAAAACAACAGTAAAGGAACAGGTTATGAAATTAAGGATAGGGGCAGAAGGATTCACTACAAACGACAAGGAAGTGTGTGAGGAACTGAATAAGAAATTCCAAGAGGTATTCACCTTAGAGCAAGGAGAAATCCCAGAGATAAGAGAGGGAATAGCTAACCAAGAACCACTGGAAGAGTTTGAGATTACCAGCGGGGAAGTAAGGAAGTGTTTACTAGAATTGGATGTGACAAAGGCTATAGGCCCAGATGGAATCTCCCCTTGGATACTAAAGGAAGGAGCAGAAGAACTGTGCCTCCCGCTCTCCATGGTGTATAACAAATCACTGGCAACAGGGGAACTGCCAGTAATTTGGAAAGCAGCTAACGTAGTCCCGATATACAAGAAAGGGGATAGACAGGAGGCACTGAATTACAGACCAGTGTCCCTAACCTGCATACCATGCAAGATGATGGAGAAGATTGTGCGAAGAAAGCTAGTGGAGCACCTGGAGCGAAAGAACTTTGTAACACAGCATCAACATGGATTCAGGGATGGCAGGTCCTGCCTCACAGGGTTACTTGAATTCTACGACCAGGCAACAAAAATAAGGCAAGAAAGAGAAGGGTGGGCAGACTGCATATTTTTGGATTGTCAGAAAGCCTTTGATACAGTGCCACACAAGAGGCTAGTGAAAAAACTGGAGATGCAGGCTGGAGTGAAAGGGAAGGTACTCCGTTGGATACAGGAGTACCTAAGTAACAGGAGACAACGAGTCAGTGTGAGGGGTGAGGTCTCAGATTGGCGAGACGTTACAAGTAGAGTACCGCAGGGGTCAGTCCTTGGACCTATACTGTTTCTGATATATGTAAATGATCTTCCAGAGGGTATAGAATCGTTTCTCTCAATGTTTGCCGATGATGCAAAAATTATGAGGAGGATTGAAACTGAGGACGATAGTAGGAGGCTACAAGATGACCTAGACAGACTGAGTGAATGGTCCAACAAATGGCTGTTGAAGTTCAACCAGAGTAAATGTAAAGTAATGAAACTAGGTGGTGGAAATAGGAGGCCAAACACAGGATACAGAATAGGAGATAAAGTACTTAATGAAACGAACAGAGAGAAAGCTCTAGGAGTTGATATCAAACCAAACCTGTCTCCTGAAGCCCACATAAAAAGAATAACGTCTGCGGCATATGCGAGGCTGGCTAACATCAGAACAGCGTTCAGGAACCTGTGTAAGGAATCATTCAGAATCTTGTACACCACATATGTAAGACCAATCCTGGAGTATGCAGCCCCAGCATGGAGCCCGTATCTTGTCAAGCTCAAGACGAAGCTGGAAAAAGTCCAAAGGTATGCCACTAGACTAGTCCCAGAACTAAGAGGCATGAGTTACCAGGAAAGGCTGCGGGAAATGCACCTTACGACACTGGAAGACAGAAGAGTAAGGGGAGACATGATCACAACCTACAAAATCCTCAGAGGAATCGACCGGGTAAACAAGGATAAACTATTCGACACTGGTGGGACGCGAACAAGGGGACACAGGTGAAAACTGAGTACCCATATGAGCCACAGAGACGTTAAAAGGAACTTTTTCAGTGTCAGAGTAGTTAACGGATGGAATGCACTATGCAGTGATGTGGTGGAGGCTGACTCCATACACAGTTTTAAATGTAGATATGATAGAGCCCAGTAGGCTCAGGAATCTGTACACCAGTTGATTGACAGTTGAGAGGCGGGACCTAAGAGCCAAAGCTCAACGCCCGCAAGCACAAATAGGTGAGTACAAACACACACACACACACACTCACACACACACACACACACACGTGTGGCTGTTTGTCAAGACGGGATCTCGCCATGGTTACTGAAAGAGTGTGCAGAGGCACTTTGCTTGCCACTCTCCATAATGTATAGTAGGTCACTGGAGACGGGAGACCTACCAGAAATATGGAAGACGGCGAATGTGGTCCCAATACACAAAAAGGGCGACACGCAAGAGGCACTGAACTACAGGCCAGTGTCCTTGACTTGTATACCATGCAAGGTGATGGAGAAGATCATGAGAAAAAACCTGGTATCACATCTGGAGAGAAGGGACTTCGTGACAAATCGCCAACATGGGTTCAGGGAGGGTAAATCTTGCCTAACAGGCTTAATAGAGTTCTACGACCAGGTGACACAGATTAAGCAAGAAAGAGAGGGCTGGGCGGACTGCATTTTCTTGGATTGTCGGAAAGCCTTTGACACCGTACCGCATATGAGGCTGGTACATAAGCTGGAGAGACAGGCAGGTGTAGCTGGTAAGGTGCTCCAGTGGATAAGGGAGTACCTAAGCAATAGGAAGCAGAGAGTTACGGTGAGGGGTGAGACCTTCGATTGGCGTGAAGTCACCAGTGAAGTCCCACAGGGCTCTGTACTCGGTCCTATCTTGTTTCTGATATATGTAAATGATCTCCCGGAGGGAATAGATTAATTTCTCTCAATGTTTGTTGACGATGCCAAAATTATGAGAAGGATTAAGACAGAAGAGGACTGGTTGAAGCTTCAAGAAGACCTAGACAAGCTGAAGGAATGGTCGAACAAATGGTTGTTAGAGTTTAACCCAACCAAATGTAATGTAATGAAGATAGGTGTAGGGAGCAGGAGGCCAGATACAAGGTATCATCTGGGAGAGGAAATTCTTCAGGAGTCAGAGAAAGAAAAAGACATGGGGGTTGATATCAGCCCAGACCTGTCTCCTGCAGCCCATATCAAGAGGATAACATCAGCGGCATATGCCAGGCTGGCCAACATACGAACGGCATTCAGAAACTTGTGTAAAGAATCATTCAGAACTTTGTATACCTTATATGTCAGGCCGATCCTGGAGTATGCAGCCCCAGCATGGAGTTCATATCTAGTTAAGGATAAGACTAAACAGGAAAAGGTTCAAAGGTTTGCCACCAGACTAGTACCCGAGCTGAGAGGTATGAGCTACGAAGAGAGACTACGGGAATTAATCTTCACTTCCCTGGAAGCCAGAAGAGTTAGGGGGACATGATCACCACATTCAAGATTCTGAATTGAATTGATAGGGTAGATAGAGACAAGCTATTTAACACAAGGGGCACACGTACATGGAGACACAGGTGGAAACTGAGTGCCCAAATGAGCCACAGAGATATTAGAAAGAACCTTTTTAGTGTCAGAGTGGTTGACAAATGGAATGCATTAGGAAGTGATGTGGTGGAGGCTGACTCCATACACAGTTTCAAGTGTAGATATGATAGAGCCCAATAGGCTCAGGAACCTGTACACCTGTTGATTGACGGTTGAGAGGCGGGACCAAAGAGCCAGAGCTCAACCCCCGCAAGCACAGCTAGGTGAGTACACACACACACACACACACACACACACACACACACACACACACACACACACACACACACACACACACACACACACACACACACACACACACACACACACACACACACACACACGCGCACACACACTCACAGGAGTGTGTGGAGTGGAGTGGAGTGGAGCATCACATTGAGGAGTCACACTGCTGCAGGCTCCAGGAGAATTCAAATTATATAAGTGTTGAGAGTAGGGTGAGGGCTGCAAGTAGTGTCCCAGAATACATATAGGTGTAGGGAATTTGAAAAGAAACTAAGAGATAAGAAATAAGTGTTAGTGAATGAAAAATCTGGTAGAAAAGTTGATCTTTCTAAACAGCAGAATGTCAACAAAAATGGCCGCCACCACTGGGGAAGACAGTACCCCATCAAAGAAATATTTTGACAACAAGGTAAGGGAATTAACAGCTTGACTGAATAGGTAAGGATACAGCAGGCACTCATAAAGAACTGGAAAAAGATAATGAGGCATGGAAAGTGAAAAGTAGGGAATTAGAAGAAATAAACAAGAAAATAGACTCGTATGGTGAGCAACTTCAAGGGAGCATGTGGGCTAACATGGAGTTAGGCAAGGAGATGCAGTGAAGAACATCATTGGCAACTCAAATAG
This sequence comes from Procambarus clarkii, assembly GCF_040958095.1. Lineage (NCBI taxonomy): Eukaryota > Metazoa > Arthropoda > Malacostraca > Decapoda > Cambaridae > Procambarus > Procambarus clarkii. The sequence continues at coordinate 26,887,628 of NC_091221.1, read as the reverse complement.
AGGAGGCTAATAAAGAACTAGAAAAGTATAAAGAAGACATAAAAGAGACATATGTGCCAGTTGTAAAAGAGAAAGAGACGATTAAGGAAGTGTGTTTGGAAGTCAAAACCAGAAATGACAAAATAAGAAGCGGATCTTAGGCAATCAGTTAGAAAAGAACTGGTAACCAACAATATACTGGTACAAAACACTGCAGATAGAAGTAAGTCCATAATAGATTTGGATGTGTAGAGAAGGAAATTTCATCTAGAGTGGGCCGAGCAGCAGAAGAGATGAAAATCATAGAAAAAATAATAGGATTAGGAGAAGGCCTAAATTCAAAGGAGCATGTCAGTGATTTTAAGAGGATAGGTAAATATGAGAAAGACAAGAACCTCCCCTTAAAGGTGACGTTTAATGGAGTGAAGTATATGACAGAAGTGCTTTGGAATGCCAGAAAATTGCAAGGTGACGAAGATGGCAAACTGTTGTCAATAAGACAAGACCTCTCAAAGGAGGACAGAGAAAAGCTGAAAATGAACCTCATTGAAGCGAAACGTCTAAATGGGAATTGTAATGAAGAAGTAAGAAATTTTTTCTACAAAGTGTCAGGGACTGGAAAGTTTGTGAAATGGTACATAAAGACATGGGAACAAAATCATTAAGGGAAAGGGGTGTAAAGAACAAAATGAGGGGAATGTATTCCTGAAAATAGTATAAACCAACATAGATGGAGTGAGATCGAAAATATTGGAGTTTAATGATATAATCAAGCTCAAAGTCCCAGATATTGTCGCATTAACAGAGACAAAACTTGAAGAAAATATTTTAAATGAGGTCGTATTCCCAAGGGGCTATTCAGTTGGGAGACGTGACAGGAAAACTAGGAAGTGGAGGAGTGGCTGTGCTGTTGAAAGAACACCTGAAGGTAAGAGAATTAACGTTTGAAAACTCTCGAGATATTGACATAAAGGCATTGCAGCTCTGGAATCAGGATGATAAGCTGATAATTTTAAATGCCTACAGCCCACCAGCAAGCAACACATGGACAAAGGAAGAACTGGATGACAAATGAGAGGCCCTCATAATGGTCATGAGAGAGATTATGGTAGGAGCTGACAAAGATAAATCCCGATTGTTGGTACTGGGGGACTTTAACTTTAAGGCAATAGACTGGGAGGCCTACGAGGCAAGAACAGAGGACATTTGGACAGGAAGATTTGTAAACCTCATCTTGGAGACATTCATGTATCAACACGTCAAACAGGCCACAAGAATGAGGAAAGGGGATGTTCCGTCAGTACTGGATCTAGTATTCACGAGGAAAAAAGAAGAGGTATTTGACATCCAGTTCCTTCCTCCCTTGGGAAAGAGTGATCATGTCCTCTTCGACATTAAATACGCTATGCGATATAATCTAGTAGAGAATGGGGGACAGTGAAATAGTTGTTAAACTCGATTTCAAGAGAGGACGCTATGGGGAACTTAAAAAAAAAATTTGGGGTATAATTGGACAGACTTGTTGCTAGGCAAGGAAGTAAATGAGATGTATACAAAATTTTGCACAATATGTGATGAAGGCACACATCTTTCATACCAAAACAAACGTGCAGATCTAGGAAACAGGGTTGGTTCAAGAGAAATTGCGAGAGGGCCAGAGATCAAAAGACACAAGAATGGAATCATTATAGAAAGAGTCCAAACCCCAAACATACCAGTGAAACAAAGATGCAAGAAACAACTACACGTCAGTAAGGAGAGAGGCAAAGAGGAACTTTGAGAAAGTTATTGCAGACAAATGTAAATCAGATCAAGGACTTTTTCTATAAATTCATTAAAAGTAAGCTGCAAGTAAAGGATAGTATTCAGAGGTTGAAAACAGGGGGAAGATACACGGAAAATGAAAATGAAATGTTCCAAAATGTGTTTGTACAAAAGGAGATCTTCAGAGAACCAGACACAATAAGAATTCCAGAGAACAACATAGAGCGTATAGAGGTATCTAGAGATGAAAAAATATGGTAAAGGAGCGAAGTAAGAACAAAGCAGTTGGTCCAGATAGAGTTTCACCATGGGTTTGGAGAGAATGTTCATCTGAGCTCAGCATTCCACTTCACCAGATCTTTCAGGCATCTCTGTGTACAGGAATTGTAACAGACGTGTGGAAACAGGCTAACATAGTTCCAATCTACAAAAGTGGCAGCAGGGAAGACCTCCTCAATTATAGACCTGTATCATTGATAAGTGTAATAGTGAAAGTATTGGAAAAACCAATCAAAACTAAAGGGGTAGAACACCTGGAGAGAAATGTTATAATATCAGACAGACAGTATGGTTTTCGATCTGGAAGATCCTGTGTATCGAATTTACTCAGTTTCTATGATCGAGCCACAGAGATTTTACAGGAAAGAGATCGTTGGGTTGACTACATCTATCTGGACCTAAAAATGGCTTTCGACAGAGTTCCACATAAGAGGTTGTTCTGGTAACTAGAAAATATTGGAAGGGTGACAGGTAAGCTTCTAATATGGCTGAACAATTTTCAGACTGATAGAAAAATGAGGCAGTAATCAGAGGCAATGTATCGGACTGGAGAAATGTCACAAGTGGAGTACCACAGGGTTCAGTTCTTGCACCAGTGATGTTTATTGTCTACATAAATTCTGTATACCAGTCGGTATACAGAATTACATGAACATGTTTGCTGATGATGCTAAGATAATAGGAAGGATAAGAAACGTAGATGATTGTCATGCCCTTCAAGATGACCTGGACAATATAAGTATATGAAGCACCACTTGGCAAATGGAATTTAATGTTAATAAATGCCATGTTATGGAATGTGGAATAGGAGAACATAGACCCCAAACAAGCTATATATTATGCGAAAATTCTTTAAAGATTTCTGATAAAGAAAGAGATCTAGGGGGTGGTTCTAGATAGAAAACTATCACCTGAGGACCACATAAAGAACGTTGTGCATGGAGCCTATGCCACGCTTTCTAACTTCAGAATTGCTTTTAAATACATGGATGGCGATATACTAAAGAAATTGTTCACGACTTTTGTTAGGCCAATGCTAGAATATGCAGCGGTTGTGTGGTGCCCATATCTTAAGAAGCACATCAACAAACTGGAAAAGGTGCAAAGACATGCTACTAAGTGGCTCCCAGAACTGAAGGGCAAGAGCTACGAGGGGAGGTTAGAGGCAATAAATATGCCAAAAGTAAAAGACAGAAGAAAAAGAGGTGATATGATCACTACATACATAATAGTAACAGAAATTGATAAAATCGATAGGGAAGATTTCCTGAGATCTGGAACTTTAAGAACAAGAGGTCATAGATTTAAACTAGCTAAACACAGATGCCGAAGAATTATAAGAAAATTCACTTTCGCAAACAGAGTGGTAGACGGTTGGAACAATTTAGGTGAGAAGGTAGTGGAGGCCAAGAACGTCAGTTTCCAGTTTCAAGGCGTTATATGACAACGAGTGCTGGGAAGACGGGACACCACGAGCGTAGCTCTCATCCTGTAACTATACTTAGGTAATTACACGGTTGAATGACGGTTGAGAGGCAGGACCAAAGAGCCAGAGCTCAACCCCCGCAAACACAACTAGGTGAGTACAACTAGGTGAGTACACACAAAACACACACACACACACACACACACATCAAGAATCCAACAAGAATGAGAGGAGAGGATGAACCAGCAATGCTTGATCTGATATTTACCCTAAATGAGTGGGATATAAAGGAAGTCAAGATGTAAGCACCCTTGGGAATGAGTGATCACAGTGTATTGAACTTTGAGTACCCGGTGGTGCTAGGAATTATCCCCCCCGGAAAAGAACTAAGATGCAAAAGTCTGGCATACCGAAAGGGAAATTATGAGGAGATGAGAAGCTTCCTAAGGAAAATACCTTGAGACACAGTCCTCAGAGCTAAGTCTGTACAAGATATGATGGACTATGTCACCCAAAAGTGTCAGGAGGCAGTAGGCAGATACATCCCGGCCCAAAAGGAAAAATCCTAGAAACAAAAGAAGAATCCATGGTATAATAGGGCATGTATGGAAGCAAAGAAACTGAACAAAAGGGCCTGGAGGAACTTCCGGAATAACAGAACACCAGAAAGCAGAGAGAGATACCAGAGAACCAGGAATGAGTATGTCAGGGTGAGAAGAGAAGCAGAGAAAAGTTACGAAAATGATATAGCAAACAAAGCCAAGACCGAACCAAAGCTACTCCTCAGTCACATCAGAAGGAAAACAACAGTGAAAGAACAGGTAGTGAAACTTAGAACAGGCGAGGACAGGTATACAGAGAATGACAAAGAGGTGTGTGATGAACTCAACAAGAGGTTCCAAGGGGTCTTCACAACAGAACAAGGTGAGGTCACTGTGCTAGGAGAAAGGGACGTAAACCAGGCGGCCTTGGAAGAGTTTGAAATTACGAGAGAGGAGGTCAAGAGACACCTGCTGGATCTGGATGTTAGAAAGGCTATTGGTCCAGACGGGATCTCGCCATGGGTACTGAAAGAGTGTGCAGAGGCACTTTGCTTGCCACTCTCCATGTTGTATAGTAGGTCACTGGAGACAGGAGACCTACCAGAAATATGGAAGACGGCGAATGTGGTCCCAATATACAAAAAGGGCGACAGGCAAGAGGCACTGAACTACAGGCCAGTATCCTTGACTTGTATACCATGCAAGGTGATGGAGAAGATCGTGAGAAAAAACCTGGTAGCACATTTGGAGAGAAGGGACTTCGTGACAAATCGACAACATGGGTTCAGGGAGGGTAAATCTTGCCTGACTGGCTTAATAGAATTCTATGACCCGGTGACACAGATTAAGCAAGAAAGAGAGGGCTGGACGGACTGCATTTTCTTGGATTGTCGGAAAGCCTTTGACACAGTACCGCATAAGAGGCTGGTACATAAGCTGGAGAGACAGGCAGGTGTAGCTGGTAAGGTGCTCCAGTGGATAAGGGAGTACCTAAGCAATAGGAAGCAGAGAGTTACGGTGAGGGGTGAGACCTCTGATTGGCGTGAAGTCACCAGTGGAGTCCCACAGGGCTCTGTACTCGGTCCTATCTTGTTTCTGATATATGTAAATGATCTCCCGGAGGGTATAGATTCATTTCTCTCAATGTTTGCGGATGATGCCAAAATTATGAGAAGGATTAAGACAGAAGAGGACTGTTTGAGGCTTCAAGAAGACCTAGACAAGCTGAAGGAATGGTTGAACAAATGGTTGCTAGAGTTTAACCCAACCAAATGTAATGTAATGAAAATAGGTGTAGGGAGCAGGAGGAAAGATGCAAGGTATCATCTGGGAGAGGAAATCCTTCAGGATCAGAGAAAGAAAAAGACTTGGGAGTTGATATCACGCCAGACCTGTCTCCTGCAGCACATATCAAGAGGATAACATCAGCGGCATATGCCAGGCTGGCCAACATACGAACGGCATTCAGAAATTTGTGTAGAGAATCATTCAGAACTTTGTATACCACATATGTCAGGCCAATTCTGGAGTATGCAGCCCCAGCATGGTGTCCATATCTAGTCCAGGATAAGACTAAACTGGAAAAGGTTCAAAGATTTGCCACCAGACTAGTACCTGAGCTGAGAGGTATAAGCTACGAGGAGAGACTGCGGGAATTGAACCTCACTTCGCTGGAAGACAGAAGAGTTAGGGGGGGAACATAATCACTACATTCAAGATTCTCAAGGGATTTGATAGGGTAGATAAAGACAGGCTATTTAACACAAGGGGCACACGCACTAGGGGACACGGGTGGAAACTGAGCGCCCAAATGAGCCACAGAGATATTAGAAAGAACCTTTTTAGTGTCAGTGTGGTTGACAAATGGAATGCATTAGGAAGTGATGTGGTGGAGGCTGACTCCATACACAGTTTCAAGTGTAGATATGATAGAGCCCAGTAGGCTCAGGAACCTGTACACCTGTTGATTGACGGTTGAGAGGCGGGACCAAAGAGCCAGAGCTCAACCCCCGCAAACACAACTAGGTGAGTACAACTAGGTGAGTACACACCCATACACAGAGGGGCTGGCTGGCTGAGTGGACTGCACTCTAGACTTGTGGATTTAGGGACTAAAGATTGATCCCAGCAGCCGGCGGGAAAACAAATGGGCAGAGTTTCCTTCACCCTGACGATCCTGTTACCTAGTAGTAAATAAGTACTTAGGAGTTAGACAGCTGCTACGGGCTGCTTCCTGGGTGTGTGTAACAAAAAGGAGGCCTGGTCGATGACCGGACCACAGGGACGCTAAGCCTCGAAATCATCTCAAGATAACCTCAAGATTACCTGACATTGCATTGGAATTGATCTGTGTTATCTGCCATGCCATTCATTTCGTGAGTATAGTTTGTTGACCAAACCACATACTAGAGAGTGAAGGAATAACGACTTTTCGGTCCGTCCTGGACCATTCTCAAGTCAATTGTCGCACAATCGACTTGGGAATGGTCCAGGACGGACGGAAACGTTGTCGTCCCTTCACTTTCTAATGTGTGGTTTGGTCAACATATTTCTGCGACATTATTTTGACCCCTCGTTTGCATGTGAGTATAATTTATTTCTTTATTTTTTTAATTCTTTTCATTTCGTTTTTTAAACTGCTTTTCATATATTTCTCTGATGGGAACATCAGATCGTTTGGGAATGTATCGGACGAGCGAGTGGGGAATTGTAGGGAGGACGAGGGGACGGGAGTGGGGACTGTAGGGAGGACGAGGGGACGGGAGTGGGGACTGTAGGGAGGACGAGGGGACGGGAGTGGGGACTGTAGGGAGGACTAGGGGACAGTGAGAACGAAGGGGGTGTTGAGGATGGTGGGGAGGAGGGGACAGAGTAATAGAGAATGGAGGGGAAGGCCAAGGGGACAGGGGAGTGGGGGGATGGTGGGGAGGACGAGAGAATGGGGGAGAAATGAATGGCAGGGAGTGGGGGATAATGGGGAGGACGATGGAACGGGGAAGTGAGGAAGTGTTGGGAGGACGAGGGGATGGGGGGAGAGGGAAATGGTGGGGAGGACCAGGAGACAGGGGAAGATTGCTGTGGATCAGCAATGAATATGCATTGCTGAGTCACAGCAACGAGTGGCTGGGCTCACCTAGAACACACACAAACACACACCCGCACACACACACACACACACACACACACACGCTTCCTCTCAGGAAGCAGCTAGATGTACTAGCCGGCTGATAGAGAGAAATAGAGCAGTAGTAGTAGCAGGCATTGAAGAACAAACAGGGACCAGACCAAAGGAGCGGAGAGACAAGGACAAAAACATGATTAAAGAGATCCTTAAAGAGGTAAGGATGGAGGGAGCTGAGCGAAATGTTGAAAAGGTTTTCAGGCTTGGAAAGTACAACAAGGACAGAGACCGAATGATAAAGGTGGTTTTCATGAGCGAAATCGCGAAAGAGGAACTGCTAGCAAGGAAGTGTTGTCTAAAAGGTGTAGAGAAGTTCAAGAAAATATTCCTGCAGAGGGATATGACAAGGGAAGAGAGAATACGGACAGCAGACGCGAGGAAGGAGCGCAGGGAGAGAGAAGGAAATCAGAGTACCACAACCCAGAACCCTACAATCCCAGAGGGAAGTGGAGAACCCTCCTCAAACAGTGCAACAGCCACAGGAATTGGGGCACCACCCCCAAATTCTACCCAACAGACACCCAACCTGCCCCATCCCCTGTCAGCCCCCCACTAAGTACCCACCTAGGGCACCCTCCCCCCACCCACCCCCCTCCCCCCACTCACCCCCCTTCTTCCCCTCACCCCTCTCCCCAGGACCTCCCTTCCCCCCCATCCCCCATGCCCTCCCTTCTCCCACATGCCTTCCCGTCTCTCCCACCCCCATGCCCTCCCTTCTCCCCCTCCCCCCTAAGCCCCCCACTCTCCCCCACCCCACCTAAGTCTTCCCCTCTCCCCCACTTCCCTAAACCCTCCCCTCTTCCTCACCCACCTCAGCCCTCCCTTTTCCCCCACGCCCCCCAAGCCCTCCACCCTTTTCTCTCCCCCCAAGCCCCCCCATCTCCCCTATCCCCCACAGCCTCTCCTCCCCCCATGCTTCCCCAACCCTCCCTCTCTTACCCACCCCCTGTACCCTCCCCCTCTTATCCACCCCTTGTACCCTCCCCCTCTTATCCACCCCCTGTACCCTCCCCCTCTTATCCACCCCCTGTACCCTCCCCCTCTCCCCCACCACCCCAAGCCCTCCCTCCTCCACCAATCCCCCCGTGCCAGGTCCCCCCAGCTCCCACTCACCCCAGATCCCAAAGGTCCCCCCCAGAAAAGAAGCAGAAGAGAGTCAGTTTCAGGGTGATGTACTCGAACATAGATGGGATCACAAGCAAGACAAGTGAACTAAGGGAAAGAGCACAAGAAGTTAACCCAGATGTAATCGGACTCACTGAAACAAAACTCTCTGGAATCATAACGAATGCCGTGTTTCCCCAGGAGTATACAGTAATAAGGAAAGAGAGGGAAGGTAGAGGAGGAGGCGGAGTGGCCCTACTCATGAGAAGGGAATGGAGTTTTAAGGAGATGGCCATCCCGGGCTGTGAGGAGTTCAGAGACTACATAGCAGGCACCATAACAATGGGAGGACCAAGAACAGTAGTAGCAGTAATATACAACCCTCCACCAAATGACAGGAGACCCAGTCAAGAGTATGAAAACAACAACAAGGCAGTTAACACTATAATTGAGAGGGCAGCCTCTGCTGCCTGTAGAAATAGATCCCACCTGCTCATCATGGGCGACTTCAATCACGGAAAGATTGACTGGGAGAACAAGGAACCGCATGGAGGCGAGGATACGTGGAGAGCCAAACTATTGGAGGTGGTGACAAGCAACTTTTTAACGCAGCATGTCGGAGAACCCACAAGGATGAGAGGCAATGACGAACCAGCGAGACTCGACCTAGTCTTCACTCTGAACGACTCCGACATAAGAGAAATCGGTTTTGAGGACCCAGTAGGAATGAGCGACCACAGTGTACTGGTGTTTGAGTACTTGATTGAAGAAGGGTTATTGAACTCGAGGAGGGATACCGAAACCAAAAGGTTAGCATACCGAAAGGGAAACTATGAGGGGATAAGAAAATTCCTAACAGATATAGCATGGGAAACAGAGCTCAGGGGAAAGACGGCCCAAGATATGATGGATTACATCACGCAGAAGTGCAAGGACGCAGCAAACAAGTTTGTCCCAGTCCAAAAGGAAAACAGAGAAATGAAGATGAGAAACCCATGGTTTAATCAAAGATGTAGGCTAGCTAAGCAGCAAAGTAAAAGGGCATGGAGAAACTATAGGAATAACAGGACACTGGAGAGCAGAGACAGATACCAGAATGCCAGGAATGAATATGTCAGGATGAGAAGAGAGGCAGAAAGACAATACGAAAATGACATCGCAAGCAAGGCAAAGACTCAGCCTAAATTGTTGCATAGCCACATTAGGAGAAAAACAACAGTAAAGGAACAGGTTATGAGATTAAGGATAGGGGCGGAAGGATTCACTACAAATGACAAGGAAGTGTGTGAGGAATTGAATAAGAAATTCCAGGAGGTCTTCACCTTAGAACAAGGAGAAATTCCAGAGGTAAGTGAGGGAATAGCTAACCAGGAACCACTGGAAGAGTTTGAGATTACCAGTGGGGAAGTAAGGAAGTGTTTACTAGAGTTGGACGTGACGAAGGCTATAGGCCCAGATGGAATCTCCCCTTGGGTTCTAAAGGAAGGAGCAAGAGAACTGAGCCTACCACTCTCCATAGTGTATAACAAATCACTGGCAACAGGGGAACTGCCAGATATTTGGAAAGCAGCTAACGTAGTCCCGATATACAAGAAAGGGGATAGACAGGAGGCACTGAACTACAGGCCAGTGTCCCTAACCTGCATACCATGCAAGCTGATGGAGAAGATTGTGCGAAAAAAACTAGTGGAGCATCTGGAGCGAAGGAACTTTGTAACACAGCATCAACATGGGTTCAGGGATGGCAGGTCCTGCCTCACAGGGTTACTTCAATTCTACGACCAGGCAACAAAAATAAGGCAAGAAAGAGAAGGGTGGGCAGACTGCATATTTTTGGATTGTCAGAAAGCCTTTGATACAGTGCCACACAAGAGGCTAGTGCGAAAGTTGGAGATGCAGGCTGGAGTGAGAGGGAAGGTACTCCGGTGGATAGAGGAATACCTAAGCAACAGGAGACAACGAGTCTGTGTGAGGGGTGAGGTCTCAGATTGGCGAGACGTCACAAGTGGAGTCCCGCAGGGGTCAGTCCTTGGACCTATACTGTTTCTGGTATATGTAAATGATCTCCCAGAGGGTATAGATTCGTTCCTCTCAATGTTTGCCGACGATGCAAAAATTATGAGGAGGATTGAAACAGAGGATGATAGTAGGAGGCTACAAGATGACCTGGATAGACTGAGTGAATGGTCCAACAAATGGCTGTTGAAGTTCAACCCGAGTAAATGCAAAGTAATGAAACTAGGCAGTGGAAACAGGAGGCCAGGCACAGGATACAGAATAGGAGATGAAGTACTTAATGAAACAGACAGAGAGAAAGATCTAGGAGTTGATATCACACCAAACCTGTCTCCTGAAGCCCACATAAAGAGAATAACGTCTGCGGCATATGCGAGGCTGGCTAACATCAGAACGGCGTTCAGGAACCTGTGTAAGGAATCATTCAGAATCTTGTACACCACATATGTAAGACCAATCCTGGAGTATGCGGCCCCAGCATGGAGCCCGTACCTTGTCAAGCACAAGACGAAGCTGGAAAAAGTCCAAAGGTATGCTACTAGACTAGTCCCAGAACTAAGAGGCATGAGTTATGAGGAAAGGCTACGGGAAATGCACCTCACGACACTGGAAGACAGAAGAGTAAGGGGGGACATGATCACAACCTACAAAATCCTCAGGGGAATCGACCGGGTAAACAAGGATGAACTTTTCAACACTGGTGGGACGCGAAAAAGGGGACACAGGTGGAAGCTGAGTACCCAAATGAGCCACAGAGACGTTAGAAAGAACTTTTTCAGTGTCAGAGTAGTTAGCAAATGGAATGCATTAGGAAGTGATGTGGTGGAGGCTGACTCCATTCACAGTTTCAAATGTAGATATGATAGAGCCCAATAGGCTCAGGAATCTGTACACCAGTTGATTGACGGTTGAGAGGCGGGACCAAAGAGCCAGAGCTCAACCCCCGCAAGCACAATTAGGTGAGTACAATTAGGTGAGTACACACACACACACACACACACACACACACTCACACACACACACACTCACACACACACACACACACACACACACACACACACAGGGGGAGGAACTAGAAGGCCAGTCACTGGATACCGAATGGGAGATGAAATCCTTCACGAAACGGACAGAGAAAGATCTGGGAGTTGATATCACGCCAAACCTGTCTTCCGAAGCCCACATCAAAAGAATAAAATCAGAAGCCTATGCGAGGCTGCTAACATGAGAACTGATGTCAGAAACCTGTGTAAGGAATCCTTCAGAACCTTGTATACCACATATGTAAGGACAATCCTGGAGTATGATGCCCCAGCAACGAGCCCGTATCTCTAGACGAAGCTGGAAAAAGTTCAGAAGAATGCCACTAGCCTAGTCCCAGAATTAAGGGGCATGAATTATGAGGACAGATTACGTGAACTGCACCTCACGTCGCTGGAAGACATAAGAGCTAGGGGAGACACGATCACTACATACAAAATTCTCTGGGGAATTGACAGGGTGGACAAGGATGGCTTATTTAACACGGGTGGCACACGCACAAGGGGACACAGGTGAAAGCTGAGTACCCAAATGAGCCACAGAGCCATTAGAAAGAACTTTTTCAGTGTCAGAGAAGTTAGTAATTGGAATGCACTAGGAAGCGATATAGTGGAGGCTGATTCCATGCATAGTTTTAATGTAGATATGACAGAGCCCATTAGGCTCAGGAATCTGCACACCAATAGATTGACGGTTGAGAGGCGGGACCAAAGAGCCAGAGCTCAACCCCCGCAAGCACTATTAGATGAGTACAATTAGGTGAGTACACAAACAAAAAAACACGCGTAAGTTTAACCAACTTATGCTACAAGCTGCATACACACAGCGCCTTTTCCCCCCACCTCTGCATTCCCACTTGCACACACAAACTCTCTCTCACGCACAGTAGGAATGGGAGCACTCACACAAGCAATATCTCTCAAATAAATGCATGACTGAAACCCACGTAGGCACGCGCGCACTTGCAGTCACACAAGTGTACACACACACATACACACAGTTGGGTCTAAGGTGTCACATGCCACGCCGTGACATTCTCTCACACTTCCCTTCCCATTACCTATTCCTCCAGACCTTTCCTAATTAAACCCAACCACTTTTGCTTGACGGTGGAGTGACAACTATTAAGAGGAATAAAAAGTAAAAGGTCGACAATATTTAACATATATTAATTTTATTGTCACTTCAAGACAACGTGTTAAACTATTAAAAACATGCTGTAGAATAGCAACTAATGAACATGATAAACATTTGAACAATATTCAAGGCTTGATAAAACACCATAATACTCAGTGCGCTACACAAATTAGATGGCACAATAAGAAATTACCACGAACTTTTTATTGTAACAAGCATTTGAGGTATTTCTTTTCAGATAATTGCTATATTATTATCAATGGTCTTCAGGATGTCATTTTCCATGCGCATGAGTGAAAGCCACTTTAAACGATGCTACTTCATTGTGCTACAAAGCAGATTTGTTATAAGTTTCAGTCTTGAAAAAGCCCGGTCTCGTATACAGTTGGTTACCATCATGCAAATGAATACTCTGAGGGCAATTTCTATTTTCGGTAATACAGATTTCCAATTTTCCAAATTTATTTTGTGACTCCTCGTCTGCATGTGAGTATAGTATATGCCTATATATTATATCTGATACGCATTTATTCCCAAATAACAACCCCGTATCTGTCCAAAATTGATTGTCTAATCAGCTAGAATTAGATCCAAAGAGGTCTTTTGAAATGTGTCTACAAAAATTACTCCTCCCCACATCCCATTAAGTTATTAAGCATAATAATCCTGAGACCTATATACGTGTAGGGGTTACGTATGAGAAAGAGGGTGTGGAGAGATATTTGTATTCAAAGTATATATTATCATCTGATGTTTTAGCTGGAACTATAAAATTAATTAATAACACGATTAATACAGAAATTGCCATCATATTTTAAAATAATGCTAAACTGAGTTTTTTAGGAAAGGCACTTAAACAATTTTCACCTAAACACGGAACAAATTATATTAAGTATGATTCTTCCTCCAATTGAACAAGTTCACTACTGTGATTAGTGAGGAGGACATTGACTCAGCAACAGGGCATAGAAACGTCAGTAGAGTTATATTTTCATTTGGAACTGCTCTTGGGAATGTGCTAGGCGTAGTTCCAAAAAGTGAATATGACGTAATCGCAAAAAGTTAGAATGCCTCGAATGTAGTTCACACATGCCTATTCCCACCAATGCCTAGAGGAGGGGTTGATATTCCATGCGTTTATTGTGATAAGATCTCTTCTACTAGATATGGGAATCAGTCTGTAGATATTTTGGATTTAATCTCTCTAAATGGAAGTAATAACAGCAACAATAAAAAACAATATGTGTGTGACTTAACACCAATATGATAGACGGAGTCAGCATCACTATTAGGGATCAAGATGGTAACCCAATACATTTTGATGAATGCGGGTGTACTATGAAGAGTGAGGGGGGGAACCCACAACAAATTACCCAGTAACACCAGAGAGGAGGGAAACCCCACCACCCTCCTCTGCATAGAAAATCCCCCTACCTCAATCCCTCCCTGCCCCCAATCAAATGCTTAGCCAAATCTCCCTCCACCAACACCACATTCCAACCCTGTTACCCTTTCCCTCCTGCCATGTTCCCCCTTTTCCTTCCTGTCCTCTTTTCCCCTTCATCCCATACCCTCCTTGTTCCCTCCCCTTCACTTGACCCCCTGCCCCTTACCCCAGTATCCTCTGAGATCCTGTTATCCACCTCACAAATCCTCACACCCATGGAACAGCTTCCCACACCAGCAGAACACTCACCAAGGAGGCGATTTGAGAAGGGACAGAAGAAAGTGAGCCTCAAGGCAATGTACACTAACATAGATGGAATTATAAATAAAGCAAATGAACTTGGAGAATGGGTACTAGAAGAAAACCCAGACATAATAGCACTCACAGAAACAAAGCTAATGAAAACCATAACAAATGCAGTGTTCCAACAGGACTATTATGTTATGAGGAAAGAGAGCGAACGAAGAGGCGGTGGTGGTGTAGCTCTGCTGGTAAGAAAAGGCTTTGATTTTGAGGAGATTGTCATTCAGGGCTGTGAAGGTTTCAGTGACTACATAACAGGTATCATAACAATTGGAGGAAAAAAATTATAGTTGTAGTCATATATAATCCACCACCAAATGACAGAAGACCAAGACAGGAATATGATAGAAACAACATGGCCACCATTACCATAATAGAGAGAGCAGCTTCTGTTGCTAGCAGGAATGGATCTGGACTACTAATCATGAGAGACTTCAACCACGGGAAGATAGATTGGGAGAGCAGAAATCCGCATGCATGACCAGAAACATGGAGAGCTAAACTGCTGGACGTGGCAACAAGACACTTTCTAAGCCAGAACGTCAATGAACCAACAAGAATGAGAGGAGAAGATGAACCAGCAATGCTCGATCTGATATTTAGCCTAAATGACTGGGATATAAGGGAAGTTAAGATGGAAGAACCCTATTGAACTTTGAGTACCTAGTAGAGTTAGGAATTATCTCCCCAAAAAGAGAACTAAGAAACAAAAGGCTGGCATACTGAAAGGGTGTTGTTATCCACAAGTTAGGAGGGATTATTAGCTAGAGGATCATTACTACAACACTTAACGAATGATGATTGGAAGTACATGTTAAGTAGACAGACTATGGATCACAAATCTAAAAAAGATCAAAGGGATTAAGACCGCAGCTATAAGCCAAACTAATAATTCTTGGAAAGAGGACTCAGGCTTCTAGGAACAAGGTTACCGCTTCTAGGGATAAGGTTAATCGGATTATATCTTCCTTGAGAGGCATGGTGAAATGGTTGAGGCCATGGCTGGCTGAAGACAGTCTTGTTGTGGGAGTGGAACTGGCAAGTCCTCCGAGGTCTCCGTTTGTGGCAGCAGCGAAGTGTAGCAGACAGCTATGCGAGAGCCTGATGTGATCTTAGTGACCAAGTTAAGTCTGCAGTATGTGAGTATTGAATGAAAGACTAACCGGGTGTGGAGCGTTGTAGTAATCATTCTGTATTAGGGACTTAGGCGGAAGTTACGAGTGCAAGTGGTGACCGCGGAGGTCAAGTGGTCTAGGGGTATTGGAAGTGTATTTACCTAATAGAGTATGTTAATATGTTATTATTTGTCAGAGTCTATTCTTTGTAATTAAATGACAAAACCCGACGGCCTTTAAATACCTTCCATATGTTCACTCATTGTGTTCCAGTACAAACCTAGTGGTACGCCTCAAGGGTCTGGTGTGTGTAGGAGTACACGGTGGTGGTAACGGGTGCTGAGGCAAGGTGTTATGTGTTGTGTAATCGCTGTGTTCGGAATGAACTGGGGTTCAGCGTCACGACATATTTGGTGGCAGCGGAAACAGGTTTTGGAACACTTTGAGAGATGAAGGAAGTGTGTTACTGGTTTAGTTGTTGAGGGAATGTTCGGGAATTGGTAGACGTCGGGTTGTGTTCAGGACGGTGGATATTGGAGTGAGGAAGGGAAGGTGTGTGGGCCAGTGAGTGGCCATAGTGGGGTGTGGGGCCAAGGTGTGTGGCCAAGTGGAGCGGCCACGTTGTGCGGCTGGGAAAGGTCCCCTAAGGGACCACATTACTAAACAGTAATGTGGGGAAGGGATACGTGACGTTGTTAATGGTGGCTTAAAATTATAAGTAATCCTAGTGAGATTAAGGGAATATGGCCAAGTAAGGTTACGTACGGCAAAGCGTCAAGCTGGTTCATACAGGAGCACATAAGGGGCGAGTAGCCATGACGAGTACGGGTAGTAATAGGGGCGCCAGTGGCCAGGCCACGAGTAATGTCGGTCAGGGTGAGAGTGGTGATAACACGGCTGCGTTGCTTATGGCGCAGGCGGCAGCGTTAGAGACAATTGGGCAGGTTGCACAGTGGTTGAAAAATGTGTTGAACACGCATGAGACGACTAATTCAGGACCTAAGGTATATGGAGACATACCCACGTTTTGGGGCGCCAAACGGGATTCGAAAGGTCAGTTACTGACGAATATTAAAACAGTTTTCTTTGCTCTAGAGAAGGCTACTAGTGTGGGGTCATGGTCGGATCAGGCAAAGATTGCATTGGCATATTCCAAGGTGAAAGGGGAAGCAAAGTCCCTGCTCAACTCGGCGGAAATTAGAGAAATAAAGAGTTATAGCGAGTTTAAGCAGGAGCTGATAGATCATTACGATGTGCAGCACGATGCAGTAGAACTAAAGGCTCAGTTAGCTGCACTTAAACGAGAACCAGGGGAACAATTAAGGGCGTTTGGCATAGAATAAGACTCTTGGGTGATGTGATTGAGCGGACGGAAACGCAGTTCACGGGGGTAGTAAGAGATTCTATGCAACGGAGTGTTTTTTTCGGTGCATTACCGCGGGAAAGTGCGTTACACTGCAGGGAAGCTAAGTCCTTTAAGGAAGCGGTGAAACATGCAGTGTTTTGGGCGGAGAATAGCCCGACACATAAACTGACAGGGGATGACATTTTCAAGGAAGTGTCCCCTAAGGAACAGGCAAATCTTGCAGACACGCAAGAGAGACAGGCTCAGCTCTGGGCCCCAGTAGCTCAGCCAGTGGAGGATGGACCCGCGGCGGGGGTCACACATTCCAAGGGCAAGGGGCGAGGTGCTCCTCGACGTAACAATAATAAGGGCTGGGAGCCAAGGGTGTTCCAGGGACACAATACGAGTGGGGTGTCGTGGGGACCCCATCAGGGTACTCGTGGGCAGCGAAGAGGCTATAATCAAGGGGCACGTGGAGGCAGGTTCACTCCTGCTCCACCAAGGTACTCGCCTGCTCAGGGAGAAACAGGAATGTACCACCAGAACCAGGGTACCGGTAGAGGGTATTCCCGGGGAACGGGGTACACTGCAGGTAAACACGAGCCAGAACGACCTAAGCAGACCAAAGTGTATAAGCTGTGTGGTGACGGTAGTCACTTGGCCTGGTAGTGTAAGCTTTTTGTTCCGCCTAATTACCCAGTGTGTACAGTAGGGGGTGGCGGACAGTGGTTGTGTACCGTCGGGTCGGGTCATCCCATAAAGGTGCATTTACGGTTAAAGGGCACTATCTATACAGCCTTGGTGGACACCGGTGCTTCCGTGTCCATCATGAGTCGTAGCGTGTTAGGATCAGACGTCAGGCTGATACCTAACAACAACAGGAGATTAACGGCGGTGGGGGATAATGCGTTGCGGGTGTTGGGTGAGACAACTGTGGATTTCCAGCTAGAAGATAGATAGTTTAAACATAGTTTTGTAGTAATACAGGATATAGGGGCTGAAACATACCAACATTATCTTGGGAATTGATTTCCTCGAAAAATACTCATGTACCATAGTGTTCAGCGCAAGGTGGAATAAATTGGTATGTGGGGGTCAAGCGGTAGACGTTAACAAGGTGAGGAGTAGAGAAGGAGTAGCAGTAGTGAGGGGTAACTGTGGTAACTCGGCTGGGGACCAGAATATACGGTGGGCAGTCACGGTACCCAAGGATGTCACCATTCCGGGAGAAGCGTCCTTGGTGATTAAAATGGCATGTAAAGCCAAAGGAGTAGACGTGCAAATTGAGTCATTGGATAATCCAGCAGGGTTGGTGATAATGGAGACTATTGAAGACATAAATGAAGGGGTAATTCGGGTGAGGGTTTTTAATCCCTCTCGGTGGCCAGTCACCTTGAGTAAGCATGCACAGGTAGCGTGGGGGCACCCTGTGGAGGAGATTATTGCAGCCATGTCAGTAAGTCAGAGTGAGGGATATGAGGATAGAATGGATAAATTAATGGGAATAGTGGATAGGATGTCCATGGAAAGGGAGGTTAAGGAAGCCTTAAGGGGCTTAGTCAGGGAGTTCCCGGATGTTTTTGCGTTGAGAGGGGAACCCCCAGGGTGCATTACTCAAGGAGCACATAGGATTGACGTAGAGGGCGCACATCCAGTATATACGAGAGCATACAGCATACCAGTGGCACACCAGAGGGAGGTGAAGGAGGAGATAAGCCAGCTAAGGGATCATGATATCATTGAACCATCTAGTTCACCGTGGCACAGCCCCTCTCGTAGTAGTCAGGAAAAAGAATGGGGGAGTGAGGTTATGTGTAGATTTCCGCAGAATTAAGAAGCTGACGAAAGGCGAAGCATACCCATTAACATAAGAACATAAGAACAAAGGTAACTGCAGAAGGCCTATTGGCCCATACAAGGCAGCTCCTATCTATAACCACCCAATCCCACTCATATACTTGTCCAACCCGCACTTGAAACAATCGAGGGACCCCACCTCCACCACGTTACGCGGCAATTGGTTCCACAAATCAACTACCCTGTTACTGAACCAGTATTTCCTAAATCTAAACTTATCCAATTTATACCCATTGTTTCGTTTTCTGTCTTGTGTTGATATTTTTAATACCCTATTAATATCCCTCTGTTATGTCCATTCATCCACTTGTAAACCTCTATCATGTCACCACTAACTCTTCGCCTTTCCAGTGAATGCAACAAAAGCTTTGTTATTCTTTCTTCATATGAAAAATTTCTAATTTGGGGAATTAACTTAGTCATCCTACGTTGGACACGTTCAAGTGAATTTATATCCATTCTATAATACGGCGACCAAAACTGAACTGCATAATCTAAATGGGGCCTAACCAGAGCAAGATATAGCTTAAGAACCACATAAGAACAAAGGCAACTGCAGAAGGCCTATTGGCCCATACGAGGCAGCTCCTATTTATAACCACCCATTCCCACTCATATACATGTCCAACCCATGCTTGAAACAATCGAGGGACCCCACCTCCACAATGTTCCACAAATCAACAACCCTGTTACTGAACCAGTATTTACCCAAGTCTTTCCTAAGTCTAAACTTATCCAATTTATACCCATTGTTTCGTGTTCTGTCTTGTGTTGATACTTTTAATACCCTATTAATATCCCCTTTGTTATGTCCATTCACCCACTTGTAAACCTCTATCATGTCACCCCTAACTCTTCGCCTTTCAAGTGAATGCAACTTAAGCTTTGTTAATCTTTCTTCATATGAATGATTTCTAATTTGGGGAATTAACTTAGTCATCCTACGCTGGACACGTTCAAGTGAATTTATATCCATTCTATAATATGGCGACCAAAACTGAACTGCATAATCTAAATGGAACCTAACTAAAGCAAGATATAGCTTGATAACCACACCAGGTGTCTTGTTACTAACGCTGCGATTAATAAATCCAAGTGTCCGATTTGCCTTATTACGAACATTTATGCATTGATCCTTTTGTTTTAAATTCTTACTAATCATAACTCCCAGATCCCTTTCGCAATTCGACTTCGCAATCTCAACACCATCTAGCTCGTATCTTGTAACCCTATCATCATTACCTAACCTCAGAACTTTACATTTATCAGCATTAAACTGCATCTGCCAATCCTTCGACCATTTCAAAACTCTATCTAGATCAACTTGAAGTGATAGTGAGTCCTCCTCCGAATTAATTTCCCTACCGATTTTTGTACCATCGGCAAATTTGCAAATGTTGCTACTCAAACCTGAATCTAAATCATTTATATATATTATAAACAACAGAGGTCCCAGGACAGAGCCCTGAGGCACCCCACTTACAACATTTTCCCACTCTGACTTGACTCCATTTATACTAACTCTCTATTTCCTTTGGTATAGCCATGCCCTAATTCAGCTTAATATAGCACCCGCAATACCATGAGACTTGCCTATCCATGCCTATCTTTTTAATCAGTCTTTCATGTGGCACTGTATCAAAAGTTTTGCTAAAGTCAAGGTACACAACATCGCAATCCTTACCACTATCAACTGCCTCAACAATGCTAGAATAAAAAGATAACAAATTTGTTAAACATGAATGGCCATTTATAAAACCATGTTGCGACTCAATTATTAATTTATGTTTTTCAAGATGAAGACGAATTTTATTTGCTATTATAGATTCGAGTAACTTTCCCACAATAGACGTTAGACTAATTGGTCGATAGTTAGACGCAAGTGATCTATCTCCTTTCTTAAAAACTGGTATCACATTAGCAACTTTCCAAAACTATGGCACTCTGCCTGACTCTATTGAATTATTAAATATGGTTGACAGTGGGTCAGAAAGCTCCTCTTTGCATTCTTTAAGTACCCTGGCAAACACTTCATCCGGCACTGGGGATTTGTTTGGTTTGAGTTTTACTATTTGTTTAAGAACATCCTCCCTGGTAACTGTTAAACTCGTCAACCTGTCCTCGTCCCCACCCACATAGACTTGTTCGGCTGAAGGCATATTGTTAAGTTCCTCTTTAGTAAATACAGATACAAAATATTTATTAAAAATACTACTCATCTCTTCATCACTATCTGTTATTTGACCTGTCTCAGTTTTTAATGGACCTATTCTTTCCCTAGTCTTAGTATGATATAACTGAAAAAACCCTTTAGGATTTGTCTTTGCTTGCCCTGCTATGCGAACTTCATAGTTTCTTTTTGCTTTCCTTATCGCTTTTTTAAATTTTTAACCAGTTGTACGAATTCCTGTTCTAAAATGACCTCCCCATTTTTAATCCTTTTGTACCAAGCTCTCATTTTACCTATAAGGTTATTCAAATTCTTTGTTATCCACTTTGGGTCATTAGTAATCGATCTGTTCAATTTGTATGGTATACTACGTTCCTGTGCTTTGTTTAGAATATTCTTAAATAAGTTATATATTGAATCCACATCGAAATCCCCATTTACGTCACCTATCGCTGGGTTCATGTCTCGCTCCAAGACCGGCCCCCACCCCATACATAAGAACATAAGAACATAAGAACAAAGGTAACTGCAGAAGGCCTATTGGCCCATACGAGGCAGCTCCTATTCTATAACCACCCAATCCCACTCATATACTTGTCCAACCCGTGCTTGAAACAATCGAGGGACCCCACCTCCACAATGTTACGCGGCAATTGGTTCCACAAATCAACAACCCTGTTACTGAACCAGTATTTACCCAAGTCTTTCCTAAATCTAAACTTATCCAATTTATATCCATTGTTTCGTGTTCTGTCCTGTGTTGATACTTTTAATACCCTATTAATATCCCCCCGGTTATGTCCATTCATCCACTTGTAAACCTCTATCATGTCACCCCTAACTCTTCGCCTTTCCAGTGAATGCAACTTAAGCTTTGTTAATCTTTCTTCATATGAAAGATTTCTAATTTGGGGAATTAACTTAGTCATCCTACGCTGGACACGTTCAAGTGAATTTATATCCATTCTATAATATGGCGACCAAAACTGAACTGCATAATCTAAATGGGGCCTAACTAGAGCAAGATATAGCTTGAGAACCACACCAGGTGTCTTGTTACTAACGCTGCGATTAATAAATCCAAGTGTCCGATTTGCCTTATTACGAACATTTATGCATTGATCCTTTTGTTTTAAATTCTTACTAATCATAACTCCCAGATCCCTTTCGCAATCCGACTTCGCAATCACAACACCATCTAGCTCGTATCTTGTAACTCTATCATCATTACCTAACCTCAGAACTTTACATTTATCAGCATTAAACTGCATCTGCCAATCCTTTGACCATTTCAAAACCCTATCTAGATCAACTTGAAGTGATAGTGAGTCCTCCTCCGAATTAATTTCCCTACCGATTTTCGTATCATCGGCAAATTTGCAAATGTTGCTACTCAAACCTGAATCTAAATCATTTATATATATTATAAACAACAGAGGTCCCAGGACAGAGCCTTGAGGCACTCCACTTACAACATTTTCCCACTCTGACTTGATTCCATTTATACTAACTCTCTGTTTCCTTTGGTATAGCCATGCCCTAATCCAGCTTAATATAGCACCCCCAATACCATGAGACTCTATTTTTTTAATCAGTCTTTCATGTGGCACTGTACCAGCGATAGGTGACTTAAATGGGGATTTCGATGTGGATTCAATATATAACTTATTTAAGAATATTCTAAACAAAGCACAGGAACGTAGTATACCATACAAATTGAATAGATCGTATACTAATGACCCAAAGTGGATAACAAAGAATTTGAAGAACCTTATAGGTAAAAAGAGAGCTTGGTACAAAAGGATTAAAAATGGGGAGGTCACTTTAGAACAGGAATTCGTACAACTGGTTAGAAATGTTAAAAAAGAGATAAGGAAAGCAAAAAGAAACTATGAAGTTCGCATAGCAGGGCAAGCAAAGACAAATCCTAAAGGGTTTTTTCAGTTATATCGTACTAAGACTAGGGAAAGGATAGGTCCATTAAAAACTGAGACAGGTCAAATAACAGATAGTGATGAAGAGATGAGTAGTATTTTTAATAAATATTTTGTATCTGTATTTACTAAAGAGGAACTTAACAATATGCCTTCAGCCGAACAAGTCTATGTGGGTGGGGACGAGGACAGGTTGACGAGTTTAGCAGTTACCAGGGAGGATGTTCTTAAACAAATAGTAAAACTCAAACCAAACAAATCCCCAGGGCCGGATGAAGTGTTTGCTAGGGTGCTTAAAGAATGCAAAGAGGAGCTTTGTGACCCACTGTCAACCATATTTAATAAATCAATAGAGTCAGGCAGAGTGCCAGAGTTTTGGAAAGTTGCTAATGTGATACCAGTTTTTAAGAAAGGAGATAGATCACTTGCGTCTAACTATCGACCAATTAGCCTAACGTCTATTGTGGGAAAGTTACTCGAATCTATAATAGCAAATAAAATTCGTCTTCATCTTGAAAAACATAAATTAATAATTGAGTCACAACATGGTTTTATAAATGGCCGTTCATGTTTAACAAATTTGTTATCTTTTTATTCTAGCATTGTTGAGGCAGTTGATAGTGGTAAGGATTGCGATGTTGTATACCTTGACTTTAGCAAAGCTTTTGATACAGTGCCACATGAAAGACTGATTAAAAAAATAGAGTCTCATGGTATTGGGGGTGCTATATTAAGCTGGATTAGGGCATGGCTATACCAAAGGAAACAGAGAGTTAGTATAAATGGAATCAAGTCAGAGTGGGAAAATGTTGTAAGTGGAGTGCCTCAAGGCTCTGTCCTGGGACCTCTGTTGTTTATAATATATATAAATGATTTAGATTCAGGTTTGAGTAGCAACATTTGCAAATTTGCCGATGATACGAAAATCGGTAGGGAAATTAATTCGGAGGAGGACTCACTATCACTTCAAGTTGATCTAGATAGGGTTTTGAAATGGTCAAAGGATTGGCAGATGCAGTTTAATGCTGATAAATGTAAAGTTCTGAGGTTAGGTAATGATGATAGAGTTACAAGATACGAGCTAGATGGTGTTGTGATTGCGAAGTCGAATTGCGAAAGGGATCTGGGAGTTATGATTAGTAAGAATTTAAAACAAAAGGATCAATGCATAAATGTTCGTAATAAGGCAAATCGGACACTTGGATTTATTAATCGCAGCGTTAGTAACAAGACACCTGGTGTGGTTCTCAAGCTATATCTTGCTCTAGTTAGGCCCCATTTAGATTATGCAGTTCAGTTTTGGTCGCCATATTATAGAATGGATATAAATTCACTTGAACGTGTCCAGCGTAGGATGACTAAGTTAATTCCCCAAATTAGAAATCTTTCATATGAAGAAAGATTAACAAAGCTTAAGTTGCATTCACTGGAAAGGCGAAGAGTTAGGGGTGACATGATAGAGGTTTACAAGTGGATGAATGGACATAACCGGGGGGATATTAATAGGGTATTAATAGTATCAACACAGGACAGAACACGAAACAATGGATATAAATTGGATAAGTTTAGATTTAGGAAAGACTTGGGTAAATACTGGTTCAGTAACAGGGTTGTTGATTTGTGGAACCAATTGCCGCGTAACATTGTGGAGGTGGGGTCCCTCGATTGTTTCAAGCACGGGTTGGACAAGTATATGAGTGGGATTGGGTGGTTATAGAATAGGAGCTGCCTCGTATGGGCCAATAGGCCTTCTGCAGTTACATTTGTTCTTATGTTCTTATGTTCTTATGTTCTTAAATCCGCTTATTTGATATTCAGCTAATAGTTCTCTATTTTCTACATTCATCCACGTTTCGGTAAGTGCAATAATATCTATTTTTTCTGTGCAGACAAGAGCATTTAATTCGTTAATTTTATTTCTTAGACTTCTACTTATAGTGTAATATACCCTAAGTGAATTGTTATTTTGAGGCCCTTCTCTTTCCCTGATCATTTTGCCAATTCCTTTCTCCCACAAACACACACTTTTATTATCCCCTTCCTCCAAATCAATTCCCATACCTCTATCTACTAACAGTTTAAACCCAAACAAACACCTCTAACAACTTCTTCCAACGAGTTCGCAACAGCAACAACCGCAGCTCTCGATAGATGCACCCCATCACGAGCATACATTTGATTTCTTCCATAGAAGTGTTCCCAGTTGTCTATGAAAGATATTGCATTTGATTTGCAATATCTTTCCAGCCGGCAATTGACACCAATTGCCCTCGGCATCCATTCATTTCCCACTCCCTTTCTTGGAAGAATGCCACATATGATCGGGATTCCTCCCTTGCTCCTAACTAATTCAATGGCTGTCCTGAATCTCTGTATTAGTTCCTCACTCCTAACTCGTCCAACATCATTACCCCTTGCACTAATACAAATAATGGGTTTGTTCCCATTTCCTGTCATAATATCATTCATGTTTCCAACAATATCACCAATTCCAGCTCCCGGATAGCAAACCCTTAATCTGTTCCCCCCTATCTCTGGCACAAAACGTTCTGTCTAAATACCTCACCTGGGAATCTCCCACAACCAAAATTCGCTTCGATTCTCCCTTTTCCTTTCGAGCAGTTTGAGGGACCTGCGCTTCAATGCTCCTCGTTACTTTGTCTTTGCCACCTCGTTGAACAACAGGTTCAACACAGCACTCGTCCTCTAATACGTTAAAAGTCCTTAGGTGTAGGCTATTAGTTTTCGGTTTTGCCAAGGTCTTCTTAAGACCCCTGTCTTTCACAACTTGCCAAGACGAGGACTTCTTAATACTGGTCCCGTCAGTCCTTCTTAATGAGGTCCCGTCAACACTGGCCTCCACCTTCGTTTCCACCCGAAGTCACACCAGGAGTCTTGTTACTAACGCTTCGATTAATAAATCCCAGTGTCCTATTCGCCTTATTACGAACATTCATGCATTGATCCTTTTGTTTTAAATTCTTACTAATCATAACTCCCAGATCCCTTTCGCAATCTCGACACCATCTAGCTCGTATCTTGTAACTCTATCATCATTATCTAGCCTCAGAACTTTACATTTATCAGCATTAAACTGCATTTGCCAATCCTTTGACCATTTCAAAACCCTATCTAGATCAACTTGAAGTGATAGTGAGTCCTCCTCCGAATTAATTTCCCTACCGATTTTCGTATCATCGGCAAATTTGCAAATGTTGCTACTCAAACCTGAATCTAAATCATTTATAAATATATTATAAACAACAGAGGTCCCAGGACAGAGCCCTGAGGTACTCCACTAACAACATTATCCCATTCTGACTTAACCCCATTTATACTAACTCTCTGTTTCCTTTGGAATAGCCATGCCCTAATCCAACTTAATATAGCACCCCAAATACCATGAGCTTCTATTTTTTTAATTAGTCTTTCATGTGGCACTGTATCAAAAGCTTTGCTAAAGTCAAGGTACACAACATCACAATCCTTACCACTATCAACTGCCTCAACTATGCTGGAATAAAAAGTTAGCAAATTTGTTAAACATGAACGGCCATTTGTAAAACCATGTTGCGACTCATTTATTAATTTATGTTTTTCAAGATGGAGACGAATTGTATTTGCAATTATTGATTCAAGTAACTTTCCCACAATTGACGTTAGGCTAATTGGCCGATAGTTTGACGCAAGTGATCTATCTCCTATCTTAAAAATTGGTACCACATTAGCTACCTTCCATAACTCTGGCACTCTGTCTGACTCTATTGATTTATTAAATATGGTAGACAGTGGCTCGGAAAGCTCCTCTTTGCATTCTTTAAGCACCCTGGCAAACACTTCATCCGGCCCTGTGGATTTGTTTGATTTTAGTTTTTCTAATTGTTTAATTACATCCTCCCTGGTAACTGCTAAACTAGTCAACCTGTTCTCATCCCCACCCACATAGACTTGATCGGCTGAAGGCATATTGTTAAGTTCTTCTTTAGTAAATACATATATAAAATATTTGTTAAAAATACTACTCATCTCCTTGTTATTATCCGTTATTTGACCTGTCTCAGATTTTAATGGACCTATCCTTTCCCTAGTCTTAGTTCGATATAACTGAAAAAACCCTTTAGGATTTGACTAATGCTTTGACATTACCAAACATACAGGACACATTGACACACTTGAAGGGTACACAATATTTTACCACATTAGACCTGCTCAGTGGGTATCACCAGATACCGCTGGAGGAAGAGTCGAGGGAAATCACAGCGTTTAGTGCGTGCAACGAGCTCTGGCAATATAAACGACTTCCTTTCGGGTTGAAGTCAGCACCTGCTGTGTTCAGTAGGCTAATGATGAGTGTGTTATCGGGGTTGATAGGTCCCACAGCGTTGCTGTACCTCGATGACGTAATCGTGCTGGGAAAGTCATTAGAGGAGCACATGCATAACTTGAGGAAACTCTTGCTAAGGCTGAGGTCACACAACCTCAAAGTGAATTTCGAAAAATGCAGTTTTTTTTGGAGAATCGGTAACATTGGTGGGTCATACAGTGGGCCGGATGGGTATCAGTCCATTGCCAGATAAAACCAGGGATATTCAAGAGTTCCCAGTTCCACAGAACAAGAAAGAGTGCAAATTTTTCCTGGGGTTGGTTAGCTATTATCGGCGATTTATTAAAGATTTTTCAAAAATTGCAAGACCATTACATCAGATCAGTGGACTTGCAGAGTTCGTGTGGGGGAAGGAACAACAGCAGGCGTTCCAGGTACTGAGGGCTGCTGTCAGCTCTCGCAGTATCTTGGCGCACCCAGATTTTAGCAAACCGTTTCTGGTGTATGCGGATGCTTCTGGCGCAGCGATAGGTGGTGTGGTAGATCAGGTGGATGAGCGAGGACGGGAGCGTCCCATTGCATTTTGTTCACGAGTACTATGTCCTGCAGAGAGGAACTATAGTACGATTGAGAGGGAAGCGCTAGCGATCACATTCATATTGCAACGGAACCGGTACATCTTGCTTGGACATGAAATTTGGCTCAGAAGCGATCACAAACCTCTTAAGTATGTGTTCGAGTCCAAGGAGCCTTGTCAGCGGCTGGCACGGTGGGTTACCTCGCTCTCAGAGTTTAACATTACAAACTTTGAACATGTACCAGGGAAAAGCAATGTGGTCGCTGACGCGTTGTCAAGGTGTCACAATGTAGCAGTGGTGAGTGAAAGGGGGGAGGAAGATGTGTCGTGGAATGTGAGGGAGTTGATACGGAGTCAGGAAGGTCACCCCCTGTGGGGGGAGGTAAGGAAGTTTTTGAGGGGTCAGCGTGCGGAGTTGAGGAAGTCACTTCCAGCACCAGTGGATGAGATTGTGGTTGAAGATGAGGTGTTGTATCATCTTGGTAGGGTTTCGGGTATACGGTCTGAACCAGTATACCAGGCAGTCTTGACACCGGAGTTCCAGAGGACTGCAATGTATCTGTGTCATAACATCTCAGCAGCAGGCCATGGAGGGGAGTCCAAGCCGTTGCAGAGGGCACGTCAAAGGTTCTATTGGCCATCCATGGGTAAAGATATCAAGGTCTATGTAGCTTCTTGTGACAGTTGTCTGAGGTACAAGGCACATAGGTTGGGGGCGGAACCTTTGCGGAGGTGGCCGGATGTGAGTACTCCCTTCGATAGAGTACACATAGATCTCATTGGGCCGCTACCACAAGCTCATTCAGGGGCGAGGTACATATTTGTAGCAGTGGATGCACTCACACGGTTCACGGTGGTGAGTGCACTCCGTTCTAAGTCGGCAGAGGATGTGACCCAGGCCATGGTGGAAAGTGTGTTAACCAGGTTTGGGGCTCATCAACAAGTTGTGTCAGACCAAGGGTCAGAGTTTATCAATCAAGTATTTCAAAGCATCGCGAGTGTGTATCAATTCAAACATACTCCAGTGCTGGCATATCGACCATCGGCGAATGGTTTGGTTGAAAGACACAATGCTGCAGTAATCAGTATTCTGCGGCATTTGGCTGCAGATGATGTGCTTGCATGGGATCAGAGTTTGTCGATGGTGGAGTCGGCGCTCAACACGGCGTTCAATAGGTCGGTGGGAGAGATCACGCATTTTTTGTTGCATGGGTTCGATCCCCGACTTCCGTTCACGACGTTCACAAGCAAGCAACCGCCATGCTATGCGTTAGACTTCAAAAGTGTTGTCTGTAGGCGAGCAACCAAGGCATTTGACTTGGTGAAACTACATTTAAGAAAGTCGACAGAGGTAGCAGAGGCATATTATAATGCGCGGAACAAGGTTCAAGCTAAGGTGATCAATGAAAGTGATAGGGTATTCGTGAAGCAGATGCACGCCCAGGCAGAAGGTAAGTGTGGACCCAAGTTTGTGGGGCTATGTCGGGTAATTAGCAAAAAGAATGCAGAAGTGAAGGTTAAGGTGCTAAACACAGGGTTCATGTGTTCTCCTGTCACCCAGACCGCGTCTATACACTGACCTGTCAGCCAAGTGAGGAGCCATACCTACGGGGAGTGTGCCAGGGGAGAGCACACCAGCGGCTGAGGACATAGGTAGGGGTACGAGGAGTTGGCAATCGAGGGTGGATAACGCAGAGCAGCCTTCGCAGGACCGGGGACAAGGTCCACAGGCGACGGTGACACATCGCTATCCGACCCGCTCTCGTGGGGTCGGATACACAAGAACACAGAAGGAGCATAGTATGTACTGTAGAGTAGTGCATGGCCATGGTAGTTTTTGTAGAGTGTGGGGTAGTGTGTATAGTGTGGTGTTGAGTGGTGCATGGGCATGGTAGTTTTGTAGAGTGTGGGGTAGTGTGTATAGTGTGGTGTTGAGTGGTACATGGGCATGGTAGCCTTTTTGTAGAGTGTGGTGTAGTGTGTAGAGTGTAGTGTTGAGTGGTGCATGGGCATGGTAGTCTTTTGTAGAGTGTGGGGTAGTGTGTAGAGTGTGGTGTTGAGTGGTGCATGGGCATGGTAGTCTTTTGTAGAGTGTGGGGTAGAGTGTGGTGAAGTGTAGTGGCGTTTGGACGCCACTGGTGTTGAGTGTGGTGTTGTGGAGTACAAAGCGGCACAGGAGGCCAGGTGGTGGTGGGTACGGTGAGTATCGGTGTAATGAGGTCAGGTGCGTCAGGACGCAGAGCCTGGCTGTTGAGAGACGTGGTGTTATAATGAGGTCATCAGTGGTTAGGTTGACCAGAGGTGATGGTGTGTCGGAGTGGGTAAGTCTTATGGATAAGATTACAATGTAGAATTTCAAAATTTCAGGTGTTGGTGGTTACAGTGGGCTAGCCAAGTAGATATACTAATTTCTCATTAATTAAGTTGTTACAGGAATCTCGCTAGAGGCGAGCCAGAGGCAGTATGATGCTTTAGTGACATTAGTTGAGAAATTATTTTAATGATTTATTTATTGGGATAATGTATGTGCATGTTGTTACGGACCCGAGCCCAGCGTCCGAGCACGGAGCAGTGACGACCACGCCATCTGTGGGTCAGCTCCCGAAACCCCCTCCAAATGGACGGCGCCATCAAGTGAGGACAGGAAATACCAGCCACAAGGGCTAGTTTCCCGTCCTGATCAGCTCATAACACAGCCGCTGCTGACCTCTGGTGAGGTGGAGCTTAGACAGCAATGCCATCTATGGAGTGGATAGGTGGGCGTTTGTGTCTAAGCCTGTAAGTGAGGTGCCCTAGTGTCCCCAACCCTAATGACGTGTCTGATTACAGAGTCGACCTGGGACTGCTGAATCAGATGGTGGATCAGTTTACCCAAGGCAGCCGTCTTGTCTCCAAGTATTTGCTGCAACAGTTGTGAGTCACCTCCCGGATGAACACTGAGGTGTTAGCCTGCCTGTGACGTGGCAGCTGAGGGATTGTCGTACCCGGGACTGACTGGTGGAGACGCTTAACCACTGGGGTGTTGTAGTGAGGAGAGTGACCTGTGGGATCACACGAGGCTCCTGACTAGGGCTCGCTACCCTAGTATCGGTCGTGGAGTGGCCTAACCAGCGTTGCTGATTGGAACCTGCCAGCTACAGGCTGGATTTGTGGTTGAAGGCCTCCACGACGGTGCCCCCAGTGGAACTGTGATTTGGCTGGCCTGTGGCCAGGGTAGACTCAAGAGAATCGAAGGATTCGTCGTGAGGCCACAAGAGGACCAGGACCTTAGCATCGTCGAGCACCGTGGAACACTCCGCGTCTTCAGAAGAAGACTACTTTGTAGATAATAGTGTTTATACCCCTCCCCCGTGTAACCTTTTATATATTATTTATGGTGACGGTAATAATTATATTATTAAGTTTTTGCCTTTATTTCCCTTTCCCTTTACTTTACTTGCGTTACGGATTACATCCCTTGAAAGCCACTACTAGCTTGGGGCCGGATACCCTACCTCTAACAACATCAGAGAAAGAACCCGGTTGCGACACGAGAGGGCCGTAACATAATTGGCATCCCCAGCGGGATCCGACCCCTAGTCAAGTATGTTTAACAGGGGTGGTGAAGTGGCGTAAGCCCTGTAAATAATTCCCCCTGTCTGTGACTATTAGGACGTTATACGTCCTGTGCGGTGCTCGGAGTGACTAAGTGCAATATTGTGCAGTGCGGTGTTTGCTGTGATCAAGTGCAATATTGTGTAGTACGGTGCTCGATGTGGTTCAGTGCAATATTGTAGAGCGATGTGCTCGCTGTGATTAAGTGCAATATTGTGTAGCACGGTGCCCGGAGTAATTACGTGCAATATTGGCAAGTGCAGTGTTTGGCGTGATAAAGTGCAATATTGCTGTAGAACAGTGCTCGGTGCGTTAAGTGCTAAAGTGAAAGCAGTGTGTTAAGTGCTAGTGTTCCATCTCAGTGACAATGGCAGAAAAAGCGACCATAGACGATCTGGACGATGTTCAGGCTTTTCTGAACAGGGAGGACTGTCTTGCCAGATTAAAATATCTGGGCAAACAGGAACTCGTACTGGTAAGTGCCTACCTGGAGATCAAGATCCGTGCCAGTGATTCCCGTGTGGAGATCTTGTCCAAGGTTCACCGGCATTTGAAGGCCGATGAGAAACAGGAAAGTGAGGCACAAGGTACAAAAGAAAGTGAGGAAGTAGCTTCCACTGAAAAGGAAGATAAAGGCAGTGACATTGACAGTGATGCAGGTGAGCTAAATATAAGTTTACTTACAGTAAAAATGCGTGCCTTGGAAATAAATCGTGAGATAGAATGGAAGAAGTTAGAAATAGAACGAGAATTAAAAGAAAAAGAATTGGCGATGAGGCGTTTAGAACTGGAAAGAGAAGAAAGAAGAGAAGAGCGAGAAAGAGAAGAGAAACGAGAAAGAGAAGAACGAGAAAGAGAAAGAGAAGAGCGAGAAAGAGAAGAGAAACGAGAAAGAGAAGAGCGAGAAAGAGAAGAGAAACGAGAGAGAAGAACGAGAAAGAGAAAGAGAAGAGCGAGAAAGAGAAGAGAAACGAGAGAGAGAAGAACGAGAAAGAGAAGAGCGAGAAAGAGAAGAGCGAGAAAGAGAAGAGAAACGAGAGAGAGAAGAGCGAGAAAGGGAAGAGAAACAGCGAAAGAGAGAAGAAAAAGAAAGACAGAGACAACATGAGCTAGAAGTATTGCGGTTAGGTGGTGGGAGGCAAAGAATGGAAACAAGTATTTTCGATCCGGTAAGGAACATCAAAATGGTCCCAAAATTCAATGAGAAGGAAGTGTCGAAGTTCTTCGCGGCCTTCGAGAAAGTCGCTGCCTCTTTGGAGTGGCCAAGGGAGAATTGGGCCATCATGATACAGTCAGTCTTGACTGGGAAGGCCCAAATCGCCTACTCCACGTTGTCCCTTGACGACTCCGGCGATTATGACAAGGTGAAGAAGGTAGTGCTCATGGCATACCAATTGGTACCTGAGGCTTACAGGCAGAAGTTCAGGAACCTGAAGAAGACCTCAGAGCACACTTTCACCGAATTCGCCACAATCAAGGAGCGGCTTTTTCAGGAATGGTGTGCCTCTCGGAAGGTGGAGACCAAGGAAGACCTCGAGCAGCTCATACTGTTAGAGGACTTCAAAGACTGTCTGTCTGGAGACCTGAAGACGTACTTAGAGGAACAGCAGGTAGAGACCTGGAGTGCGGCAGCCACCATGGCTGAGGAATACATCATGACCCATAGGCCTTCTGCTAAGTACGTCCCGAGGAACTACCCACGCCGGTTTGACAAACCTCGTCATGACGAAGAGGAGACTCCCGTCCCACAAAGCGCTAAGAAGACGCCCCCAAGTAGCCCTCGAAGGACTAGTCCTAACAGTCCGAAACACCGGAGTCCGAGGAGGAATATGGTGTGCTGGACTTGTGGGCAGAAAGGGCATGTAGCTGCTATGTGCCGAGGCAGAAGAGGTAGCGGCGCACGTAGGGAGGTGATGTTAATGAGCTGTATAACACCACCAGCAGGAAGCCAGTCTACGACTACTCAGGAAGAACCAAGTTTGTTCGCCCCTCACACTTCAGGCGGGTTCTTGGATTCAGACCATGGATTCTTCTTTTGCTTCACGGATTTTTCCCTTTTGGGCGCGATGAACCTGCTTACTGCCTCCTGACACTTTTGGAGGACATAGTCCATCATATCTTGTACAGACTTAACTCTGAGGTCTGAGTACCAAGGTATTTTCTTTGGAAACTTCTCATCTCCTCATAGTTCCCCTTGTGCTGAACTATGATGCTGAACCCCGGTTCATTCCGAACACAGCGACTACACAACACATAACACCTTGCCTCAGCAACCGTTACTACCACCGTGTACTCCTACACACACCAGACCCTTGAGGCGTACCACTAGGTTTGTACTGGAACACAATGAGTGAACATATGGAAGGTATTTAAAGGCCGTCGGGTTTTGTCATTTAATTACAAAGAATAGACTCTGACAAATAATAACATATTAACATACTCTATTAGGTCCATACACTTCCAATACCCATAGACCACTTGACCTCAGCGATCACCACCCACACTCGTAATGTCCGCCTAAGTCCCTAATACAGAATGATTACTACAACGCTCCACACCCGGTTAGTCTTTCATTCAATACTCACATACTGCAGACTTAACTTGGTCACTAAGATCACATCAGGTTCTCGCATAGCTGTCTGCTACACTTCGCTGCTGCCGCAAACGGGGATCCAGAGGACTTGCCAGTTCAACTCCCACAATCAGACTGACTCCAGTCTGCCATGGCCTCAAACATTTCACCCCGCCTCTCAAGGAAGGTATAATCCGATTAACCTTATCCCTAGAGCGGTAACCTTGATCCTAGAAGCCTGACGAAGAATAATTCCTCTTTCCAGGAATTATTAATTTGGCTAAACAGCTTCGGTCTTAATCCATTGACCTTTCTTAGATATGTGATCCATAGTCTGTCTACTTACATGTACTTCCAATCATCATTCGTTAAGTGTTGTAGTAATGATCCTCTAGCTAATAATTCCTACTAACTTGTGGATTACAACACCACTCCCCTCCTTAAACATGCATATGTACCCATATGCATCATTACAATGGTTCCATTAGTGCAAGGACCTGGAGGATGCACCCACCATATGTGTACAACTAAAAAATCATCCAATAAGTTCATCATACACACGATGAAATAAATTAAAATTTTACCCGACATAACTCACAACACTTCTCCAACATATACGTTATATTCACATCATAGCACAGGTAAAATAGTCTGTAATAATTTTTCCCATCTCCAACAATGCACATATACCTTAACTGCTGACATATAATTACATACAAACATAACCATAAAATTACATTGACCAGAATGCTGGCACTTAAACAGAAATGACACTAGTCATTAATATATACACAACACATATATATCTAAGGTTCTTCATCCTTAGTAACAACTTAATTATAATTTAACATCTTGCCCTGTACTGTTGACATAAGGGCTTGCAATGATCACACATCCCTACAACCACTTCCTGCGTCCTAACGCACCGACCTTGCTACGCCAATACTCACCTTACCGATTACTACCTGGCGCCCCTGCGCCACCATATTCTCCACAACACCACACTCCATACCAGGCGTCCAAACGCCACTACACTACACCACCCAATGGCGTCCCCAACGCCCTCAACACAACACCCGGCGTCCCCCACGCCCTCAACACAACACACGGCGTCCTCAACGCCCTCAACACAACACATGGCGTCCCCAATGCCCTCAACACAACACCCGGCGTCCAAACGCCCTCAACACAACACCCGGCGTCCCCAACGCCCTCAACACAACACACGGCGTCCCCAACGCCCTGAACACAACACACGGCGTCCCCCAACACCATTACCACCACAGGCATATGCCTTGCGCCAGAGCGCATCAAAACACCACGAGACGTCACCACCAATAAGTAACCAGACGCCACACACACTCCCTTTTCTCTCGTAATCCGTTAATTACCTGACCAACACTCGTCAGGCATAATTTCTTGTGTAGTGGCCACCCGCCACACACTACCACCTGCGTTAACATACTTCAACGCTAATGTCTACAATACACCCGGTGCTACAACAACCAGTTATGCTACACATGCTACACCTTGGCGCTACAATGTCAACAATGTCATGCACTATACTACATCCATAATACCAACAGTCAAAACATGCACATTTCACTACAGTAAATACTATGCATTACGCTTGCGTTTAATAAGCCACTACAGGTGCATTACACTACAAAACCCGGCGTACTAATGCCAATACACAACCATGCACTACACTCGGCGTACAAACGCCAATCCACAACCATGCACTACTCCCGGCGTCCAAACGCCAATACACAACACCCGGCGTCCCCAACGCCCTCAACACAACACACGGCGTCCCCACTACACACCCCGGCGCCACACACCCCCACTGACGGGACACGCTCCCTGTGTCCCATGGTAACACTCTCCATAATCCTACCTGCACCCACAAAGAAATCTCCATGGCCCTTCTCCAGGGTACACTAGACGGCGAACCCCAGACGTCAAATTATGCGTCGCTCGCTATGCCAAGGCGTCCATAATTCACTGCGCCTATTTTCTGTATATACACCTGACAACGCCGGAACTCGCACAGTACTTTAGGTAATATTTCATTATCCTTAAAATATTCGATTTACACGTTACATGAAATTTAATTAACTTTAAATTACGTAGTTTTCACGCTTAATTTCACCTTAGCAACGGTTTCTCACTATTTCCGCCTTACCAACGATATAAAACAAGCTCCAAGGTACTGCTCGCTTGGCCCACCCATCGCTTGGCCCGCACATGGCCCACGCTGGCCCACATTCACCAGCGCTAGTTTACCTCGCCACGCTGTATAATCCGCACTACGAACACTGTATAATCCGCACTACGAACACTGTATAATCCGCACTACGAACACTGTATAATCCGCACTACGAACACTGCACTTGTTTTGGATCCCGATGCTTCAGTGGTCCAGACTTGCCTCTTAGCCGTCTCTCGTTGCGGGAATCTGGAAAGAAAGAAATAAACCCCCACATGTGCCCCACAATGGCCTAGTCCCTTTAATTAACTAACTCCTCTGACCTGGTCTCACCTGACCCTTCTTTCCTCCGTCCAGTAACCACCATTCTCACCACAACCCGACGTCTACCATTTCCCGAACATTCCCTCACCAACTAAACAAGAATCACACTTCCTTCATCTCGCAAAGTGTTCCAAAACCTGTTTGCGCTGCCACCAAATATATCGTGACGCTGAACCCCGGTTCATTCCGAACACAGCGATTACACAACACATAACACCTTGCCTCAGCAACCGTTACTACCACCTATACTCCTACACACACCCGACCCTTGAGGCGTACCACTAGGTTTGTACTGGAA
The DNA here is from genome assembly GCF_040958095.1 of Procambarus clarkii. Taxonomy (NCBI): domain Eukaryota; kingdom Metazoa; phylum Arthropoda; class Malacostraca; order Decapoda; family Cambaridae; genus Procambarus; species Procambarus clarkii. The sequence continues at coordinate 26,851,093 of NC_091221.1, read as the reverse complement.
CACACTGAATGAACATATGGAAGGTATTTATAGGCCGTCGGGTTTTGTCATTTAATTACAAAGAATAGACTCTGACAAATAATAACATATTAACATACTCTATTAGGTCCATACACTTCCAATACCCATAGACCACTTGACCTCCGCGATCACCACCCACACTCGTAACGTCCGCCTAAGTCCCTAATACGGAATGATTACTACAACGCTCCACACCCGGTTAGTCTTTCATTCAATACTCACATACTGCAGACTTAACTTGGTCACTAAGATCACATCAGGTTCTCGCATAGCTGTCTGCTACACTTCGCTGCTGCCACAAACGGGGATCCAGAGGACTTGCCAGTTCAACTCCCACAATCAGACTCACTCCAGTCTGCCATGGCCTCAAACATTTCACCCCGCCTCTCAAGGAAGGTATAATCCATTAACCTTATCCCTAGAGCGGTAACCTTGATCCTAGTAGCCTGACGAAGAATAATTCCTCTTTCCAGGAATTATTAATTTGGCTAAACAGCTTCGGTCTTAATCCATTGACCTTTCTTAGATATGTGATCCATAGTCTGTCTACTTACATGTACTTCCAATCATCATTCGCTAAGTGTTGTAGTAATGATCCTCTAGCTAATAATTTCTACTAACTTGTGGATTACAACAGGTGAGATTCCATCCGGCCCAACAGCTTTTCTCATGTCCAGCTCCAATAGGCGCTTCTTGACCTCATCTCTTGTAATTTCGAACCTTTCCAAGCTCAACTGGTTTGCTGCCACTTCTCCTAGCGCCGTGACTTCTGCCTGTTCTATTGTAAAGACCTCCTGGAACCTTTTGTTGAGTTCTTCACACACCTCTTTGTCATTCTCTGTGTACCTGTCCTCGCCCATCCTAAGTTTCACCACCTGTTCCTTTTCTGTTGTCTTCCTCCTGATGTGACTGTGCAGTAACTTTGGTAAGGTCTTGGCTTTATTAGCTATATCATTTTCAAACCTTTTCTCAGCAAAATGGCTGGAGGATGCAACAGGGACACAGGAATCAGTCAGAGTGAACAAACGAAGAAAATGTTAACCCAAGTTCTGGAGGAATTCAGGAGGGAGATGCATGGAATGAGGATTACAATTAACAATCTGCAAAGTGAGCTGACATCAGCAAGGGAGGAGATCAAATCCCTCACAGAGAAAAATAAAGAGACCGAGCATCAGATTATCATCCAAAGGGAAGTGGGGAATGTTACATTGGAAGGAAATGCCACTGTACCTGAAACATTGCGGACATACTGAAAAAGAGCTCAGAAGCAATGGCTACAGTGAGAGAGGTAGCCATGCAAGCTGCTACCTCACAGAAAGCAGCAAGGTGCACCACTCAGCTGCTGAAGAGAAAAAGATCAGTGGTAGTTGTAGACATCAAAGAACAGGAAGGATGCAACAGGCAAGAATGGAATAGCAAGGATAGAGAGGCAGGATATGGGCTACTGAAGGGGATACAGATAAAAGGGGCTGAACAAAACTTTGTGAAGGTTTTCAGGTTGGGCTGGTACAAAAAGGACAGAAACCGACTTGTAAAGGTGGTGTTTACAAACGAAACCACGAAGGAGGATATTCTCGAAAGGAAGAGTTATCTGCAGCCTGTGGAGGGATAGAAAAAAAGTATTCCTGCAGAGGGACAGGACGAAGGAGGAGAGAACCAGGGCAGCAGAGGGAAGGAGAAAGCGCAGGGAGAGAGGAGCAAACCAGGAAATCATAGCTCCCAACACAACAGTCATAGAGACAAGAGGGGAACCCAGGACCAGCATCCCAGCAACACCAGAGGGGAGGGCAAACCACCACCACTCCTCTCTGCATAGAAACCCTCCCTTCCCCTCATCCAACCTGCCCCCACCCAACCCTCCCTCCCCCTCACCCCATTCTGACCCTGTCACCCCTTCCCCATTCCCGTCATCTCCCACCTTTCCCTCCCTGTCTCCCCTCCCCCTTCATCCCATACCCTCCCTATCCCTCCTCCCCCCTCACCCAGTATCCTCCATGTCCCCCCTATCTCCTTAACCCACACCCTGCCTGTCCCCCCTTCCTTTAAACCCCACCCCCCTCCCCAAAATCCTCTGAGATCCTGCAAACCACCTCACAGATCTTCTCACCCACGGAACAGCTTCCCACACCTGCAGAATGCTCGCCAAGAAAGGGACAAGAAAATGAACAGAAGAAAGTGAGCTTCAAGGCAATGTACACTAACATAGATGGGATTACAAATAAAACAAGTGAACTCAGAGAATGGGCACTAGAAGAAAACCCAGTCATAATAGTACTCACAGAAACAAAGCTAACGAAAACTATAACAAACACAGTGTTTCCACAGGGCTACTATGTAATGAGGAAAGAGAGAGAAGGGAGAGGAGGTGGTGTAGCTTTGCTACTAAGAGAAGGTTGGAGTTTCGAAGAGATGGTAATTCAGAACTGTGAAGGTTTCAGTGACTACATATCAGGCACCATAGCAACTGGAGGATAGAAAATTATAGTAGTAGTCATATAGTAGTAGAGGGGCCTCGTAGCCTGGTGGATAGCGCGCAGGACTCGCAATTCTGTGGCGCGGGTTCGATTCCCGCACGAGGCAGAAACAAATGGGCAAAGTTTCTTTCACCCTGAATGCCCCTGTTACCTAGCAGTAAATAGGTACCTGGGAGTTAGTCAGCTGTCACGGGCTGCTTCCTGGGGGTGGAGGCCTGGTTCAGGACTGGGCCGCGGGGACACTAAAGCCCCGAAATCATCTCAAGATAACCTCAAGATATATAACCCCCCACCGAATGACAGAAGACCCAGACAGGAATATGATTGAAACAACTTGGCCACTATCAATATAATGGAGAGAGCAGCTTCTGTGTCTAACAGGACCGGATCCAGACAAATATTCATGGTAGACTTCAACCATGGGAAGATAGATTGGGGGAACAGAGACCCACATGGAGGCCCAGACACATGGAGAGCTAAGCTGCTGAATGTGGCAACAAGAAACTTTCTAAACCAACACGTCAAGGGACCGACAAGAATGAGAGGAGGGGATGAACCAGCCTTGCTTGTTGTGATATTTACCCTAAATGAGTCGGATATAAGGGAAGTTAAGTTGGAAGCACCCTTGGGAATGAGTGATCATAGTGTATTGAGCTTTGAGTACCTGATTGAGCTAGGAATTATCACACCCCAAAAAAGAACTAGGAAACAAAAGGCTGGCATACCGAAAGGGAAACTATGAGGAGATGAATAAATTCCTATGGGATATACATTGGGACACAGAACTCAGAACCAAGTCCATACAAGACATGATGAACTATGTCACCCAAAAGTATCAGGAGGCTGAAAGCAGAATTGTCCCATCCCGATAGGAAAAAAACAGAGAAATAAAAGAAGAATCAGTGGTCTAATAGGGAATTATATGCAAGCAAAGGAGCTGAACAAAAGGGCATGGAGGAACTTCCTAATAACAGAACACCATAAAGTAGAGAGATATACCAGAAAACCAGGAATGAGTATGTTAGTGTGAGAAGAGCAGCTGAGAAAAGGTATGAAGATGATATAGCTAATAAAGCCAAGACCGAACCAAAGCTACTACACAGTCACATCTGTAGGAAGAAAACAGTGAAGGAACAGGTGATGAAACTTAGGACGGGGGAGGACAGGTACACAGAGAATGACACAGAGGTGTATGAAGAACTCAACAAAAGGTTCCAGGAGGTCTTTACAATAGAATAGGGAGAAGTCACGGCGCTAGGAGAGATGGCAGCAAACCAGTTAACCTTGGAAAGGTTCGAAATTACAGGAGATGATATCAAGAAGCACCTATTGGAGCTGGACGTGAGAAAAGCTGTTGGGCCAGATAGAATCTCACCATGGGTATTGAAAGAGTATACAGGAGCACTTTGCTTGCCACTCTCCATAGTGTATAGTAGGTTACTGGAAACATGAGTCCTACCAGAAATATGGAAGCTGCTAATGTAGTTCCAATATACAAAAAGGGTGACAGACAAGAGGCACTGAGCTACAGGCCAGTGTCCTTAACTTGAATACCATGCAAGGTGATGGAAAAGATTGTGAGAAAAAACCTAGTAACACATCTAGAGAGAAGAGACGTCGTGACAACCCATCAACATGGGTTCAGGGAGGGTAAATCTTGCCTTACAGGCTTGATAGAATTCTACGATCAGGTGACAAAGATTTAGCAAGAAAGAGAAGGATTGGCGGACTGCATTTTTTTGGACTGTCGGACAGCTTTTGACACAGTACCCCATAAAAGATTGATGCAAAAGCTGGAGAAACAGCAGGAGTAACTGGTATGGCGTTCCAGTGGATAAGGGAGTACCTAAACAATAGGAAGCAGAGAATTACAGTGAGGGGGGAGACCTCAGATTGGCGTGAAGTCACCAGGGGAGTCCGACAGGGACCTGTACTCGGCCCTATACTGTTTCTGATATACGTAAATGATCTCCCAAGCGTATAGACTCATTCCTCCATATGTTTGCTGACGACGCCAGAAGTATTAGATGGATTAAGACAGAGGAAGACAGCTTGAGGCTTCAAGAAGACCTGGACAAGCTGCAGGCAACCCGTTTTCGCAAATTTAATAAGTCAATATTGACTTATTAAATATTTACATAGGTGACATACTTAACATAATAGTTTCCCTTGAAAAGCTTCATAGAAAACACCGACCTTACCTAACCTACTTAGTATGTTAAGATAAGCATCTTATTGCTTCGTAATTACAATTATTACCTAACCTATACCTATAATAGGTTAAGTAACAATAATAATTACGAAGCTATAAGATGCTTATTTTAACATACTAAGTAGGTTAGGTAAGGTCGGTGTTTTCTATGAAGCTTTTCAAGGGAAACTATTATGTTTAGTATGTCCTATGCACGCAACTAATAAGTCAATATTGACTTATTAAATTTGCGAGAACGGGTTGCTGCAGGAATGGTCCAACAAAGGATTGTTAGAGTTTAACCCAAGCAGTTTCAAATATAGATATGATAGAGCCCAGTAGGCTCAGGAATCTGTACACCAGTTGATTAACAGTTGAAAGGTGGGATCAAACAGACAAAGCTCAACCCCTGGAAGCACAATTAGGTGAGTACAAATAGGTAAGTACACACACACACACACACGACGACAAAATTATGAGATGGATTAAGACAGAGGAGAAAAGTTTGAGGCTTCAAGAAGACCTGGACAAGCTGCAGGAAAGGTCGAACAAATGGTTGGTAGAGTTTAAGCCAAGCAAATGTAAGGTAATGAAGATAGGGGTTGTGTGCAGGAGACCAGATACAAGGTATCATTTGGGAAATAAAATATTTCAAGAGACAGAGACAGAAAGAATTGGGGGTTGATATCACGCCAGACCAGTCCCCTGAAGCTCATATCAAGAGGATAACATCAGCGGCATTTGCCAGGTTGGATAACATAAGAACGGCTTTAAGAAACTTGTGTAAGGAATCTTTCAGAACATTATATACAACATATGTCTGACCTATCCTGGAGAATGCGGCTCCAGCATGGAGTCCATATCTTGTCAAGCATAAGACTAAACTGGAAAAAGGTTCAAAGGTTTGCCACCAGACTAGTACTCGAGCTGAGAAGTATGAGCTACGAGGAGAGACTACGGGAATTAAACCTCACTTCGTTGGAAGACAGAAGATTTAGGGAGGACATGATCACCACATCCAAGATTCTCAAGGGAATCGATAGGGTAGATAAAGACAGTCTATTTAACACAAGGGGCACTCGCACTAGGGGACACAGGTGGAAACTGAGTGCCCAAATGAGCCACAAAGATATTAGAAAGAACGTTTTTAGTGTCAGAGTGGTAGACAAATGGAATGCATTAGGGGGTGATGTGGTGGAGGCTGACTCCATACACAGTTTCAAGTGTAGATATCATAGAGCCCAATTGGCTCAAGAACCTGTACAGATGTTGACTGACGGTTGAGAGGCGGGACCAAAGAGCCAGAGCTCAACCCCTGCAAGCACAAAAATATGAGTACAATTAGGTGAGCACACACACACACACACACACACACACACACACACACACACACACACACACACACACACACACACACACACACACACACACACACACACACACACACACACACACACACACACACACACACACACACACACTCACACTCACACAGGAAGGGGGGAGGGTAGGGAGCCTGGTAGCCTGATGGATTGCACGCAGGACTCGTAATTCTGTGGCATGGGGTCGATTCCCACACCAGGCAGAAACAAATGGGCAAAGTTTCTTTTACCCTGAATGCCCCTGTTACCTAGCAGTAAATAGGTGCCTGGGAGTTAGTCAGCTGTCACGGGCTGCTTCCTGGGGTGTGTGTGTGAGTGTGTGTGTGTGGTGTGGAGGAAAAAAATAGTAGTTAGTAAACCGTTGATTGACAGTTGAGAGGCGGGCCGAAAAAGCAACGCTCAACCCCCGCAAACACAACTAGATGAATACATATAGGTGAATGCACACACACACACACACCTCATATGGGTCTTGTAGCCTGGTGGATAGCGTGCAGGATTCGTAATTCTGTGGCGCGGGGTCGATTCCCTCATGAGGCAGAAACAAATAGGCAAAGTTTCTTTCACCCTGAATGCCCCTGTTACCTAGTAGTAAATAGGTACCTGGGAGTTAGTCAGCTGTCATGGGCTGCTTCCTGGTGTGTGTGTGTGTGTGTGTGTGTGTGTGTGTGTGTGATGTGGAGCAAAAAAAGGAGTTAGTAAACAGTTGATTGACAGTTGAGAGGCGGGCCGAAAGAGCAAAGCTCAACCCGCGCAAACACAACTAGGTGAATACAACTAGGTGAATACACACACACACACACTGATCTGGCAATGATCTTTAATGAGTCACCTATATCGGGAGAATTGCCCAGTTGCTGGAAGAAGGCAAATGTCGTGCCGATTTTCAAGAAAGGCGATAAGGAGGAGGCCCTTAACTATAGACCTGTATCACTGACAAGCATCACCTGAAAAATATTGGAAAGAATAATTAGGCTCTGACTGGTTGCACACCTGGAGAGCGTTAGGTTCGTGAGCAAACATCAACATGGGTTCTGGAAAGGGAAATCGTGCCTAACAAACGTTTTGGAATTCTATGATAAAATACCGAGGATAAGACAGGACAGAGATTGTTGGGCAGAATGCTTATTTCTGGATGTAAAAAAGACTTTGATACAGTACCGCACATGAGACTGCTGTTCAAACTCGAGAGGCAGGCGGGGGTGGGATGAAAGGTCCTAGCATGAATAAGGAACTACCTAACAGAAAGGAGCCAAAAAGTTACGGTAAGGGACGGGAAGTCGGATTGGCGAACAGTAACGAGTGGAGTACCACAAGGATCGGTGCTGGGACGAATTCTATTTCTAGTATATGTTAACGACATGTTTACAGGAGTAGAGACCTACATGTCGATGTTCGCGGATGACACAAAGTTGACGAGAAGAGTTGTGACAGATGATGATTGCAGGATCCTCCACGAGGACCTGAACAGGTTGCAGAGATAATCAGAGAAATGGCTACTGGAGTTCAACACGAGCAAATGTAAAATTATGGAAATGGGACTAGGTGATAGGAGACTTAGGGCTCTTTACACTGCCTACAAGAGGCCAGTCTTAGAATATGCCGCCTCATCATGGAGTCCCTATCTGAAGAAGCATATAAGGAAACTGGAAAAGGTTCAGAGGTTTGCAACGAGACTCGTCCCAGAGTTATGAGGGATGGGGTATGAGGAGCGCCTGTAGGAACTGTGCCTTACAACACTAGAAAGAAGAAGGGAGAGGGGAACATGATAGGAACGTATAAAATATTCAGGGGGATTGCCAGAGTGGGCATAGACGAAATGTTCACACGGAATAGTAACGGAACGAGGGGACATGGGTGGAAGCTGGAAACTCAGATGAGTTACAGGGATGTTAGGAAGTTTTCTTTTAGTGTGAGAGTAGTGGAAAACTGGAATGCACTTAAGGAACAGGTTTTGGAAGCAAATACTATTCATAATTTTAAAACTAGGTATGATAGGAAAATAGGACCATAGTCCTATTTCACTATCATATGGGCTGCTTCCTGAGTGTATGTGTGTGTGAGTGTGTGTACTCACCGAGTTGTAGTCACCTAGTTCCCAGGCTTTTTGTCCTCGTCGCGGCCACTAGATAGTTAGTGGCCCTTGGGTAAATTTAGGTAAATATTTACGCCAATGAATACCGTCATTTCCTAAATCTTGGAAGTGACAAGGAAAGCTATACACTATATCTTAGAATTACGTAGGTAAACAAAAAATGTAACATATTTGTTTACAACAATGTTGGTGCTGACTGTTGAAGTTGAAAAAACATAGTTTTACTTCGAAATATACTAATTTTATAGGAAAAATTCGACGTATATAAGTGGCAAGTGATACCGGATAAGCTCCGATATGCCAGCGTCGTGATTGTCTACTGCTGTATAGGAAAATTTTACCTTCTCTCTGATTGGCCAAACTAAAAGCCCTAGAGACATCTAGTGAGACAGAAGTAAACTACTTGAAAATCTTCATAAGTACACTTTTCTGAGTAACACTTTGGCGAATTCTTAACCGTATGTAGGAACCTTCGTAGCACACATACTTATGAAGAAATAGATGGAGCTTCGTGAATCTAGGTCCAGGGATGTGAGTTTCAGCTCCTTTAGCCTTTCATTATAGCTCTACCTCATAGTCCTGGGATGAATCTGGTGGCATACAGCTGAATCTTCTCTAACTTTGTCTTGTGTTTAACTAGGTATGGATTCCAAGCTTTAGCTGCATATTCGAGGATTAGTCTAACATAAGTTGTATACAGGTTCATGAAGAATTCCTTAAATAATTTTCTAAAGGTAGTTTTTATGTTGGCCAGTTTAACAAATGCCGCTGATGATGTGCTTTTGACGTGGGCCTATGGGGACAGGTTTGGTGTGATATCAACCCCCCAGATCTTTCTTTGTATTTGACTCTTGCAGGATTTCATCTCACAGATGGTTGTGTGTTCAGCCTTCTGCTCCCTTCGCCGAATTTCATTACTTTGCACTTTGCTGAGTTGAACTTTAATAGCCATATTCTAGACAATTCCTTCAGCTTGTTCAGGTTGTCCTGTAGTCTCCGTCTATCATCATCTGTCTTGATTCTTCTCATAATTATCGCATTACCAGCAAACATGAAGAGGAATGAATCTATACCCGTTGGAAGATCATTTACATATAGTAAAGACAAGATAATTCCAAGTACAGAGCCTTGTGGGACTCCGCTGGCGACATCTCACCACTTTGATGTTTTCCTCTCCTCACAGTTACACTCTGTTTCCTGTTGCTTAGATACTCCCTTATCAACTTGAGGCTCTTACCTTTTACTCTTGCCTGTTGCTCCAACTTTCGTGACAGCCCTTTATGGGGTACTGTGTCAATAGCTTTCTGACAGTTCAAGAAAATGCTATCTGCCCACCCTTCTCTTTCTTGCCTAATTTTTGTTTCTTGATCATAGAATTCTATTAAACCTGTGAGGCACGATTTACCATCTCTGAATCCATGCTGGTGGTGTATTACAAAACTATTTCCCATCCAGACGCTCTACGAGCCTTTTCCTCACAATCTTCTCCATCACCTTGCATGGTATACAATTTAGGGAAACTAGCCTGTAGTTCAGTGCCTCTTGCCTGTCACCCTTTTTGTATACTGGAACTACATCAGCTGTCTGCCAGCTTTCTGGTAGGTCTTCTGTTTCCAGTGGCCTCTTATACACCATAGAGAGTATCACACTCAGTGCTTCTGCACCTTCTTTTAGAATCCAAGGTGAGATTCTGTCTGCCCTAACAGCTTTTGTCACATTCACTGGTGAGGTCAAAATCCTCCAAGGTTGCTTGGTTTGCCTCGTACTCATTTATTGCAGGGCCTTCTCCTTGTTCTTTAGTGAAGACCTCCTGTAATCTTCTTGTGGATTTCTTCACACAACGCCTTGTCACTCTGTGCATCTATTCTCTCCTTTTCTCAGTTTCATCACCTGTTCTTTCACTGCTGCTTTCCTCCTGATATGGCTGTGGAGCAGTTATGGTTGGGTCTTATCTTTATTCGCTATGTCATTTTCATACTGTCTCTATGCTTCTCTCCTCACTCTGAGGTACTCATATCTTGCCCTCTGGCATCTCTCCCTGCTCTCTGGCGTTCTGTTATTCCTGTATTTCTCCATGTTATTTTACTCAGATGCTTTGCTACCTTACATTCCTGGTTGAACCATGGATTCTTCTGTTGCTTTTCACTTTTCTCCTTTTGGACCCGGATAAATCTATCTGCAGCTTCCTCGCACTTCTGTGTGACATAGTCAATCATATTCTGTAGGGTACATTCTTCTCTCTAAGCTCTATTTCCCATGGTATTCCAATTAGGAAGTTCCTCATCTCATCATATTTTCCTCTTCGGTAATTCAGTCTTCTCCCTTCCTATCCTATCCTCGGATAGGTTATTCCTACCTCCACCAGATACTCAAATGTCAATACACTGTGGTCACTCGTGGTCGCTCTTCACTCACTGTGAAGCCCCCTATGGGAGCTTCAAATTTTACTTCTCTTATTTCTGACGCATTAGAGGTGAATATCAGATCGATATTGCCTCTCACTCTTGTGGGTTCCCTGACATTTTTGTTTTGTTCCTATCAAACTCCTGTCTGGGTCTTCTGTCGTTTACAGGAGGGTTGTAAATGACTTTCACTATTATCTTAGGTCCACTCATTGTCATAGTTCTGGTTATGTAATCTCGGAATCCATCACAGCCAGGAATTTTCATCTCATCAAAACTTCAGTCCTTCCTTATTTGCAGGTCCACTCCGCCACCTCCTCTCCCTTCCCTTTCTTTCCTTACTATATAGTAGTCCTTTGGAAACACGGCGTCTGTTATGACTCTTGACAATTTTGTTTCCCATGAGTCCAATTTAATCTGGGTTTTCTTCCTGAAAAATTTCCATCAGTTCCGCCAGCTTTATTGGTAATCCCATCGATGTTTGAGTACATTATATTGAAGCTCACTTTCCTTTATCCATTTTCACCCTTCTTCCTTACATGTATAGCAAATTGATCCATGGGCATTGCTAATTGGGTAGGCTCTTCCTCTTGTAGGGAAGTTTACCAGCGGTTCAGGGGAATGTGGGATAGGGAGGGGAGGGCTTGGGTCTTGCTCAGGCCTGCTTGGGACAGGAAGAAGTCCTGATGGTGGTGATGGGGGTGGGGTGGGGTAAAGTGCTTGTGGTTCGGGGGGGGGGGGGGGTCAGGGATTGTTTGGGGGCGAGGGCACGCCCTCCTGTGGTTGAGTTAACAGAGATTTTCGGGGAGGCAGGGTTAGGCATGGAAGGTTTAGGTCTTCCCTGGGCCTGCTAAGGACAGGAAGAAGACAAGGGGATGGGAAGGAAGGGGATACTCGGGGAAAGGGGAGGAGGGAGGATTTGAGTGATATGGTGTAGGGGCCATGATGGATTTGTGTTGGGGGGGGGGCTATCTGGCGGTGGAGTAAGGGGCGGCTATTGGGTGGTGGAATGGGGGTCGGCTATGGGGTGATGGGCTGGGGTGTTGCAGATCCCCTCTGGGGTTCTTGAATTGCTGGATTGGGGTTCTGCAGTCCCTTCTGGGAGTACTGGGATGGTGGCTAATCCCTGGATCCCTTCCCTCTCCTTGCATCTGCTGCCCTCATTATCTTGCCCCTGATCATGTCCCTCTGAAGGTATACATCTGTGTAATTCCTTGCATTTTTCAGTATGCTCTTCTTTACTAAAATGTCCTCTTTGGTGGTCTCGTTCCTGAATACTACCTTGATCAATAGCTTTTTGTCTCTGTTGTACTGGCTAGTCCGGAAAAACTGTTCAATGTCTCGTTAAGCCCCTTCCATTTCTTATCTCCTTTAGTATCCTTGACACTGCAGCTTTGTTCCTAGTCCTCCATTCTTTCCTTGTGGAACCTTCCTGTTCCTTAACACCTGTAACTGCTACAGCTCTTTTCCTTTCCATTATCCGTCTTGTGCATCTAGCTGCCTCCTGTGAAGTTACTGCCCTCATTACAACATCTTTCACTATGGACATGGCATCGGGGCTCTTCAGTATTTCAGCAAAGGTGGCGCCCATTATAGGGGTCCCTGCCATTGCTACATCCCCCTGTTACCTGGGTCAGAGCCTGAGGAGGGCCTGATTTTAGTTATTTTTTATCTCCTCTTATGCTGCACTTACTTCCATCTGCAGTTTACTTATAGTTTCCTTCATGTCTTTCACTTCTTCCCTGATTTCCCTAAATGCATGAGCAGTAATTTCCATGTATGGGTCTTGCTGTTCCTCTCCACCAGCTTTGGTCTGTTTTCTTACCATCCTGCTTGGCCTCTGTTCGTGTGTGAGAGTGTGTTTATTGGTGTGAGTGTTTATGAGTGTATTCACTTAGTTGTATTCACCTAGTTGTGCTTGCAGGGGTTGAGCTTTGCTCTCTCGGCCCGCCTCTCAACTGTCAATCAACTGTTTACTAACTACACTAACTACTTTTTTTTTTCACACCACACACACACACACACACACACACACACACCAGGAAGCAGCCCGTGACAGCTGACTAACTCCCAGGTACCTATTTACTGCTAGGTAACAGGGGCATTCAGGGTGAAAGAAACTTTGCCCATTTGTTTCTGCCTCGTGCGGGAAGCGAACCCGCGCCACAGAATTACGAATCCTGCGCGCTATCCACCAGGCTACGAGGCCCCCTCGTAGTGTGTGTGTGTGTGTGTGTGTGTGTGTGTGTGTGTGTGTGTGTGTGTGTGTACTCACCTAGTAGTGTCTGCAGGATCGAGCATTGACTCTTGGATCCCGCCTTTCGAGCATCGGTTGTTTACAGCAATGACTCCTGTCCCATTTCCCTATTATACCTGGTTTTAAAATTATGAATAGTATTTGCTTCCACAACCTGTTCCTGAAGTGCATTCCATTATCCCAATACTCTCACGCTAGAAGAAAACTTCCTAACATCTCTGTGACTCATCTGAGTTTCAAGCTTCCAACCATGTCCCCTCGTTCTGTTACTATTCCGTGTGAACATTTCGTCTATGTCCACTCTGTCAATCCCTCTGAGTATCTTATACGTTCCAATCATGTCCCCCCCCGTTCCTTATATGTGTGTGTGTGTGTGTGTGTGTGTGTGTGTGTGTGTGTGTGTGTGTGTGTGTGTGTGTGTGTGTGTGTGTGTGTGTGTGTGTGTGTGTGTGTGTGTGTGTGTGTGTGTGTATGTGTGTGTGTGTGTGTGTGTGTATGTATGTGTGTGTGTGTGTGTGTTTGTATGTGTGTGTGTACTCACCTAGTACTCACCAAGTTGTGTTTGCGGGGGTTGAGCACTGGCTCTTTGGTCCCGCCTCTCAACCGTCAATCAACAGGTGTACAGATTCCTGAGCCTATCGGGCTCTATCATATCTACACTTGAAACTGTGTATGGAGTCAGCCTCCACCACATCACCCCCTAATGCATTCCATTTGTCAACCACTTTGACACTAAAAAAGTTCTTTCTAATATCTCTGTGGCTCATTTGGGCACTCAGATTCCACCTGTGTCCCCTAGTGCGTGTGCCCCTTGTGTTAAATAGCCTGTCTTTATCAACCCTGTCTATTTCCTTGAGAATCTTGAATGTGGTGATCATGTCCCCCCTAACTCTTCTGTCTTCCAACGAAGTGAGGTTCAATTCGTGTAGTCTCTCCTCGTAGCTCATACCTCTCAGCTCGGGTACTAGTCTGGTGGCAAACCTTTGAACCTTTTCCAGTTTAGCCTTATGCTTGACTAGATATGGACTCCATGCTGGAGCCTCATACTCCAGGATTGGTCTGACATATGTGGTATATAATGTTCTGAAAGATTCCTTACACAAGTTTCTAAGGGCCGTTCTTATGTTAGCCAACCTGGCATATGCTGCTGATGTAATCCTCTTAATATGAGCTTCAGGGGACAGGTCTGGCGTGATATCAACCCCCAGGTCTCTCTCTTTCTCTGACTCTTGAAGTATTTCATCTCCCAAATGATACCTTGTATCTGGTCTCCTGCTTCCTACCCCTATCTTCATTACATTACATTTGCTTTGGTTAAACTCTAACAGCCATTTGTTCGACCATTCCTGCAGCTTGTCCAGGTCTTCTTGAAGCCTCAAGCTGTCCTTCTCTGGCTTAATCCTTCTCATAATTTTGGCGTCGTCAGCAAACATTGAGTGGAATGAGTCTATACCCTCTGGGAGATCATTTACGTATGTCAGAAACAGGATAGGTCCAAGCACAGAGCCCTGTGGGACTCCATTGGTGACTTCACGCCATTCTGAGGTCTCACCCCCTCATTGTAACTCTCTGCTTCCTATTGCTTAGGTACTCCCTTATCCACTGGAGCGCCCTATTTGTTACTCCTGCTTTTTCTCCAGCTTATGCATCAACCTTTTATGGAGTACTGTGCCAAAGGCTTTCTGACAGTCCAAAAAATACAGTCCACCCATCCTTCTCTTCCTTGCTTAAATCTTTGTCACCTGATCGTAGAATTCTATCAAGCCTGTAAGGCAAGATTTACCCTCCCCGAACCCATGTTGATGGGTTGTCACGAAGTCTCTTCTCTCCAGATGTGTTACTATGTTTTTTCTCACAATCTTCTCCATCACCTTGCATGGTATATAAGTTAAGGACACTGGCCTGTAGTTCAGTGCCTCTTGTCTGTCACCCTTTTTGTATATTGGTACTACATTAGCACTCTTCCATATTTCTGGTAGGTCTCCCGTTTCCAGTGACCTACTATACACTATGGAGAGTGGCAAGCAAAGTGCTCCTGCACACTCTTTCAATACCCATGGTGAGATTCCGTCCGGGCCAACAGCTTTTCTCACATCTAGCTCCAATAGGTGCTTCTTGACCTCATCTCTTGTAATTTCGAACCTTTCTAAGTTCATCTGGTTTGCTGCCACCTCTCCTAGCACCGTGACTTCTCCCTGTTCCAGGAGGTAAAGACCTCCTGGAACCTTTTGTTGAGTTCTTCACACACCTCTTTGTCATTCTCTGTATACCTGTCCTCGCCTACCCTAAGTTTCATCCCCTGTTCCTTCACTGCTGTCTCCCTCCTGATGTGACTGTGTAGTAGCTTTGGTTCGGTCTTGGCTTTATTATCTATATCATTTTCATACCTTTTCTCAGCTGCTCTTCACACACTAACATACTCGTTCCTGGTTCTCTGGTATCTCTCTCTACTTTCTGGTTTTCTGTTTTTACGGAAGTTCCTCCATGCCCTTTTGTTCAGCTCCTTTGCTTTCATACATTCCCTATTAAACCACGGATTCTTCCTTTGCTTCTCTGCTTTATCCGGTCGGGCTGGTACAAACCTGCTTACAGCCTCCTGACGTTTTTGGGTGACATAGTCCATCACGTCTTGTACGGATTTGGTTCCGAGTTCTGTGTCCCAATGTATATCCCATAGGAATTTATTCATCTCCTCATAATTTCCCTTTCGGTACGCCAGCCCTTTGTTTCCCAGTTCTTTTTTGGGGGTGATAATTCCTAGCTCAACCAGCAACTCAAAGCTCAATACACTATGATCACTCATTCCCAAGGGTGCTTCCAACTTAACTTCCCTTATATCCGACTCATTTAGGGTAAATATCAGATCAAGCAAGGCTGGTTCATCCCCTCCTCTCATTCTTGTCGGTCCCTTGACGTGTTGACTTAGAAAGTTTCTTGTTGCCACATCCAGCAGCTTAGCTCTCCATGTGTCTGGGCCTCCATGCGGGTCTCTGTTTCCCCAATCTATGTTCATATGGTTGAAGTCTCCCATGATTAGTAGTCTGGATCCGTTCCTGCTAGCCACAGAAGCTGCTCTATCTATTATATTGATGGTGGCCAAGTTGTTTCTATCATATTCCTGTCTGGGTCTTCTGTCATTCGTTTGGGGGTTATATATGACTACTACTATAATTTTCTGTCCTCAAGTGCTATGGTGCCTGATATGTAGTCACTGAAACCTTCACAGTTCTGAATTACCATCTCTTCGAAACTCCAAACTTCTCCTAGTAGCAAAGCTACGCCACCTCCTCCTCTCCCTACTCTTTCTTTCCTCATTACATAGTAGCCCTGTGGAAACAATGCGTTTGTTATGATTTTCGTTAGCTTTGTTTCTGTGAGTACTATTATGTTTTTTCTTCTGGGTTTTCTTCTAGTGTCCATTCTCCGAGTTCACTTGTTTTATTTGTAATTCCATCTATGTTAGTGTACATTGCCTTGAAGCTAACTTTCTTCAGTTCATTTTCTTTTCCCTTTCTTGGCGAGCATTCTGCTGGTGTGGGAAGCTGTTCCGTGGGTGAGAAAATCTGTGAGGTGGTTTGCAGGGTCTCAGTGGATTTTGGGGAGGGGGGGGGGGGGGGTGGGGGTTTAGGGGAAGGGGGGACAGGTAGGGTGTGGGTTAAGGAGATAGGGGGGACTTGGAGGATACGGGGTGAGGGGGGAGGAGGGATAGGGAGGGTATGGGATGAAGTGGGAGGGGAGACAGGGAGGGAAAGGTGGGAGGGAGGACATGACGGGAATGGGGAAGGGGTGGCATTATCAGAATGGGGTGGGGTAGGGGGGGTTGGGGGGCAGGTAGGATGAGGGGAAGGGAGGGTTTCTATGCAGAGGCAGGTGGTGGTGTTGCCCTCCCCTCTGGTGTTGCTGGGATGCGGGTCTTGGGTTCCCCCTCTTGTCTCTAGGACTGTTGTGTTGGGGGCTGTGATTTCCTGGTTTGCTCCTCTCTCCCTGCGCTTCCTCCTTGCCTCTGCTGCTCTGGCTCTCTTCTCCTTCGTCCTGTCCCTCTGCAGGAATACTTTTTTGTATCCCTCCACATGCTGCATACGACTCTTCCTTTCGAGAATATCCTCCTTCGTGGTTTCGTTTGTAAACACCACCTTTACAAGTCGGTTTGTGTCCTTGTTGTACCAACCGAACCTGAAAACCTTCTCAATGTTTTGTTCAGCCCCTTTTATCTGTAACCCCTTCAGTAGCCCATGTACTGCCTCTCTATCCTTGCTATTATGTTCTTGCCTGTTGGATCCTTCCTGTTCTTTGATGCCTACAACTACCACTGATCTTTTTCTCTCCAGCAGCTGAGTGGTGCACCTTGCTGCTTCCTGTGATGTAGCTGCTTTCATGGCTACTTCCCTCACTGTGGCCATTGCTTCTGAGCTCTATTTCAGTGTGTCCGCAAATGTTTCAGGTATGGAGGCATTTCTTTCCAATGTAACATTCCCACCTTCCCATTGGGTGATAATCTGATGCTCGGTCTCTTTTGTATATAATCTGATACTGTGTGTGTGTGTGTACTCACCTATATGTACTCACCTATATGTGCTTGCAGGATCGAGCATTGACTCTTGGATCCCGCCTTTCTAGCTATCGGTTGTTTACAGCAATGACTCCTGTCCCATTTCCCTATCATACCTAGTTTTAAAAGTATGAATAGTATTTGCTTCCACAACCTGTTCCCCAAGTGCATTCCATTTTTCTACTACTCTCACGCTAAAAGAAAACTTCCTAACATCTCTGTGACTCATCTGATTTTCCAGTTTCCACCCATGTCCCCTCGTTCTGTTATTATTACGTGTGAACATTTCATCTATTTCCACTTTATCAATTCCCCTGAGTATTTTATATGTCCCTATCATATCTCCTCTCTCCCTTCTTTTCTCTAGTGTCGTTAGGTTCAGTTCCTTCAGCCGCTCTTCATATCCCATCCCTCGTAACTCTGGGACAAGCCTCGTCGCAAACCTCTGAACCTTCTCCAGTTTCTTTATGTGTTTCTTCAGGTGGGGGCTCCATGATGGCGCGGCATACTCTAAGACGGGTCTCACGTAGGCAGTGTAAAGTGCCCTAAAAGCTTCCTCATTTAGGTTTCTGAATGAAGTTCTAATTTTCGCCAGTGTAGAGTACGCTGCTGTCGTTATCCTATTTATATGTGCCTCAGGAGTTAGAATTAGGTGTCACATCCACTCCCAGGTCTCTTTCTCGAATCGTTACAGGTAGGCTGTTCCCCTTCATTGTGTACTGTCCCTTTGGTCTCCTGTCACCTGATCCCATTTCCATAACTTTACATTTACTGGTGTTAAACTCCAGTAGCCATTTCCCTGACCATCTCTGCAGCCTGTTTAAGTCCTCTTGGAGGATCCTACAATCCTCGTCTGTCACAACTCTTCTCATTAATTTTGCGTCATCTGCAAACATTGACATGTATGATTCCACTCCTGTAAACATATCATTTACGTAAATTAGAAAGAGGATTGGTCCCAGCACCGATCCTTGAGGTACTCCACTTGTTACTGTTCGCCAGTCCGACTTTTCGCCCCTTACCATTACCCTCTGGCTCCTTCCTGTTTGGTAGTTCTTCACCCATACTAGGGCCTTTCCGCTTACTCCTGCCTGCCTCTCAAGTTTGTATAGCAGTCTCATGTGCGGTACCGTATCAAAGGCCTTTTGGCAGTCAAGAAATATGCAGTCTGCCCAGCCTTCTCTGTCCTGCCTTATCCTTGTTACTTTATCATAGAATTCTAAAAGGTTTGTTAGGCATGATTTCCCTGTCCAGAACCCATGTTGGTGCTTGTTTACAAACCCAATGCTCTCCAGGTGTTCAACAAGTCTTAGCCTAATTATTCTTTCAAGTATTTTGCAGGGGATGCTTGTCAGTGATACGGGTCTGTAGTTAAGTGCCTCCTCCCTATCACCTTTTTTGAAAATCGGTACGACATTTGCCTCCTTCCAGCAACTGGGCAATTCTCCCGACACAAGTGACTCATTAAAGATCATTGCCAGAGGCACGCTGAGAGCCTGCGCTGCCTCTTTAAGTATCCACGGTGATACTTTGTCTGGTCCAACAGCTTTATTTGCATCCAGTGTTGTCAACTGTTTCATTACATCCTCTGCTGTCACCTCTATATCTGATAGTCTTTCATCTTGGGTAATCTCTTCTAACAAAGGGAGCTGCTCAGGCTCGGTTGTGAACACTCCATGGAATTTTGCATTCAGTACCTCGCAGATTTCCTTGTCGCTTTCTGTATATGCCCCTTCTGTTTTCCTCAGTCTTGTCACTTGGTCATTTACCGACATCTTCCTTCTTATATGGCTATGTAGTAATTTTGGTTGCTTTTTCGCTTTGACTGCAATATCATTCTCATAATTTCTTTCCGACACTCGTCTTATGTTAATGTAATCATTCCTAGCTCTGTTACATCTAATCCTGTTGTCCTCTGTCCTTTGTCTTCTGTACTTCCTCCACTCCCTCCTGCTTCTCACCTTTGCTTCCTGACACTGTCTATTAAACCATGGGTTATTATATTCCCTCCTGCTTTTTTCCTTTATTGTTGGAATAAATCTATCTTCAGCCTCCTTGCATTTCAATATGACTTGGTTCATCATACCTTGCACTGTTTTTCCTCTAAGTTCTTCCTCCCACTGCACTTCTCCCAGGTAGTCCCTTATCCTTCTGTAGTCCCCTTTTCTGTAATCAAGTCTCCTTTCCCGGACCTCTTGTCCTTTGGTCACAATTTTAAACTCCATCATGTAGTCAAAGACTAGGACACAATGGTCACTAGCTCCTAGTGGTATTTCATGTTCCAACTGCTCGATGTCTTCTACATTCTGAGTGATAATGAGATCTAATAGGCTGGGCGTATCCCCTCCTCTTTCCCTAGTATCTTCTTCCACATGCTGTGTTAGGAAATTCCTGTCAATAACGTCTACCAGCTTCGCTCCCCAGGTCTCTTCCCCGCCATGGGGATTCCTCGTTTCCCAATCTATCTCTCCGTGATTTAGGTCCCCCATGACCAGCAGCTTCGCTCTCATTCTATGCGCTAAAGTTGTGTGTGTGTGTGTGTGTGTGTGTGTGTGTGTGTGTGTGTGTGTGTGTGTGTGTGTGTGTGTGTGTGTGTGTGTGTGTGTGTGTGTGTGTGTGTGTGTGTGTGTGTGTGTGTGTGTGTGTGTGTGTGTGTGTGTGTGTATGTGTGTGTGTGTTTGTGTGTGTGTACTCCCCTAATTGTGCTTGCGGGGGTTGAGCCTTGGCTCTTTGGTCCCGCCTCTCAACTGTCAATCAACAGGTGTACAGATTCCTGAGCCTATCGGGCTCTATCATATCTACACTTGAAACTGTGTATGGAGTCAGCCTCCACCACATCACCCCCTAATGCATTCCATTTGTCAACCACTTTGACACTAAAAAAGTTCTTTCTAATATCTCTGTGGCTCATTTGGGCACTCAGATTCCACCTGTGTCCCCTAGTGCGTGTGCCCCTTGTGTTAAATAGCCTGTCTTTATCAACCCTGTCTATTTCCTTGAGAATCTTGAATGTGGTGATCATGTCCCCCCTAACTCTTCTGTCTTCCAACGAAGTGAGGTTCAATTCGTGTAGTCTCTCCTCGTAGCTCATACCTCTCAGCTCGGGTACTAGTCTGGTGGCAAACCTTTGAACCTTTTCCAGTTTAGCCTTATGCTTGACTAGATATGGACTCCATGCTGGAGCCTCATACTCCAGGATTGGTCTGACATATGTGGTATATAATGTTCTGAAAGATTCCTTACACAAGTTTCTAAGGGCCGTTCTTATGTTAGCCAACCTGGCATATGCTGCTGATGTAATCCTCTTAATATGAGCTTCAGGGGACAGGTCTGGCGTGATATCAACCCCCAGGTCTCTCTCTTTCTCTGACTCTTGAAGTATTTCATCTCCCAAATGATACCTTGTATCTGGTCTCCTGCTTCCTACCCCTATCTTCATTACATTACATTTGCTTTGGTTAAACTCTAACAGCCATTTGTTCGACCATTCCTGCAGCTTGTCCAGGTCTTCTTGAAGCCTCAAGCTGTCCTTCTCTGGCTTAATCCTTCTCATAATTTTGGCGTCGTCAGCAAACATTGAGTGGAATGAGTCTATACCCTCTGGGAGATCATTTACGTATGTCAGAAACAGGATAGGTCCAAGCACAGAGCCCTGTGGGACTCCATTGGTGACTTCACGCCATTCTGAGGTCTCACCCCCTCATTGTAACTCTCTGCTTCCTATTGCTTAGGTACTCCCTTATCCACTGGAGCGCCCTATTTGTTACTCCTGCTTTTTCTCCAGCTTATGCATCAACCTTTTATGGAGTACTGTGCCAAAGGCTTTCTGACAGTCCAAAAAATACAGTCCACCCATCCTTCTCTTCCTTGCTTAAATCTTTGTCACCTGATCGTAGAATTCTATCAAGCCTGTAAGGCAAGATTTACCCACCCCGAACCCATGTTGATGGGTTGTCACGAAGTCTCTTCTCTCCAGATGTGTTACTATGTTTTTTCTCACAATCTTCTCCATCACCTTGCATGGTATATAAGTTAAGGACACTGGCCTGTAGTTCAGTGCCTCTTGTCTGTCACCCTTTTTGTATATTGGTACTACATTAGCACTCTTCCATATTTCTGGTAGGTCTCCCGTTTCCAGTGACCTACTATACACTATGGAGAGTGGCAAGCAAAGTGCTCCTGCACACTCTTTCAATACCCATGGTGAGATTCCGTCCGGGCCAACAGCTTTTCTCACATCTAGCTCCAATAGGTGCTTCTTGACCTCATCTCTTGTAATTTCGAACCTTTCTAAGTTCATCTGGTTTGCTGCCACCTCTCCTAGCACCGTGACTTCTCCCTGTTCCAGGAGGTAAAGACCTCCTGGAACCTTTTGTTGAGTTCTTCACACACCTCTTTGTCATTCTCTGTATACCTGTCCTCGCCTACCCTAAGTTTCATCCCCTGTTCCTTCACTGCTGTCTCCCTCCTGATGTGACTGTGTAGTAGCTTTGGTTCGGTCTTGGCTTTATTATCTATATCATTTTCATACCTTTTCTCAGCTGCTCTTCACACACTAACATACTCGTTCCTGGTTCTCTGGTATCTCTCTCTACTTTCTGGTTTTCTGTTTTTACGGAAGTTCCTCCATGCCCTTTTGTTCAGCTCCTTTGCTTTCATACATTCCCTATTAAACCACGGATTCTTCCTTTGCTTCTCTGCTTTCTCCGGTCGGGCTGGTACAAACCTGCTTACAGCCTCCTGACGTTTTTGGGTGACATAGTCCATCACGTCTTGTACGGATTTGGTTCCGAGTTCTGTGTCCCAATGTATATCCCATAGGAATTTATTCATCTCCTCATAATTTCCCTTTCGGTACGCCAGCCCTTTGTTTCCCAGTTCTTTTTTGGGGGTGATAATTCCTAGCTCAACCAGCAACTCAAAGCTCAATACACTATGATCACTCATTCCCAAGGGTGCTTCCAACTTAACTTCCCTTATATCCGACTCATTTAGGGTAAATATCAGATCAAGCAAGGCTGGTTCATCCCCTCCTCTCATTCTTGTCGGTCCCTTGACGTGTTGACTTAGAAAGTTTCTTGTTGCCACATCCAGCAGCTTAGCTCTCCATGTGTCTGGGCCTCCATGCGGGTCTCTGTTCCCCCAATCTATGTTCCTATGGTTGAAGTCTCCCATGATTAGTAGTCTGGATCCGTTCCTGCTAGCCACAGAAGCTGCTCTATCTATTATATTGATGGTGGCCAAGTTGTTTCTATCATATTCCTGTCTGGGTCTTCTGTCATTCGTTTGGGGGTTATATATGACTACTACTATAATTTTCTGTCCTCAAGTGCTATGGTGCCTGATATGTAGTCACTGAAACCTTCACAGTTCTGAATTACCATCTCTTCGAAACTCCAAACTTCTCCTAGTAGCAAAGCTACGCCACCTCCTCCTCTCCCTACTCTTTATTTCCTCATTACATAGTAGCCCTGTGGAAACAATGCGTTTGTTATGATTTTCGTTAGCTTTGTTTCTGTGAGTACTATTATGTTTTTTCTTCTGGGTTTTCTTCTAGTGCCCATTCTCCGAGTTCACTTGTTTTATTTGTAATTCCATCTATGTTAGTGTACATTGCCTTGAAGCTAACTTTCTTCAGTTCATTTTCTTTTCCCTTTCTTGGCGAGCATTCTGCTGGTGTGGGAAGCTGTTCCGTGGGTGAGAAAATCTGTGAGGTGGTTTGCAGGGTCTCAGTGGATTTTGGGGAGGGGGGGGGTGGGGGTTTAGGGGAAGGGGGGACAGGTAGGGTGTGGGTTAAGGAGATAGGGGGGACTTGGAGGATACGGGGTGAGGGGGGAGGAGGGATAGGGAGGGTATGGGATGAAGTGGGAGGGGAGACAGGGAGGGAAAGGTGGGAGGGAGGACATGACGGGAATGGGGAAGGGGTGGCATTATCAGAATGGGGTGGGGTAGGGGGGGTTGGGGGGGCAGGTAGGATGAGGGGAAGGGAGGGTTTCTATGCAGAGGCAGGTGGTGGTGTTGCCCTCCCCTCTGGTGTTGCTGGGATGCGGGTCTTGGGTTCCCCCTCTTGTCTCTAGGACTGTTGTGTTGGGGGCTGTGATTTCCTGGTTTGCTCCTCTCTCCCTGCGCTTCCTCCTTGCCTCTGCTGCTCTGGCTCTCTTCTCCTTCGTCCTGTCCCTCTGCAGGAATACTTTTTTTTATCCCTCCACATGCTGCATACGACTCTTCCTTTCGAGAATATCCTCCTTCGTGGTTTCGTTTGTAAACACCACCTTTACAAGTCGGTTTGTATCCTTGTTGTACCAACCGAACCTGAAAACCTTCTCAATGTTTTGTTCAGCCCCTTTTATCTGTAACCCCTTCAGTAGCCCATGTACTGCCTCTCTATCCTTGCTATTATGTTCTTGCCTGTTGGATCCTTCCTGTTCTTTGATGCCTACAACTATCACTGATCTTTTTCTCTCCAGCAGCTGCGTGGTGCACCTTGCTGCTTCCTGTGATGTAGCTGCTTTCATGGCTACTTCCCTCACTGTGGCCATTGCTTCTGAGCTCTATTTCAGTGTGTCCGCAAATGTTTCAGGTATGGAGTCATTTCTTTCCAATGTAACATTCCCACCTTCCCATTGGGTGATAATCTGATGCTCGGTCTCTTTTGTATATATTCTGATACTGTGTGTGTGTGTGTACTCACCTATATGTACTCACCTATATGTGCTTGCAGGATCGAGCATTGACTCTTGGATCCCGCCTTTCTAGCTATCGGTTGTTTACAGCAATGACTCCTGTCCCATTTCCCTATCATACCTAGTTTTAAAAGTATGAATAGTATTTGCTTCCACAACCTGTTCCCCAAGTGCATTCCATTTTTCTACTACTCTCACGCTAAAAGAAAACTTCCTAACATCTCTGTGACTCATCTGAGTTTCCAGTTTCCGCCCATGTCCCCTCGTTCTGTTATTATTACGTGTGAACATTTCATCTATTTCCACTTTATCAATTCCCCTGAGTATTTTATATGTCCCTATCATATCTCCTCTCTCCCTTCTTTTCTCTAGTGTCGTTAGGTTCAGTTCCTTCAGCCGCTCTTCATATCCCATCCCTCGTAACTCTGGGACAAGCCTCGTCGCAAACCTCTGAACCTTCTCCAGTTTCTTTATGTGTTTCTTCAGGTGGGGGCTCCATGATGGCGCGGCATACTCTAAGACGGGTCTCACGTAGGCAGTGTAAAGTGCCCTAAAAGCTTCCTCATTTAGGTTTCTGAATGAAGTTCTAATTTTCGCCAGTGTAGAGTACGCTGCTGTCGTTATCCTATTTATATGTGCCTCAGGAGTTAGATTAGGGGTCACATCCACTCCCAGGTCTCTTTCTCGAATCGTTACAGGTAGGCTGTTCCTCTTCATTGTGTACTGTCCCTTTGGTCTCCTGTCACCTGATCCCATTTCCATAACTTTACATTTACTGGTGTTAAACTCCAGTAGCCATTTCCCTGACCATCTCTGCAGCCTGTTTAAGTCCTCTTGGAGGATCCTACAATCCTCGTCTGTCACAACTCTTCTCATTATTTTTGCGTCATCCGCAAACATTGACATGCATGATTCAACTCCTGTAAACATATCATTTACGTAAATTAGAAAGAGGATGTGTGTGTGTGTGTGTGTGTGT
>NC_091221.1:26786365-26825560 GCF_040958095.1 Procambarus clarkii | reverse complement strand
CTGTAAAAAAACCTGCATTCAGTGCCAAATGCTCAAGCGTAGGAAACGGAATTCGGAAATAAACGAGGCTCAGTTGAATGATGAGATGGATAAACATCTACCACATTGTGATAAAAACTATTACAGCAGTCCCAAAAATATGGAAGAGGATGCTGCATTGTTGATGTGGGGTCGATCACAAAACATCAAACTCAGGTATACAACTTTGGTGGATAACAGTAACTCCTCCTCTACCTACAATAAAGTTTGTGGAATGAACTATGGTGCTGGACCATATGGAGACGTTAAGGTGGAAAAGACTGAGTGTGAAAATTACTTAGTCGAGAGACTTGTTACACAGATCATCCATTTGGAGTCAAAAGGGGAGGCCGAAGGTAATGGAAAGCTAAGTTACGAGACCTTTGGGAAGTTGATGGTTCACTTCAAACGAGCCATCAGGGACAACATCAACACAGACTGGAGAAAAATGAGGAAGGCCTGCCTATCCGGACTGTTCCATGAAACGTCCACAGATGAAAATCCATTACACCATTTCTGTCCTGAAGGCAAAAATTCTTGGTGTTTTTACCAACACGATCTTGCAAATAAAAAGATCCCACGAACACACAAGACCATGAATATCCCACAATCGAATGAGGACGAATTTGAAATCCAAAAGATCTACTTCAAGTTCTACGATGATCTTATCTCGGAGGAAAACATGAAAAAGTGTCTGAAGGGAAAGCCAAATGAGTCTCTACACAACCGAGTTTGGAATAGCGTCCCCAAAGACAGATCTGTAAGTCGTTCAATGGTTGAGTTCAGCATGGCAGTGACGGCCATCAACCACAATGCCGAGTCTCTGGGCAGTCTTACTGGTATACCTCAGTATGATATTACTATCTTGATGATGATGTCACCTTGAGGAACTATATTTCGGACCAATTATAAAATAGTTACTATAAAATTAGTTGAATAATAAAAGTTTTGTATTTTTTGTCTTCCTTTTTACTATACAACTAGTTAAAAAAATATTGGTTGATGACAACAACTTTTCTGAAACAGAGGTATGCCCTAATATGTCCCTACTACAATGCAACCTTCGTTAGTAGGCTGAGAAGTGCGTTCTGGCTACTAGACATGAAAACGTGACTTATTATGTAAATCGGGCCTTGTATAGAAGACTGAGAAGTGAGCTCTGGCTACTAGGTACGACATATATATATATATATATATATATATATATATATATATATCATGCTTAATAGGCTAAATAGATAGACATCCTCGTCTACTAGTCTTAATATTCAAGAGCCCTGCAAACTTGGCCTACTGTGATGAGGGTCCTGCATAGTAGGCCAAGAAGTGAGTTCTGGCTATTATGTACGACATATATATATAAATATATATATATATATATATATATATATATATATATATATATATATATATATATATATATATATATATATATATATATGTTTCATTGAATATGACCGCATATTCTGTATTTATTATTTTCTGGTTTAGGGCTTCTATCCCTCTAACTATTTTCTTAGCATCAGGGCTTAATTGAAATAGGAGTTCTCCAAAACTCATTTTCGTACTTTTAGGTGAAGAAAAGAAGTGATTTACTATAGAGTGTATTACACTTATTTGTATAATTTGCACGACGTTTCGGACCTCCATGGTTCATTCTCAAGTGAACAGATCTTACAATACTAGTTGATTTTATACCCGCATTAGGTCAGGTGATAATACAATGAAGGTGAAAACATGGGGGGATACATAAGGGATAAACATAGGGTCTGCAGAAGGCTTATTGGCCCATACGAGGCATCTCCTATCTAAACACAAAAATCAATCCAGTGTAATTGGCCTGTTATGTTGGACATTGTCTTCTGTGTTGGCATCGATATGTTCTTGTCTTGTCCTTACTCTCATGGTGGGTAGAGTAAATAGTTCCGTGATTTGGGTGTTCATGGTTGGTCGCTCTATTCTTATGTGAATTGCCTCAAGAATTTGTAATCTTCTTGAATCTTGGGTTTTGTCTATTATGCAAGTATTCTTGTTCAACATTTCTCTTGTTAGAGTAATGTCATGGGCTTGTCTCATGTGATTCCTAGGGGCACCAGATTGAAGATGGCATGTCAAACGCCTCGTCAGCTTGGTCGACGTCATACCTATGTACTTACATTGAAGGTTACATCCTTCGTGGGGGCAAGTGTACATGTATACAACGCTTGACTGCTGTAGAGGGTTCTCCGTCGGCTTCGGGCTGTTTTTGATAAGGAGTTCGGAAGTCTTCTTGGTTTTGTAGAATATTATCAGGTTTATGTTTTGGTTAGGAGTAGTGCTTTTTACTCCTTTACGGATTATTTCTTTCATTATTCTTTCCTCTTTTATATGTTCACTGTGCATGGTTGATTTGTAATATAATTTTATTGGGGGTGTTGTGGTTTCTGTTCTAGGTTCTGAATTATACCAACGGTCCAAGTGTCTTCTTATAGCAGCGTTTATTTCCGCGTTGCTATATCCGTTGTTCACCAATACCTGAGTTACTCTTTCAAACTCTCTACTCACGTTGCTCCATTCAGAGCAGTGGGTAAGCGCTCGACGAATATAAGCATTGAGAACACTAGCTTTGTATCTTTGGGGGCACTCACTTCTACCGTTCAGGCATAATCCTATGTTGGTGGGCTTGGTATATACGTTGGTGCTTAAAGAGGTTCCTGTTTTTGTTATTAGTACATCCAAGAATGGCAGACTGTTATTTTCACTATTTTCATGTGTAAATCGGAGTACTGACTCTCTCTCTAGGTGTCTTTTTAGGTCAATTAGTTCATCTGAGTCTTTTACTATTACGAATATGTCATCTACATAACGGCAGTATACAGTTGGTTTTTGTCTGCTACTGAAGACCCTATCTTCGATGGTTCCCATATAAAAATTAGCAAATAAAACTCCTAAGGGGGAGCCCATTGCTACTCCATCTATTTGTAAATACATGTCTCCTTGTGGACTGATGAAAGGGGCTTCCTTTGTACATGCTTCGAGAAGACTTTTCAAGTGTGGCTCAGGTATGTCTAATTTGGGGGTGCTCTCGTCTCTGTATACTCTGTCCAGTATCATTCCTATGGTTGTGTCGACTGGGCCGTTGGTAAAAAGGGATTCAACGTCCATGGAAGCGATGATTCCATCGGGCTGGGTAGATTTGATCAATTCTAGGAAATCTGCTGATGATTGTAGACTAAACTTACTTAAAGTGTATGGAGTTAGGAGTTCATTGAGTTTCTTTGCCAGGTGATAAGTTGGGGTTGGTATTTGGCTGATACCTGCTGCCAGTACACACCAATATATATATATATATATATATATATATATATATATATATATATATATATATATATATATATATATATATATATATATATATATATATATATATATATATATATATATATATATATATATATATATATATATATATATATATATATATATATATATATATATATATATATATATATATTCTACCATTCTTCCAAGGTTCACCGTGATTCCATCTGGGCGACCAACAGACTCATCAGAGTTGCGGGACATTAGGTAACGGGACTCTCTCTCTCTGCTGGACAACCTGTGGTGAGGCTTCTCTTAATAATGTCATTGACCTCGCCGTGTCTTGCATGTCATCCTCCTGTCCTTTGGCAGAGAAGGCCATGCCGTCCGTATCTGTCGGCCTCTGCCTCGCCGCAAATACACCTGTATTCGGTGTGGATTGGGGCAGCGAGGCGAAGAGCCACGGCAATTCGGAGGGCCTGCGGTTTGAGACAGGTGCCGGTTGCTGACATTGAGGTTGCTAATAGGAAATCACCTGCATGGGGAGCTGCTACAGCTCTACGTCGGGCAGTGTCATGTGGTATTATCACAGCTTCTAGCAAAGCCACAAAGCTTCGCATATATATATATATATATATATATATATATATATATATATATATATATATATATATATATATATATATATATATATATATATATATGTGTGTGTGTGTGTGTGTGTGTGTGTGTGTGTGTGTGTGTGTGTGTGTGTGTTGTACCTAGTAGCCAGAACACGCTTCTTGGCCTACTATGCACGACCCAATTTGCCTAATAAGCAAAGTTTTCATGAATTTCAATATTTCTAAATTTTTTTTCTTATGAAATGATAAAACAATCCATTTCATTATATATGAGGTATTTTTTTAAATTTCAGTTGCAAATTGAGGTTATCTTGAGATGATTTCGGGGCTTTTTTTTAGTGTCCCCGCAGCCCGGTCCTAGACCAGGCCTCCACCCTCAGGAAGCAGCCCGTCACAGCTGACTGACACCCAGGTACCTATTTTACTGCTAGGTTACAGGGGCATAGGGTGAAAGAAACTCTGCCCATTGTTTCTCGCCGGAGCCCGGGATCGAACCCGGGACCACAGGATCACAGTCCAGTGTGCTGTCCGCTCGGATGACCGGCTCCCTAACGGACGGAGATATATGACCGAACCCAACCTACCCAACCTAACCTAACCAAACCTATCTTTCCCTAACCTAAACTAACATAACTAAATCAATTATTTATGTTCTTAATATAATATATTAAAAATATTTAAAATAAACCAACTGGAAACTTTTTATTGTAAATAAAGAAAATCACCCAGCCTATTAGGCAATTCGAACCTTGCATAGTAGGCCAAGAAGTGCGTTCTGGCTACTAGGTAAAACATATGTATTTATATATATATATATATATATATATATATATATATATATATATATATATATATATATATATATATATATATATATATATATATATATATATATGTCGTACCTAGTAGCCAGAACGCACTTCTCAGCCTACTATGCAAGGCCCGATTTGCCTAATAAGCCAAGTTTTCATGAATTAATTGTTTTTCGACTACCTAACCTACCTAACCTAACCTAACCTAGCTTTTTCGGCTACCTAACCTAACCTAACCCATAAAGATAGGTTAGGTTAGGTTAGGTAGGGTTGGTTAGGTTCGGTCATATATCTACGTTAATTTTAACTCCAATAAATAAAAATTGACCTCATACATAATGAAATGGGTAGCTTTATCATTTCACAAGAAAAAAATTTGAGAAAATATATTAATTCAGGAAAACTTGGCTTATTAGGCAAATCGGGCCCTGAATAGTAGGCTGAGAAGTGCGTTCTGGCTACTAGGTACGACATATATATATATATATATATATATATATATATATATATATATATATATATATATATATATATATATATATATATATATATATATATATATATATATATATATATATTTATATATATATATATATTAGTATATTTTGGTAGCAGTCTTTCCTGTAGACATATATTATTAAATATGACCGAAAAAGTAAGATTAATAATTCTAACACGAATTTTCTCAATCTTTCGTACATTTCTTTTCACTGTTGGAGGTAAATCAAAAATCAATTCTCCAAAATTCATTTTTATTTCTAGTCTGACGCGACACGAGCGCGTTTCGTAACACTTATTACATTTTCAAAGACTTTAGTTTACAAATACACAACTGAATAGAACTTACGCATCTCCGATTTTATATCTACATTTGAGTGAGGTGGAAGGTGTGATGTGGCATTAATCAACACAAGACAGAACAAGATGTGGTATTAATAGGGTATTAATTTCATCAACACAAGACAGAACAAGAGGTGACATTAATAGGGTATTAATTTCATCAACACAAGACAGAACACGAAACAATGGGTATTTGAATAGAAGTGTTTGTAGAAAGCCTATTGGTCCATATTTCTTGATGCTTCTATATTAGAGCGGAGTCTTGAGGTGGGTAGAATATAGTTGTGCAATAATTGGCTGTTGATTGCTGGTGTTGACTTCTTGATGTGTAGTGCCTCGCAAACGTCAAGCCGCCTGCTATCGCTGTATCTATCGATGATTTCTGTGTTGTTTACTAGGATTTCTCTGGCGATGGTTTGGTTGTGGGAAGAGATTATATGTTCCTTAATGGAGCCCTTAAGGGGAGCCGGTCGGCCGAGCGGACAGCACACTGGACTTGTGATCCTGTGGTCCTGGGTTCGATCCCAGGCGCCGGCGATCAACAATGGGCAGAGTTTCTTTCACCCTATGTCCCTGTTACCTAGCAGTAAAATAGGTACCTGGGTGTTAGTCAGCTGTCACGGGCTGCTTCCTGGGGGTGGAGGCCTGGTCGAGGACCGGGCGGCTGGGACACTAAAAAGCCCCGAAATCATCTCAAGATAACCTCAAGATAGCCCTGTTGCTTATGCATCGTTAAACGCCTAGAAAGAGATGTTGTTGTCTTGCCTATATACTGGGTTTTTTGGAGCTTACAGTCCCCATGAGGGCATTTGAAGGCATAGACGACGTTAGTCTCTTTTAAAGCGTTCTGTTTTATGTCTGGAGAGTTTCTCATGAGTAGGCTGACCGTTTTTCTGGTTTTATAGTAAATCGTCAGTTGTATCCTCTGATTTTTGTCTGTAGGGATAACGTTTCTATTAACAATATCTTTCAGGACCCTTTCCTCCGTTTTATGAGCTGTGGAAAAGAAGTTCCTGTAAAATAGTCTAATAGGGGGTATAGGTGTTGTGTTAGTTGTCTCTTCAGAGGTTGCATGGCTTTTCACTTTCCTTCTTATGATGTCTTCGACGAAACCATTGGAGAAGCCGTTGTTGAGGGTAAGGCAGGTCCTAGTCAACAACGGCTTCTCCAATGGTTTCGTCGAAGACATCATAAGAAGGAAAGTGAAAAGCCATGCAACCTCTGAAGAGACAACTAACACAACACCTATACCCCCTATTAGACTATTTTACAGGAACTTCTTTTCCACAGCTCATAAAACGGAGGAAAGGGTCCTGAAAGATATTGTTAATAGGAACGTTATCCCTACAGGCAAAAATCAGAGGATACAACTGACGATTTACTATAAAACCAGAAAAACGGCCAGCATACTCATGAGAAACTCTCCAGACATAAAACAGAACGCTTTAAAAGATACTAACGTCGTCTATGCCTTCAAATGCCCTCTTGGGGACTGTAAGCTCCAAAAAACCCAGTATATAGGCAAGACAACAACATCTCTTTCTAGGCGTTTAACGATGCATAAGCAACAGGGCTCCATTAAGGAACATATAATCTCTTCCCACAACCAAACCATCGCCAGAGAAATCCTAGTAAACAACACAGAAATCATCGATAGATACAGCGATAGCAGGCGGCTTGACGTTTGCGAGGCACTACACATCAAGAAGTCAACACCAGCAATCAACAGCCAATTATTGCACAACTATATTCTACCCACCTCAAGACTCCGCTCCAATATAGAAGCATCAAGAAATATGGACCAATAGGCTTTCTACAAACACTTCTATTCAAATATCCATTGTTTCGTGTTCTGTCTTGTGTTGATGAAATTAATACCCTATTAATGTCACCTCTTGTTTTGTCTTGTGTTGATGAAATTAATACCCTATTAATACCACATCTTCTTCTGTCTTGTGTTGATTAATGCCACATCACCCCTTCCACCTCACTCAAATGTAGATATAAAATCGGAGATGCATAAGTTCTATTCAGTTGTGTATTTGTAAACTAAAGTCTTTGAAAATGTAGTAAGTTTTACGAAACGCGCTCGTGTCGCGTCAGACTAGAAATAAAAATGAATTTTGGAGAATTGATTTTTGATTTACCTTCAACAGTGAAAAGAAATGTACGAAAGATTGAGAAAATTCGTGTTAGAATTATTAATCTTACTTTTTCGGTCATATTTAATAATATATATATATATATATATATATATATATATATATATATATATATATATATATATATATATATATATATATATATATATATGTCGTACCTAGTAGCCAGAACGCACTTCTCAGCCTATTATGCAAGGCCCGATTTGCCTAATAAGCCAAGTTTTCATGAATTAATTGTTTTTCGACTACCTAGCCTAACCTAACCTAACTTTTTCGGCTACCTAACCTAACCTAACCTATAAAGATAGGTTAGGTTAGGTTAGGTTAGATAGGGTTGGTTAGGTTCGGTCATATATCAACATCAATTTTAACTCCAATAAAAAAAATTGACCTCATATATAATGAAATGGGTACCTTTATCACTTAATAAGAAAAAAAAATAGAGAAAATATATTAATTCAGGAAAACTTGGCTTATTAGGGAAATCGGGCCTTGCATAGTAGGCCGAGAAGTGCGTTCTGGCTACTAGGTACGACATATATATATATATATATATATATATATATATATATATATATATATATATATATATATATATATATATATATATATATATATATATATATATATATATATGTCGTACCTAATAGCCAGAACGCACTTCTCAGCCTACTATGCAGGGCCCGATTTGCCTAATAAGGCAAGTTTTCATGAATTATTATATTTTCTCATTTTTGTTTCTTATGAAATGATAAAGCTACCCATTTCATTATGTATGAGGTCAATTTCTTTTTATTGGAGTTAAAATTAACGTAGATATATGACCGAACCTAACCAACCCCACCTAACCTAACCTAACCTATCTTTATAGGTTAGGTTAGGTTAGGTTAGGTAGCCGAAAAGTTAGGTTAGGTTAGGTTAGGTAGGTTAGGTAGTCGAAAAAACATTAATTCATGAAAACTTGGCTTATTAGGCAAATTGAGCCTTGCATAGTTGGCTGAGAAGTGCGTTCTGGCTACTAGGTACGACATATATATATATATATATATATATATATATATATATATATATATATATATATATATATATATATATATATATATATATATATATATATATATATATATATATATATATATATATATATATATATGGCTATGAGGTAGAGGCAGCTCCACCTACCACTCTACCATCTGAAGACATAACTTCAGCCATTAGAGCAGGCTTCAGGGGAAAGTTGTGACGATAATCTCTTTCAAGAGAGATTGAGCCTGCTCTTCTCTACATAAAGTTACTTATACATACAACAATGAGATGCTACCTTCAAGATACATCTACCAGTAGCACAAAACGTTTTGACCAGGAGGCAAACGTACCCTAAACTCCCCCTATTCCACACTCCCTCCATGCCGGCTCGCCTCCGTCATCAACCAGCAAACTACCATTCCCAGCCTGCCTGCTTCTGATTGGTGACCCGCCGACTGCACACCTGCACCTCAGCACCCTCTACCAAGTCAATGTCTGGGCTTCAACCAGCCATTGAAGTTAGAATATCCTTGTGCTCTCAGCTGTGAACAACTAACTGATATACGCTCTGTCTATCAGGTGGATGTTTCTCAGCTAGCGCTTTTATTCTCAGCACCTGCTTATTTAAATTTGTCTTTATATCATTCCTAGAGTAACGTCTTCCTTATTCTTAATTTTTATGTTAAATTTTTTGACTTGTTTGTTTGCACTGTACATAGCCAAGGGATTCTTTTGTTCATAACTTTGTTTTCAATTTAATTAGAGTTTCATTGTTCATACTATGTGTTTTGCGTGTCTTCCCTTACTCTACCACAGACAACAGCCAAGCAGTCGATCTTTTTTCATTAATGTGATAGGCATTGACACCAGCCAATAGGAGGACTGCCGAACATCTACACTCCTTCATTTTCCCGTCATATTAAATGGGGGGCCTGTCCTAGGAGCCTCACTCAGGTACTAGTACTAGAACATCAATTTGTGGTAAGTGTACTTGGCTTTGATGCAGTGGCTTTTCAATATTTTCATTACTTTTAATCCTTATATGGTGCTGTGTGTATTGTGCATTCCGAGAGTAGTATATTGTGAGTGTTGGATAACTTTGGAATACGTGGTGACTGTAGGCCACAGTCATTCTCTTAATTGGTCGTCCCTCCCTCCGTGTTATTACTCGTGTTTTCCACCTTCTGTCCCTAGGATATTTCTCAATCTCAGACAGATCATCATTTTGGTACCCTGGTACTTTGGTTTGTCTTCGGGTCAAAGCACCCTATCTTCTGCAATCCGACCGATGGAGGATACAGAGGACCATAGTTCCTCTAGCACGGACTAAGTGGTTGAGTTGGGACCTCAACAGCAGTTCTCGTCTCCAGTTGACACTCTCACCCCTACACGTCTTCAGAGATGATGATATTTACTTACGTAGGGAATTAACTTTCGTTTTTCAGAGCACAAAGATCGCTAATTCTGTAAGTATCATATTTCATTTAGTAGGAAAATCTTTGCTTCTGTCCTATAGAGACTCGGCAAGGTATCCCTACATTCTTGGACTACCTTATTCACTTTTGAAACAATTAAATGTTTCATTTGTTTTAGAAACTATCGGTTTTATTTATTTAGTAGGATTTTCTTGCCCTTATTCTCTTACATTGAGTACCGGGTACAAAATTTCCTGCGATTTTGATTGACTAATCATTTACCATACTAAAATTAACTTTAATTGTTAAATATTAAATTCCACAGGATGGTTACCCGTTGCCACGTCATCCTGTTACTGACACTTACCAAATCACAAATATATTCGTTGTACATTTATTTGCTATTTTTTACCATGTTTCGTCTCCAAGCTTTTCGTAACGATCCAGCAGGTGAAATAGGGAACTTAAGTCATGCCAGGAGGACCGAATTACAAACTCTTGCACACGAGTATCAACTAGATGCTCCCCCTGAAGCCAACAAAAATTACTTGCACAATTTAATATTGGATCACCTCTTAGATGAAGGGAAGATTGACTCTGGAACTCACGAAAATTATTCTGTTGCAGATAAAAATGCTCTGGCAGCTATGAAATTGAAGGTCGAACTTGCAAAGATCGAGCGGGAACAACAACAAGAAGCTCTACAAATGAGGGAAAGAGAGGCGGCCCTAAGGAGAGAAGAACAAGAAAGAGAGGCGGCCCTAAGGAGAGAAGAACAAGAAAGAGAGGCGGCCCTAAAGAAAGAAGAACATGAACGAGAGGCGGCCCTAAAGAAAGAAGAGGCGGCCCTAAGGAAAGAAGAACAAGAACGTGAGGCGGCCATAAAGAAAGAACAAGAACGCGAGATGCCCCTACTCCGTGACGAGAAAGAGAGCAGCTTGAAGCAAGAAAACGTGACCTGGAGATACAACGTGAGCACTGTAAACAGCTAGCTGATAGTGTGCTCGAATATCGCTGACAAGAACTCGTTTGGAAACTACACACCACACTCAGCGTCAACAAGCTACAGCTAGTCTTCCCGTAAGTTTCAATGTCTCCCATGCAAGTTAGTTAATGCCTCCATTCGTTGAGACAGAGATCGATGTCTTTTTCACCACTTTTGAGACCCTAGCTAAACAATTTAGCTGGCCTGCAGATCAATGGTCTACCCTTCTTAGAGTGTATCTCACAGGTAGAGCTGCGGTTACTCTCAATACCTTAGTGTTTGAGAATGACTACCAGACCCTGAAGCAAGCAGTTTTGGACGCCTACCTTCTCTCCACCGAAAGCTATAGACGAAAATTCCGTGATTATCTAAAGGCAAGTACTACCACCTTTTTAGAATTTGTCAATACAAAGAAAAGATATTTCATGAAACGGCTGGAAGCAGCACATGTCTCTACATTATCAGAACTCGTCAACCTCATGCTAGTTGAGGAATTCTTGAGACGTGTTCCCCCTTCCATCCGTTTATATTTAGCAGACAAAGAAGAAACCGACTACATTAGATGTACGAAGTCGGATGACACCTACAGCCTCATCCACCGGCTAACACCAGAACCACCTTCCAGTAAGAAGTCTTGGTATAGTTATGATAAAGTGAGTACCAATCAAGCGAGCTCTCAATTGTATTGTAAGTATTGCAAACTCTATGGACATACCATAGATAAATATAGGAAAGCTCAATACAAAGGCAATGAAACTCCTAAACCCAAACCGACTCTTCCTAAGTCAGGTAAGCCTGTGATGAATGTTGGTGTTCCTGTTAATGATCTTTCTCCCTTCAGGAAACACCTGTATCCTGGAACTGTCACTACCACCGGTACAGATTCGGAGGGACGTTTCAAATTGAAGATCTTGAGGGACACAGCGGCTCTTCAGTCAATAATATTGAAATCAGCTGTGCCTAACATCACCTACACCGAGGAAACCGTCCTTATCACTGACCTCACTGCTACCACTCCGTATCCACTCACCAGTGTCCACCTGGATTGTCCTTTTGTGACCGGTGAAGTCCAAGTCGCCATCAGGGAAAAGCCTTTTCCCATGTCTGGAGTGCAACTTCTCCTGGGCAACGACTTGGCAGAAGATCTGCAACCGTCCAACCATGGATTAGTTTGTCCATCATGGACAAACCCCAGGTGTGTAACTCTTTAGTGGACAATCCCATCTTTAAGTATGTTTCAGCAGAGGTCCAAGAAAGTGATGAAGTTTCTCCTCCGGTTTTGGTGACCACCCGTGCACAAGCTGCACGCCCGCAACCAGCTGACTCTACTGCAACCGCTGTCCCTCAAGACCCTCAGAATCTACCACCGAATTTTACTAGTTTGGAGTTCCGTAAGTTACAGAGGGAGGATCCGTCATTAAAACCATTATTCTTCCAGGCTGAGACTCAACCTGACAGTATCCCTGGGTTCTTCCTAGAGAATCAGTTGCTCTACCGCAGGTACAGACCCAGTAAGCTGAAGGAGGACGACGATTGGGCAAATGTCGAACAATACGTGGTTCCCAGAAGCTTACAGCCCGATATTCTACACCTGGCCTATGGAGCACTTTCTCACTATGGTTTTAACTAAACCTACCACTGAATCAGACAAGACTACTACTGGCCAGGTATTGTTAAAGACGTCAAAAACTACGTGAAACAGTGTCATACATGTCAGATGGCAGGTAAACCTAACATCTCTATTCCTAAGGCACCGTTGAATCCTATCCAGGTGCCTGCGGAACCTTTCCACAGACTCATCATAGAGTGTGTTGGTCCTTTACCACGGACCAGTTCTGGCAACGCCTATATACTAACCATCCTGTGTCCTACCACCAGATTCCCCATAGCAGTTCCAGTAAAGAACATTACGGCTGCTATTGTGGTGAAACAGCTAATGAAGATCTTCACCCAGTATGGATTTCCAAGAGAGGTTCAAAGTGACTGTGGCACCAACTTCACCAGTAATCTCTTCAAGAAGACACTGGAAGAGTTCAACATCACACAGGTATTGTCCAGCCCCTATCATCCTGCTTCACAGGGTTCTCTTGAACGTAGTAGTAGGCATCCTTCAGTCTCGGGAGACTATGGAGTTGCGCCCTAGTTGTCAATCCTGGTGCAGCGTCTGGTGTGACTGATGAGGCCAATCCGAGAGTGGCAGTCCATCCCACACCGAGCACAAACGAAGTCCGATTCTGGTCTGTCTTCCTGGTTACCGGCTTTCCTTCTCTGTCTCTTTGCCTCCGATTCCTTGGCAAGTGACTCCTCGAACTT
Source organism: Procambarus clarkii (assembly GCF_040958095.1). Classification (NCBI taxonomy): domain Eukaryota; kingdom Metazoa; phylum Arthropoda; class Malacostraca; order Decapoda; family Cambaridae; genus Procambarus; species Procambarus clarkii. The sequence continues at coordinate 26,812,066 of NC_091221.1, read as the reverse complement.
GGAGAGACCTCGTTGAACAGACTGCCTCCAGGCTGAACGGTCTGTAGCCAGTGTCTCCCATATAGCAAGATCGACGTCCATGGCTTTCAGGTCCCTTTTGCATACGTCTTTGTACCGTAGCTGGGGCTTGCCTACTGGATGCTTTCCCTGCCTCAGCTCTCCATACAGGAGATCCTTGGGGATCCTGCCGTCGCCCATTCGCACAACGTGCCCGAGCCAGCGCATTCGTCTCTGTTTCAGCATTGTGTACATGCTGGTGATTCTTGCTCTCCCCAAGACGTTGTTGTTTGTCACCTTGTCCTGCCAGGTGATGTCCAAGATGTGTCGAAGGCAGCGCATGTGGTAGGCATTCAGCCGTCTTTCCTGACGGGCGCGGAGTGTCCAAGACTCACTGCCATAAAGGAGAGTGCTCAGGACACAGGATCTGTAAACCTGAATCTTAGTATACTCAGTTAGCCTATTGTTGGCCCACACTCTCTTTGTCAGTTTGGACATGGTAGTAGATGCCTTACCGATGCGTTTGTTTAGCTCCGTATCAAGAGAGAGGGAGTCAGAGATTGTGGAGCCCAGGTACGCGAAGTCGTGAACAACTTCCAGTTTGGAATCAGAGATGCCGATGTCAGGTGGGGAGTCCACTCCTTGTCCCATGACTTGTGTTTTCTTCAGACTGATGGTGAGTTCGAAGGCCTGAGAGGCCTCGCTGAAGCGGGTTATGAGCCGTTGGAGGTCTTCAGCTGAGTGGGCAGTGACTGCTGCGTCGTCGGCAAAGAGGAAGTCGCGCAGACACCTCAGCCGAACCTTTGTCTTGGCTCTCAGCCTGGCGAGGTTAAAGAGCTTCCCATCCGACCTGGTCCGGAGGTAAATGCCTTCCGTGACAGATCCGAAGGCGTGCCGCAGCATAACTGCGAAGAAAATCCCGAATAGGGTTGGAGCCAGTACGCAGCCCTGCTTTACTCCACTTCGGATGTCAAAGGCGCCTGATGTTAGGCCATCAAAGACCACGGTGCCCCTCATGTTCTCATGGAAAGATCTGATGATGCTGAGGAGCCTGGGTGGGCATCCGATCTTGGGGAGGATCTTGAACAGGCCATCCCTGCTGACGAGGTCGAAGGCCTTCGTCAGGTCTATGAAGGCTACAAAGAGTGGCTGCTTCTGTTCCCTGCATTTCTCCTGCAGTTGTCTGAGGGAAAAGACCATGTTGATGGTGGACCTGCCAGCTCTGAATCCACATTGTGATTCTGGATAAACTCTCTCTGCAAGTACTTGGAGCCTCTTCAATGCGACTCGAGCAAACAGCTTTCCGACAATACTGAGGAGGGAGATTCCACGGTAGTTGTTGCAGTCGCCCCTGTCGCCTTTATTCTTATACAGTGTGACGATGTTGGCATCCCTCATGTCCTGTGGCACCTCTCCTTCTTCCCAGCAGAGGCAGAGAATTTCGTGCAGCTCCATGAGCAGGCTACCTCTGCAGCACTTCAAGGTCTCAGCAGGAATGCCATCTTTGCCAGGAGCTTTACCAGAAGCAAGGGAGTCTAGGGCATCGCTGAGTTCTTCCAGGGTCGGTTCACTGTCGAGCTCCATTAACACAGGCAGACACTCAATGGCGCTCAGGGCATCTTCGGTGACCACATTGTCCCTGGCGTATAGCTCAGAGTAGTGCTCGACCCAGCGCTTCAGCTGCAGTGTCTGGTCCTGAATCACCTCGCCAGTGGCAGATTTCAGAGGAGCGGTCTTCTTCTGGATTGGGCCGAGGGCCTGCTTGATGCCGTCATACATTCCCCTTACATTGCCTGTATCCGCTGCAGTCTGTATCTGGGAGCAGAGCTGGAGCCAATAGTTGTTGGCACATCGCCTGGCGCTCTGCTGCACTTTGCAGCGGACGGCCCGAAGGATCTGTAAGTTGCGCCGACTTGGGCAGGCTTTGTAGGCTGCCAAGGCGTTTCTCTTCTCTTCGATTACAGGTGTCATCTCTTCCGAGTGAGCCTCGAACCAGTCTGCCGACCTGCTGGTCTTCTTGCCAAAGGTGGAAATGGCAGCGTTGAACACAGCGTCTCTGAAGTGCTCCCATCTTTTACAGGCAGTGACCCCTGCTGGGCCAGGAAGAGCTTCCTCGAGCACGTGTGCAAAATCTTCCACCTTGTCCTGGTTGCGGGTCTTGGTGGTGTCGATGCGAGGTCTGCCCGCCTTTTTCGAGTGATGAATCTTCTTTGGTTGCATCTTGACCCTGCTACATACCAGGGAGTGGTCGGTGTCACAGACAGCACTCTGGTAGCTACGCGTAATCTTGACGCTGGGTAGACTTGCACGCCTGGTAAGAATCAGGTCAAGCTGGTGCCAGTGCTTGGATCTGGGGTGTCTCCAAGATACTCGGTGTTGAGGCTTTGTGCCGAAGAACGTGTTGGTGACACAAAGACCATGAAGGCAGCAGAGTTCTAGCAGACGTTGCCCGTTCTCATTCATCCTTCCTATGCCGAATTGACCCAGGCAAGTGGGCCAAATGTTGTGCTCGGCACCCACTCTGGCGTTGAAGTCGCCGAGGATGAACAGTGGCTCCTTTACAGGGATTCTCGCTATGACTCTGTTGAGGTCATCGTAGAATTTTTCCTTTGCCTCTGCTGGAGAAGTCAGGGTTGGTGCATATGCACTAATTACATTGACTGGTCCTGTTTGGGAGTACAGTTGCAGAGACAGAATTCGTTCGGTTTCCCCCATCGGTGGCATAATGTGTCCCAACAGTGCATTCCTGACGGCAAATCCCACACCATGTTCTCTGGTCTCATCTGGAGGTTTTCCTTGCCAGAAGAAAGAGAAGGTCCTCTCTCTCACAGATCCTGATCCTGGGAGCCTGGTCTCTTGGAGAGCAACAATATCCATCTGCAGCTTGCTCAGCTCCCTATCGATGATTGCTGTTTTTCGGGCGTCATTGATTTCTTGCAGGTCGTCAGAGAAACCTGGTGTCAGTGTCCTGACGTTCCATGTGCCCAGCTTTAGGGCAGTTGATATTTTCTTCTTTGGTTTGGTATTGCTTGGAGCAAAGTTGTCGGGCCGCTTGTCAGTTTTCACCCTAAACCCCACGCACCCAGTGAGGTTAACGGACCGTGGCGAGGCAACACCTTATTGGCTGGGGTTTGCCCAGCTTGAGGCGGGCGGTAGCTGCCCAGTGGGGCGCGATGACCCCTCCCACCGTCGGAAGCAACCCCTGGCGTCACGCTCTTCGCCAATCGAGCAGAAGACTTAAAACCGGTAGACTGTCGCTTCCCGTGTTGGTTCGACGCTGTGAGGCGAAGCTGGAGTGTCCTCTCCAGGGCGCAAAGCCTGGGTAGGTAGATATGGAGGAGAAGCTGTTACCCATGCAGCTGGTCCCCCCTCTCCACGTTGCTGAAATTATCCAATAGAGAGGCAAATGCAAATACGCATGGTTCCAGCAACGTCGCAGGAGCTGCCAGAACGAGGTCGACGTCAACAACGAACTGCCTTAGGGGCTCCAACTCCGGATTTTTCCTCGAGGTTGACTCCTGAAGCCTTCCCAAAAACAAGGGTATGGCCGCAAGGCAGCGGAGGTTTAAAATCAGGGTTTTCCTTCCCCTAGATGGGCTGCCTTCCCAGGCTATCGAGTCCCATCTACCCGGAGCAGCTGGTTTTAAGGCGCCAGAGGCACGCCCTCGCCCCTTCTCCTGTCGGTAAAAGCAGTTCCGCCGGACTTAGACTAAGCCACCCGTGCAGGCCAGGAGTTGGACTTGGTTGTCAGAGGCTATTTGAGACGCATGCCGTATAGGAGCATTTTATAGGTCATGGGAGCTCGTCCCCCATTACCACCCCCTGGCTATGACAACCCCTTGGAACCAGGGGTTGAACGTAGTCATCACACTATTAAAGCACTCCTAAAGAAATTTTGCAATGAAACCTTGAAGGACTAGGATAAACAACTTGACCTCATTATGTGCATTTTCAGAAGTCTCCCCAATGAGTCTATAGGAGTATCTCCTTATGACATGCTCTACGGACGTAAGTGCCGTACTCCTCTCAAAGCTTTTAAAGACTCTCTATGTAATGCCACCTTCAGTGACCCTCAGAATGTGCCCCAGTTTCTTCAAAACTAAAAACACATTGTAGAGAGAGTACAAAAATTTGCTAATGACAATCTATTGAAAGCTCAGGAGAGGATGAAGACTCATTTTAACCAACGCAGCAAACTAAGGAAATTTAAACCAGGAGACTTCGTGTTGGCATATTTTCCTATCCCAGGTTCTCCATTGCAAAACAAGTTTTCAGGACCTTACCGTATCAAGGAGTGCAGAAACAACCACAACTACGTTCTTGAGACTCCAGATAGGCGGCGGAAGACCAGTTGTGCCACGTCAACCTCCTGAAGTAGTATCTAGGTACTCCCCTCGCTGTGTTGGTATCATTATCCACATTTAAAAGTCCATACCTCCACAGTGAGACCTTCCCTGCTTCTCCTCCAAAAAGCACTAACACTGAGTTAGTGCCTTCCAAATCAGAAATCCTAACTGATCTTCATACCTATTTGCAGGACAGTAATAGTGCTCCTCTCATCAGAATCTTCAAGGAACATCAGAAGTTGTTCAGCGATGATCCACAGGAGTGTAATGTGGTTCAGCACGACATCCAGCTACTCCCTGACACCCGGCCGATTCGTCAACCTTTCTACCGAATCAGCCCGAGCAAAAAGGAAGTTATGCGTGCTGAAGAACCTCCTGGATCATGGGCTGGGCACCCCTTGTGAGTCCCCTTGGGCCTCACCCTGCATCTTGGTGCCGAAACCGCACGGTAAAGTGAGGCTGTGTACCGATTACCGGAAATTGAATCTTGTAACTGTCAAGGATGCTTACCCATTACCTAGAATAGATGACATCATTGACGCCATTGGTAATGCTCGGTATTTATCCAAATTATACTTACTCAAGGGATACTACCAAGTATGTTTGACAGAGCGAGTTAAGGAAATATCTGCCTTCTCCACTCCTTTTGGTCTTTACAGATATGAACGCCTTCTATTTAGACTATGTAATGCCCCGGCCACCTACCAGCGAGATGTCAACCACGTCATCCATGGTTTAGATAACACCTACGCCTACTTGGATGATATCGTTGTGGCAACCAACACCTGGAGCGAACATCTGCTCCAGCTGCAACGATTGTTTGCCAAGCTCCTGACAGCCAGCCTCACCATCAACTTGAGCAAGTCCACCTTTACTACAGGTAAAGTGCGTTATCTTGGTCATATGATAGGGACTGGCAGCCTAGCTCCGTTAAACATACACACTCAAGCCATCCAGCATTACCCACAGCCTACCACCAGGAAGCAGCTCCTGCGCTTCCTTGGTCTTGCCTCCTATTACCGAAGGTTTGTGAAGAATTTTATTACGGTAGCGACACCATTGATCACATTAACCAGCTCCAAGCAACTGTATCATTGGACCATTCAACAAATCATTGCTTTTGAACAACTTAAATCGCTGCTCTGTTCTAATCCTATTCTCGCCTCGCCAGATATCACAAAGCCTTTCATCCTCCATGTCGACGCCAGTGGTACCGGCATCGGGGGCGTCCTGATGCAACAACGAGACGAGGAGGTTCTACTTGTTAGCTACTACAGCTACAAGTTAAAACCACACCAGAAGAATTACAGAACTATCGAAAACGAACTCTCCATCGTCCTGAATTTACAGCACTTTTCATCTTACCTACAAGGTGCTAGGTCTACCACCATCTACTCGGACCACAATCCCCTACGCTTCTTGCAGCAAGCCCAATTCAACAATCAACAACTTCTACGAAGGGCTTTATATCTGCAGAATTTAAACCTGGAGATCTTCTACATCAGGGGTTGAGACAACATCATAGCAGACACCCTCTCCAAAGTCTATGAGGTAGAGGCAGCTCCACCCACCACTCTACCATCTGAAGACGTAACTTCACCTATTAGAGCAGGTTTCGGGGGAAAGTTATGACGATAATCTCTTTCAAGAGAGATTGAGCCTGCTCTTCTCTACATAAAGTTACTTATACATACAACAATGAGATGCTACCTTCCAGATACGTCTTCCAGCTGCACAAAACGTTTGGACCAGGAGGCAAACGTACCCTAAACTCCCCCCACTCCACACTCCCTCCTGCCGGCTCCGTCATCAACCAGCAAACTACCATTCCCAGCCGGCCTGCTTCTCATTGGTTACCCGCCGACTGCACACCTGCACCTCTGCACCTCAGCGCCCTCTAACAAGTCGATGTCTGGGCTTGAACCAGCCATTGAAGTTAGACTATTCTGTGCTATCAAACTGTGAACAACTAACTGATATACACTGTCTATCAGGAGGATGTTTCTCAGCTAGCACTTTATTCTCAACCAGTTTAAATCTCTTTACTGTTTTTATATTATAGAGTAACGTCATTACTATTCTCAATTTTTATGTTATATTTTTTGACTCGTTTGTTTGCACTGTACATAGCCAAATGATTATTTTGTTCATAATCTGTTTTCAATATTAATTAAAGTTTCAATGTTCATACTATGTGTTTTGCATGTCTTCCCTTAATTTACCACATACAATAGCCAAGCAGTCTATCTTTTTTTTAGTAAATGTGACTACGCATTGACACCAGCCATTAGGAGGACTGCCAAACATCTACACTCCTACACTTTTCCGTCACAATATATGTATATGTATATGTATATGTATATGTATATGTATATGTATATGTATGTATATAAATATATATATATATATATATATATATATATATATATATATATATATATATATATATATATGTCGTACCTAGTAGCCAGAACTCACTTCTCAGCCTACTATGCAAGGCCAAATTTGCCTAGTAAGCCAAGTTTTCATGAATTAATTGTTTTTCGACTACCTAACCTACCTAACCTAACCTAACCTAACTTTTTCGGCTACCTAACCTAACCTAACCTATAAAGATAGGTTAGGTTAGGTTAGGTAGGGTTGGTTAGGTTTGGTCATATATCTACGTTAATTTTAACTCCAATAAAAAAAATTGACCTCATACATAATGAAATGGGTAGCTTTATCATTTCATAAGAAAAAAATTAGAGAAAATATATTAATTCAGGAAAACTTGGCTTATTTGGCAAATTTGGTCTTGCATATTAGGCTGAGAAGTGCGTTCTGGCTACTAGGTACGACATATATATATATATATATATATATATATATATATATATATATATATATATATATATATATATATATATATATGTCGTACCTAGTAGCCAGAACGCACTTATCAGCCTACAATGCAAGGCCCGATTTGCCTAATAAGCCAAGTTTTCATGAATTAATATGTTTTCTCTAGTTTTTTTCTTACGAAATGATAAAGCTACCCATTTCATTATGTATGAGGTCAATTTTTTTTTAATGTAGTTAAAATTAACGTAGATATATGACCGAACCTAACCAACCCTACCTAACCTAACCTAACCTATCTTCATAGGTTAGGTTCGGTTAGGTAGCAGAAAAAGTTAGGTTAGGTTAGGTTAGGTAGGTTAGGTAGTCGAAAAAACATTAATTCATGAAAACTTGGCTTATTAGGCAAATCGGGCCTTGAATAGTAGGCTGATAAGTACGTTCTGGCTATTAGGTACGACATATATATATATATATATATATATATATATATATATATATATATATATATATATATATATATATATATATATATATATATATATATATATATATATATATATATATATATTGGTAGCAGTCTTTCCAGTAGACATATATTATTAAATATGACCGAAAAAGTAAGATTAATAATTCTAACACGAGTTTTCTCAATATTTCTTATGTTCCTTTCCACTGTTGATGGTAATTGAAAAATCAATTCTTCAAAATTAATTTTTATTGCTAGTCTGACGTGACACATGAACGCGTTTCTTAATAACTTATTACAAATATATATATATATATATATATATATATATATATATATATATATATATATATATATATATATATATATATATTTATGCCTATACTTGCATAAACCACACGAGAAGATTAACAATCTTTGGACAACACCCACCAGTGGGCCTCGAACCCAGAAAGCACAACTACCTTCCAGTAGCTGCCATAACTAGTACGCCTTAACCCACTACACCACTCAGACCCTTAAAAGGAGCAGAGACTTCGAGGTATATATACACCTCAAATATCCCCACTTCCCAAGAGCACCAGAATAGTGAGGGGTTACTATACGTTTTTCATCAAGCCACTGTTAATGTGGGAGAACTCGTGTCCATGCTATAAGCCTATACTTACAAAAACCACAAGTGAAGATTAACAATCTTTGGACAACACCCACCAGTGGGCCTCGAACCCAGAAAGTACAACTACCTTCCAGTAGCTGCCATAACTAGTACGCATTAACCCACTACACCATTCAGACCCTTAAAAGAAGTAGAGACTTCGTGGTATATATACACTTCAAATATTTCCCTATTCCCAAGGGCACCAGAATAGTGAGGGGTTACTATACGTTTTTCATCAAGCCAATGTTAATGTGGGAGAACTCGTGTCCATGCTACAAGCCTATACTTGCATAAACCACAAGTGAAGATTAACAATCTTTGGACAACACCCACCAGTTGGCCTCGAACCCAGAAAGCACAACTACCTTCCAGTAGCTGCCATAACTAGTACGCCTTAACCCACTACACCATCAGACCCTTAAAAGAAGTAGAGACTTCGAGATATACATACATCTCAAATATCTCCACTTCCCAAGGGCACTAGACAAGTGAGAGGTTACTATGCGTTTTTCATCAAGCCACTGTTAATGTGGGAGAACTCGTGTCCAAGCTATAAGCCTATACTTGCTTAAACCACAAGTGAAGATTAACAATCTTTGGACAACACCGACCAGTGGGCCTCGAACCCAGAAAGCACAACTACTTTCCAGTAGCTGCCATAACTAATACGCCTTAACCCACTACACCACTCAGACCCTTAAAAGAAGTAGTGACTTTGAGGTATATATACACCTCAAGTATCCCCACTTCCCAAGGGCACCAGAATAGTGAGGGGTTACTATATGTTTTTCATCAAGCCACTGTTAATGTGGGAGAACTCGTGTCCATGCTATAAGCCTATACTTGCATAAACCACAAGTGAAGATTAACAATCTTTGAACAATGCCCACCAGTGGGCCTCGAACCCAGAAAGCACAACTACCTTCCAGTAGCTTCCATAACTAGTACGCCTTAACCCACTACACCACTCAGCCCCTTAAAAGAAGTAGAGACTTCGAGGTATATATACACCTCAAATATGAAGTGGGTATATATACACCTCAAATATGAAGTGGGGATATTTGAGGTGTATATATACCTTAAAGTCTCTTCTTCTTTTAAGGCTCTGAGTGGTTTAGTGGGTTAAGGCGTACTAGTTATGGAAGCTACTGAAAGGTAGTTGTGCTTTCTGGGTTTGAGGCCCACTGGTGGGTGTTGTCCAAAGATTGTTAATCTTCACTTGTGGTTTATGCAAGTAATCTTCATCAACACAAGACAGAACAAGAGGTGGCATTAATAGGGTATTAATTTCATCAACACAAGACAGAACACGAAACAATGGGTATTGAATAGAAGTGATTGTAGAAAGCCTATTGGTCCATATTTCTTGATGCTTCTATATTGGAGCGGAGTCTTGAGGTGGGTAGGATATAGTTGTGCATTAATTGGCTGTTGATTGCTGGTGTTGACTTCTTGATGTGTAGTGCCTCGCAAACGTCAAGCCGCCTGCTATCGCTGTATCTATCGATGATTTCTGTGTTGTTTACTAGGATTTCTCTGGCGATGGTTTATTTGTGGGAAGAGATTATATGTTCCTTAATGGAGCCCTGTTGCTTATGCATCGTTAAACACCTAGAAAGAGATGTTGTTGTCTTGCCTATATACTGGGTTTTTTGGAGCTTACAGTCCCCAGGAGGGCATTTGAAGGCATAGACGACGTTAGTCTCTTTTAAAGCGTTCTGTTTTGTGTCTGGAGAGTTTCTCATGAGTAGGCTGGCCGTTTTTCTGGTTTTATAGTAAATCGTCAGTTGTATCCTCTGATTTTTGTCTGTAGGGATAACGTTTCTATTAACAATATCTTTCAGGACCCTTTCCTCCGTTTTATGAGCTGTGGAAAAGAAGTTCCTGTAAAATAGTGTGATAGGGGGTATAGGTGTTGTGTTACTTGTCTCTTCAGAGGTTGCATGGCGTTTCACTTTCCTTCTTATGATGTCTTCGACGAAACCATTGGAGAAGCCGTTGTTGACTAGGACCTGCCTTACCCTACAGAGTTCTTCGTCGACTTGCTTCCATTCTGAGCTGTGGCTGAGAGCACGGTCGACATAAGCGTTAACAACACTCCTTTTGTACCTGTCTGGGCAGTCGCTGTTGGCATTTAGGCACATTCCTATGTTCGTTTCCTTAGTGTAGACTGCAGTGTGGAAACCTCCGCTCTTTTCCATGACTGTTACATCTAGAAAGGGCAGCTTCCCATCCTTTTCCATCTAGTAAGTGAAACGCAGCACGGAACTCTGCTCAAATGCCTCCTTCAGCTCCTGCAGATGTCTGACATCAGGTACCTGTGTAAAAATGTCGTCAACATACCTGCAGTATATGGCCGGTTTCAAGTTCATGTCGACTAAGACTTTTTGCTCGATGGTACCCATGTAGAAGTTTGCAAACAGGACACCTAGGGGAGAACCCATGGCGACCCCATCTACTTGCTTATACATGTGCCCATCCGGTCTCAAGAAGGGTGCCTCTTTAGTACAAGCTTGGAGTAGTTTCCTCAGAATATTTTCTGGTATGTCAAGAGGAGTACAGGCTGGATCACGATACACTCTGTCGGCTATCATCCCGATTGTCTCGTCCACAGGTACGTTGGTAAACAGCGATTCTACGTCCAACGAGGCTCTTATCCCTGTGGCCCGTGTGCCCCGCAGTAAGTCAACAAATTCCTTTGGAGACTTCAGGCTGAAGGCGCAAGGAACATAAGGAGTCAGCAGGCCGTTGAGTCGCTTCGCCAGTCTGTACGTGGGTGTGGGTATCTGGCTATTGATTGGCCGAAGTGGGTTTCCAGGCTTGTGTGTCTTGACATTTCCATACGCATATCCAGGTTTATATTCCCCAATGATCTTTGGCAGGTGGAGTCCGGATTTCTTGGCGTTCACAGTTTCGATCAGTTTGTTGACCTTTGCTTTTAATTCGGCTGTAGTGTCCTTCGTTACCCTTTGGAACTTAGTTTGGTCAGAGAGTATGATGTTCATTTTCGCCAGATATTCGTCTTCTTTAAGAATGACATATATTGGCGACTTGTCACCTCTCCTGACAACTATCTCCTTGTTCTCACGAAGGCTTTTAGCTGCCGCTTTGAGCTCGGGGGACAGTATGGTGCTTCTGTAATTGCCTCGATTCTTTCCTCCTTCTGCAATAAGTTCTGCTTGTAAGGTATCTTTGGTAGTGACCTTCTTTTGTGTCTCGAGGTCGAATATGTCGTCCAACAGAATTTCCAACTCTACTTTCCGGGCCATCTCACTCGGTCTGGACATAACATGACAGTTTATGCCCAGATTTAGGAGAGTGACTTGGTCCTCAGTGAGGTTAATTCTGCAAGGTTAAGGAAGCCATCTCTTGGTCGTATAATTGCCAAGGACCTATTATATGGAGGACCTATGCCATAGCCTGGGCAAGGTAAGGCACTTTGTGAGAAGGTAGAGGGCATCGTGGGAGTCCAAGTCCCCAATTCTCTCTTCCATCCTCTTTAGGTCTCTAAACTTTTCGTCAAGGACTGCAGCAATGGCATTGTGGCCCAGAGGTGCTCCGAGTAGTGTGCTGTCGGTAGGTTTAACGACTGAGGCTTCTGGTAGAACTGATTTCACTGCTCTAATGATTACTTCACTGGATGCAATAATTTCGCACTTGGAAGGGTTAAGAACGAGACCCATGGACTCCCCCCGTGTCTTCACCAGCTGTAGGTCTTCTAGCAGGGAATCTTGTGTGCCTGCCAGTGCCATCATCCAGGAACCAGATGTTGAGCTCACTGGACAGTCTGGTTGTAATTTCTCGAACCGCTATGCAAAAGAGGAACGGTGCAAGTGGGTCACCCTGTTGAATTCCCTCTGCTGAGTTGACTTCATGTTTGCCAAACAGGAGGGTTGAGTCTTTGCTGTAGCCTGCTGACACAAACGGGAGAATGCTTGGGCAATGTTCCTGGACTGCAGTGAGGATTGCTTCTCTTTTGACCGAGTTGAAAGCGTTTTTAAAATCTAATTTTACTACTGCCTGGTCTTCAGTAAGAGAGCTAATGTAGGCTCGTGCAGCATGAGCCGCTGCTTCACAGCCTTGGGGGACTCCAAACCCCAGCTGGTTGGGTTGCAGCATGGTGGCTGCTTCCGTTCGGATACTTCTGACAGCAGCCCTTGCAACTAGACGGCGAAGGGTATTACATATATATATATATATATATATATATATATATATATATATATATATATATATATATATATATATATATATATAAATGTCGTACCTAGTAGCCAGAATGCACTTCTCAGCCTACTATGCAAGGCCCGATTTGCCAAATAAGCCAAGTTTTCATGAATTAATTGTTTTTCGACTACCTAACCTACCTAACCTAACTTAACCTACCTTTTTCGGCTACCTAACCGAACCTAACCTATAAAGATAGGTTAGGTTAGGTTAGGTAGGGTTGGTTAGGTTCGGTCACATATCTACGTTAATTTTAACTCCAATAAAAAACAATTGACCTCATACATATTGAAATGGGTAGCTTCATCATTTCATAAGAAAAAAATTAGAGAAAATATATTAATTCTGGAAAACTTGGCTTATTAGGCAAATCGGGCCTTGCATAGTAGGCTGAGAAGTGCGTTCTGGCTATTAGGTACGACATAAATATATATATATATATATATATATATATATATATATATATATATATATATATATATATATATATATATATATATATATATATAAATATATATATATATATATATATAAAATATATATATATATATATATATATATATACATATATACATATATAATATATATATATATATATATATATATATATATATATATATATATATATATATATATATATATATAAATATATATATATATATACATATATATATATATATATATATATATATATATATATATATATATATATATATATATATATATATATAAATATATATATATATATATATGTCGTACCTAGTAGCCAGAACGCACTTTTTGGCCTACTATTCAAGGCCCGATTTGCCTAATAAGCCAAGTTTTCATGAATTAATATATATTCTCTAATTTTTTTCTTATGAAATGATAAATCTACCCTTTTCATTATGTATGAGATCAATTTTTCTTTATTGGAGTTAAAATTAACGTAGATATTTGACCGAACCTAACCAACCCTACCTAACCTAACCTAACCTATCTTTAAAGGTTAGGTAGCCGAAAAAGTTAGGTTAGGTTAGGTTAGGTAGGTTAGGTAGTCGAAAAACAATTTATTCATGAAAACTTGGCTTATTATAAAAATCGGGCCTTGCATAGTAGGCTGAGAAGTGCGTTCTGGCTACTAGGTACGACATATATATATATATATATATATATATATATATATATATATATATATATATATATATATATATATATATATATATATATATATATATATATGTCGTACCTAGTAGCCAGAACTCACTTCTCAGCCTACTATTCAAGGCCCGATTTGCCTAATAAGCCAAGTTTTCCTGAATTAATATATTTACTATAATTTTTTCTTATGAAATGATAAAGCTACCCATTTCTCTATGTATGAGGTCAATTTTTTTTTATTGGAGTTAAAATTAACATAGATATATGACCGAACCTAACCAACCCTACCTAACCTAACCTAACCTATATTTATAGGTAAGGTTAGGTTAGGTAGCCAAAAAAAGCTAGGTTAGGTTAGGTTGGGTAGGTTAGGTAGACGAAAAAACATTATTTCATGAAAACTTGGCTTATTAGGCAAATCGGGCCTTGAATAGTAGGCTGAGAAGTGCGTTCTGGCTATTAGGTACGACATATATATATATATATATATATATATATGTCGTACCTAGTAGCCAGAACGCACTTCTCAGCCTACTATGCAAGGCCCAATTTGCCTATTAAGCCAAGTTTTCATGAATTAATTGTTTTTCGACTACCTAACCTACCTAACCTAACCTAACCTAACTTTTTCGGCTACCTAACCTAACCTAACCTATAAAGATAGGTTAGGTTAGGTTAGGTAGGGTTGGTTAGGTTCGGCCATATATCTACGTTAATTTTAACTCCAATAAGAAAAAAATGACCTCATACGTAATGAAATGGGTAGCTTTATCATTTGATAAGAAAAAATTAGAGAAAATATATTAATTCAGGAAAACTTGGCTTATTAGGCAAATCGGGCCTTGCATAGTAGGCAGAGAAATGCGTTCTGGCTACTAGGTACGACATATATATATATATATATGTCGTACCTAGTAGCCAGAACGCACTTCTCAGCCTACTATGCATGGCCCAATTTGCCTAATAAGCCAAGTTTTCCTGAATAAAAATATTTTCTCTAATTTTTTTCTTATGAAATGATAAAGCTACCCATTTCATTATGTATGAGGTCAATTTTTTTTCATTGGAGTTAAAATTAACATAGATATATGACCGAACCTAACCAACCCTACCTAACCTAACCTAACTTATCTTTATAGGTTAGGTTAGGTTAGGTAGCCGAAAAAGTTAGGTTAGGTTAGGTTAGGTAGGTTAGGTAGTCGAAAAACAAGTAATTCATGAAAACTTGGCTTATTAGGCAAATCGGGCCTTGCATAGTAGGCTGAGAAGTGCGTTCTGGCTACTAGGTACGACATATATATATATATATATATATATATATATATATGTCGTACCTAGTAGCCAGAACTCACTTCTCAGCCTACTATTCAAGGCCCGATTTGCCTAATAAGCCAAGTTTTCCTGAATTAATATATTTACTATAATTTTTTTCTTATGAAATGATAAAGCAACCCTTTTCTCTATGTATGAGGTCAATTTTTTGTTATTGGAGTTAAAATTAACGTAGATATATGACCGAACCTAACCAACCCTACCTAACCTAACCTAACCTATATTTATAGGTAAGGTTAGGTTAGGTAGCCAAAAAAAGCTAGGTTAGGTTAGGTTAGGTAGGTTAGGTAGACGAAAAAACATTAATTCATGAAAACTTGGCTTATTAGGCAAATCGGGCCTTGAATAGTAGGCTGAGAAGTGCGTTCTGGCTATTAGGTACGACATATATATATATATATATATATATATATATATATATATATATATATGTCGTACCTAGTAGCCAGAACGCACTTCTCGGCCTACTATGCAAGGCCCGATTTGCCTAATAAGCCAAGTTTTCATGAATTAATATATTTTCTCTAATTTTTTTCTTATGAAATGATAAAGCTACCCATTTTATTATGAATGAGGTAAATTTTTTTTTATTGGAGTTAAAATTAACGTACATATATGACCAAACCTAACCGACCCTACCTAACCTAACCTAACCTATCTTAATAGGTTAGGTTAGGTTAGGTAGCCGAAAAAGTTAGGTTTGGTTAGGTTAGGTAGGTTAGGTTGTCGAAAAACAATTATTTCATGAAAACTTGGCTTATTAGGCAAATCGGGCCTTGCATAATAGGCTGAGAAGTGCGTTCTGGCTACTAGGTACGACATATATATATATATATATATATATATATATATATATATATATATATATATATATGTATATATGTCGTACCTAGTAGCCAGAACGCACTGCTCAGCCTACTATTCAAGGCCCGATTTGCCTAATAAGCCAAGTTTTCATGAATTAATTGTTATTCGGCAACCTAACCTACCTAACCTAACCTAACCTAACTTTTACCGCTACCTAACCTAACCTAACCTATAAAGATAGGTTAGGTTAGGTTAGGTATGGTTGGTTAGGTTCGGTCATATATCTACGTTAATTTTAACTCTAATAAAAAAAAATTGATCTCATACATAATGAAATGGGTAGCTTTATCATTTCATAAGAAAAAAATTAGAGAAAATATATTAATTCAGGAAAACTTGGCTTATTAGGCAAATCGGGCCTTGAATAGTAGGCCGAGAAGTGCGTTCTGGCTACTAGGTACGACATATATATATATATATATATATATATATATATATATATATATATATATATATATATATATATATATATATATGTCGTACCTAGTAGCCAGAACACACTTCTCAGCCTACTATGCAAGGCCCGATTTTCCTAATAAGCCAAGTTTTCATGAATTAATTGTTTTTCGACAACCTAACCTACCTAACCTAACCTAACCTAACTTTTTCGGCTACCTAACCTAACCTAACCTATAAAGATAGGTTAGGTTAGGTTAGGTAGGGTTGGTTAGGTTCGGTCATATATCTACGTTAATTTTAACTCAAATAGAAGAAAATTTACCTCATACATAATGAAATGGTTAGCTTTATCATTTCATAAGAAAAAAATTAGAGAAAATATATTAATTCGTGAAAACTTGGCTTATTAGGCAAATCGGACCTTGCATAGTAGGCTGAGAAGTGCGTTCTGGCTACTAGGTACGACATATATATATATATATATATATATATATATATATATATATATTGTGACGATAATCTCCTTCAAGAGATTGAGCCTGCTCTTCCCTCCATAATTACGTCTTCACAATTATATAAAAAGACTATGGAAGAAATGTCCAACAACGACAACAACACCAGCAAGGCTTGCCAGGGTGAGCAAAAACGTATGCAGCCAGCCACCTGTTCGGACCCAAATCACCAAACTACATGTTGATCGCTGCCGGCTGCGCTGATTGGTCGCCGGTCTGGCTGCACCTGCACTCGCCCCCCATACTACCTGATGTCTGGGGCCGCCCCAACATCAGTCCTCAGAATGTTCAGTGCTTTCGTGGCCATCACACCTCCCAGCTAGACTCTAGCGTGTACTGAGAGAGGTGGTGGCTTTAAGCCAATATTCCAGCACCTCCCACTTAACTCTTGTTGCACTTCTTGTTATTTTGCCTTAACGTAACTTTTCATTGTGTCATTTAATTATTCTTATTATTTTGATTCATTGATTTTATTATAAGAATTTGTTTGTGCATTTTATTCATGTTTTGATTTATTTAACGTAATTAAAATTTCATTGTTAAAGTTTTACTTGTGTTTTGTGTGTCTTCTCCTTACCTTACCACAGACGAAGTTCCAGTTTTTTCTATTTTTTTTTATAACTATGTGACGAGGCCATACCCCTAGCCTTAAACAGCTGAACACCAACGCGTTACCGTCACAAGTTATATGGGGGCCTGTCCGGGATCTTCACTCAGGTACTGGTGACAAGTGGTAATTTATGGTAAGCGTATTTAACTTTGTTAACGTAGCTTTACTATTTTTCATTCAATTTCATTTTTTATAAGGTGCGGTGTATTGTGCATTACGAGAGTAACATATAGTGAAGGTGAGACAACTTTGGATTACGTGGTGACTGTAGGCCTCAGTCATACTCTTAATTGGTCATCTCTCCCTCCTTGTTATTACTCGTGTTTACCATCTATGTCCCTTGAATATTTCTCATTCTGACAGATCATCATATTGGTACCCTGGTACTGTGGTCTGCCCCGGGTCAAGAGTACCCAATCTTCTGCAATCTGACTGTAGGAGGACAAAGAGGGCCATAGTTCCTCTAGCTCGAACTTTAGTTGCTGAATTGGGACCTCAGCAGCAGTTCTCGTCACAAGTTGACACCTCGCACCCCTACACGTCAGTCAGAGATGATGATACATACAACGGTAGGGAATTAGCTTATTTTTTCAGAGCACAAAAGTTCGCTAATTCTGTAAGTATCATATTAAATTCAGTAGGAAAAACTTGCTTTATGTCCTATAGAGACTTGGCAAGGTATGCCTACATCCTTGGACTACCAATTTTACTTTTGAAGCATTTAACTGTTTCATTTGTTTTCGAAACTCTGTTTCATTTGTTAGTAGGATTTTCTTGCCCTTATTCTCTTACATGAGTACCGGGTACAAGATTTCCTGCGCCCTTGATTTAATTTAATCATTTAATATCTTTCACTTAACGTTAATTGTTAAAGATCACACAGGATAGGTACCAGTTGCCACGTTGTCCTGTTTCTGACATTTCATTATTGAATATTCGTGTACCTTTATTTGCTAATTTCACCATGTTTCGTCTCCAAACTTTCCGTGCAAATCCAGCAGGTGAAATAGGGACTTTAAGTCGTGCCAAGAGGACTGAACTACAAACTCTTGCACATGAGTATCAACTAGAAGTTCCCTACCAAGCCAACAAAAATGACCTACACAACCTGTTGCTGGATTACTATTTAGAGCAAGGTAAGATAGACTCTGAAACTCATGAAACTTACTATATTGCAGATAAAACTGATTTGGCAACGCTGAAACTCAAACTAGAGCTGGCCAAGATTGAACGTGAGCAGCAAAGGGAAGCCCGTGAACAGCAAAGGGAAGCAGCTGACATACGAAGGGAAGAAATCACCCTCAGAGAACGTGAAGCTGCTTTGAGGAGAGAAGAACACGAACGCGAGGTCGCATTACTCCGTGAACGTGAACGAGTACAGCTTGAAACACTCCAGGAGCGGGAACGCTTACAGCTTGAAACCAAACAACGCGAGTTGGAAATACAACGCGAACATGACAAGCAACAAGCGACTCTGGCTCTAGAGTGTCGTCAACGTGAAATCGCCTTGGAAACTTCACACTTCACTCAACGCCAACAAGCTACTGCCAATCTTCCCGTCAGTTTTAATATATCACATGCAAGTAAGTTAATGCCATCCTTTGTAGAAGCAGAAGTTGATGTGTTCTTTACCACCTTTGAAACCCTTGCTAATCAACTCAGTTGGCCTGTCGACCAATGGGCCACACTTCTCAGAGTCCATCTTACAGGTAGAGCTGCAGTCACACTCAGTACTTTGGCGTCTGAGAATGACTACTACACTCTGAAACAAGCAGTGTTGGACGCCTACCTCCTCTCTACTGAAAGTTATAGAAGGAAATTCCGTGACCACCTGAAGGCAAGTACCACTACCTTCCTCGAGTTTGCTAACACGAAACGGAGGTATTTCATGAAATGGCTGGAAGCAGCACATGTCTCTACTTTTACAGAACTCGTCAACCTGATGCTTGTTGAAGAATTCTTGAGACGTGTGCCGCCTCCTGTCCGCCTCTACTTAGCAGATAAAGAAGAAACCGACTACCTGAAGTGTGCTAAGTCGGCTGACACTTACAGCCTCATCCACCGGCTGACACCTGAACCATCCTCCAGTAAGAAGTCGTGGTACAGTTACGAGAAGGTGAGCCCCGATCAAGCTGGTTCACAACTGTACTGCAAGTATTGTAGACTCTATGGACATACCATAGACAAGTGTGGTAAGTCTCAATACAAGGGAACCACTGACCAACAACGACCCAAACCAACTCCTCCTAAGTCCGGTAAGCCTGTGATGAATGTTGGTGTTGATGTTAATGATCTTTCTCTTTTCAGTAACCACCTGTATACTGGAACTGTCTCTGCCAACGGTTCAAATCCGGAGGGACGTTTCAAATTGAAGATCTTGAGGGACACAGCGGCTCTACAATCGATCATCTTGAAGTCGGCTGTGCCCAACTTAGTCTACACCGGGGAAACAGTCTTCATCACTGACCTCACTGCTACCACTCCATACCCTCTCGCCAGAGTCCACCTGGATTGTCCCTACGTGAACGGGGAAGTCCAAGTCGCCGTCAGGGAAAAGCCTTTTCCCATGCCTGGAGTGCAACTTCTCCTAGGCAACGACTTGGCAGAAGACCTGCAACCGACCAACCTGATCGTCATGGACAAACCCCAGGTGTGTAACTCTGTGCCAATAAATCCTATTCTTGAGTATGTTCCAGCAGAGGTTCAAGAGAGTGATGAAGTTTCTCCTCCGGTTCTCGTGACCACCCGTGCACAAGCCGCACGTCCACAGCCAGCTGACTCTACTGCTACCGCTGTCCCTCAAGACCCTCAGAAACTCCCCCCGCATCTGACCAAGTTGGAGTTCCGTAAGTTGCAGAGGGAAGATCTTACTTTAACACCATTGTTTTTCCAGGCTGAGACTCTACCCGACAGTATTCCTGGGTTCTTCCTAGAGAACGACTTGCTCTACCGCAGATATAGACCCAGTAAACTGAAGGAGGAGGACGATTGGGCCAACATCGAACAACTTGTGATTCCCACCAGCCTGCGGCCCACTATTCTACACCTGGCCCACGGAGCATTCTCCCACTACGGCTTCAACAAGACTTACCATGGGATTCGCCAAGACTACTACAGGCCAGGTATGGTAAATAACGTCAAACAGTACGTAAAACAGTGTCATACATGTCAGATGGCAGGCAAACCGAACGTCTCCATTCCCAGAGCACCACTGATTCCCATACAGGTGCCTGCGGAACCTTTCCACAGACTCATAATAGACTGTGTTGGTCCTTTACCTCGGACCAGTTCAGGTAACGCCTACATCCTAACCATCCTGTGTCCTACCACCAGATTTCCCATAGCAGTTCCAGTGAAGAACATCACGGCTGCTACGGTTATCAAACATCTATTGAAGATCTTCACTCAATACGGATTTCCCAGGGAGATTCAAAGTGACTGTGGCACCAACTTCACCAGTGATCTCTTCAAAAGGACACTGGAGGAGTTTAACATCAAACAGGTATTGTCCAGCCCCTATCATCCTGCTTCACAGGGTTCTCTTGAACGTAGTCATCAGACCATCAAAGCACTCTTGAAAAAGTTTTGTAGTGAAACCTCGAAGGATTGGGATAAGCAGATTGACCTAATAATGTGTATTTTCAGAAGTCTCCCCAATGAGTCCCTAGGAGTATCTCCTTATGAGATGCTCTACGGCCGTAAGTGCCGTACTCCCCTTAAGGCTTTCAAAGACTCTCTCAGAGATGCCACCTTCAGTGAGCATCAGAATGTGCCCCAGTTTCTTCAAAACCTTCAGCACATTCTAGAGAGAGTCCACCGCTTTGCCCATGATAATCTATTGAAAGCCCAGGTGAGAATGAAGACTCATTACGACCAGACCAGCAAAGTAAGAAAATTCAAGCCGGGAGACTTCGTCCTTGCCTATTTTCCTATCCCAGGTTCACCTTTACAAAACAAATTTTCAGGACCCTACTGCGTCAAAGAGTGCAGAAACAACAACACATACGTCATAGAGACTCCAGATAGGCGGCGGAAGACCCAGCTGTGCCACGTCAACCTCCTGAAGCAATATAATGGTACTCCTCCCACTGTCTTGACTAACTATTCCACATTCACAGAACCCTACATCCACAGTGAGACCTTCCCAGCTTCTCCTCCCGAAAGCACTGACAAGGAGTCAGCGCTTTCTAATTCCGAAATCCTTAATGATCTTCCCAAATACTTTCAGGATAATCATAGTGCACCTCTCGTCAAGATCTTCAGAGAACATCAAGAGTTGTTCCGAGATGATCCCCAAGAGTGTAATGTTACCCAGCACGACATCCAACTGCTCCCCGACACCCGGCCGATTCGTCAACCCTTCTACCGAATCAGCCCGAGCAAGAAGGAAGTCATGCGTGCTGAGGTGCAATACCTCTTGGATCATGGACTGGCTACACCTTGTGAGTCCCCCTGGGCCTCGCCCTGTATCTTGGTGCCCAAACCCCAAGGTAAGGTGCGGTTGTGCACTGACTATCGTAAACTGAACTCTGTCACTGTCAAGGATGCTTACCCCTTGCCAAGGATAGATGACATCCTTGATGCCATTGGTAATGCCCAGTACTTGTCCCAAGTGGACTTGCTTAAGGGGTACTATCAAGTGTGTCTAACGGAGCGCGCTAAAGAGATATCTGCCTTCATCACTCCTTTTGGACTTTTCAGATATGTACGCCTTCCTTTCGGACTATGTAATGCCCCGGCCACCTTTCAAAGAGCTGTCAACCGTGTCATCCAGGGCTTGGATAACACATACGCCTACCTGGACGATATCGTCGTAGCCTCCAACTCCTGGAGTGAACATCTGCTCCAGCTGCGACGTCTGTTCTCCAAGCTCCTGACAGCCGGCCTCACCATCAACCTGGATATCACCAAGCCTTTCGTCCTTCATGTCGACGCCAGTGGTACCGGCGTTGGTGGTGTCCTGATGCAACAACGAGGCGAGGAGGTTCTACCTGTCAGCTACTACAGCTACAAACTGAAACCACACCAGAGGAACTACAGCACTATTGAAAAGGAGCTACTATCCATCGTCCTGAACCTCCAACACTTCGCTCCGTACCTACAAGGCGCCAGGTCTACCACCATCTTCTCAGACCACAACCCTCTCCGCTTCCTACATCAAGCCCAATTCACCAACCAGCGTCTTCTACGATGGGCTCTGTATTTACAAGACTTCAACCTGGAGATCCGCTATATCAAGGGTTCTGACAACACCATAGCCGATGCCCTCTCCAGAGTTTATGAAGTAGAAGCGACTCCATCCATTACTCCACCACATAACGACGTACTTCTTCCAGAACCGCAGGCTTCGGGGGAGAGTTGTGACGATAATCTCCTTCAAGAGATTGAGCCTGCTCTTCCCTCCATAATTACGTCTTCACAATTATATAAAAAGACTATGGAAGAAATGTCCAACAACGACAACAACACCAGCAAGGCTTGCCAGGGTGAGCAAAAACGTATGCAGCCAGCCACCTGTTCGGACCCAAATCACCAAACTACATGTTGATCGCTGCCGGCTGCGCTGATTGGTCGCCGGTCTGGCTGCACCTGCACTCGCCCCCCATACTACCTGATGTCTGGGGCCGCCCCAACATCAGTCCTCAGAATGTTCAGTGCTTTCGTGGCCATCACACCTCCCAGCTAGACTCTAGCGTGTACTGAGAGAGGTGGTGGCTTTAAGCCAATATTCCAGCACCTCCCACTTAACTCTTGTTGCACTTCTTGTTATTTTGCCTTAACGTAACTTTTCATTGTGTCATTTAATTATTCTTATTATTTTGATTCATTGATTTTATTATAAGAATTTGTTTGTGCATTTTATTCATGTTTTGATTTATTTAACGTAATTAAAATTTCATTGTTAAAGTTTTACTTGTGTTTTGTGTGTCTTCTCCTTACCTTACCACAGACGAAGTTCCAGTTTTTTCTATTTTTTTTTATAACTATGTGACGAGGCCATACCCCTAGCCTTAAACAGCCGAACACCAACGCGTTACCGTCACAATATATATATATATATATATATATATATATATATATATATATATATATATATATATATATATATATATATATATATATATATATATATGTGTGTGTGTCTCATTGTTATATATAACAACAATAACAAAAACTACTTCTTTGAAACATTTAAGGATGTCATAAGGTTTCAAAAATTTTTGACCCAACGTTTTGTGCAGTACATTTTGGAAACCTATTTACATCCACACAAAATTACGCACCTAATATGTGAAAACAAACGTTGCAACTACTTTGAAACACATTCCAGATACATTGTTGCAACCTAAAACTGTTCCCTGGGTATCATATCTATTTCCTTCACTGTATATTTTTTTTTTTACCTCTTTCTAAAAATTTTTGCAAATGTTGCATGTTCAGTGGCAATCACTTCCTTTCATACATTTTCATCTTCTCTTGATATGATTATCTGATGCTAAGCCTGAGTAGGATTCTCATTAATGCTTCTTATATCCTTCTTTGGTGCTATCAGTTTGCTTAGCAGATTGCTCATTGTATTCATCATTTCATTCATCTCCTTTCTGATTTCTTCTGAGGCTCATGTGAGCTTCTCCTTCATTTGGTCACTCTAACTTTTCCCTGTGTGTTTGGTGCACTTTTCTGCTGTGTTTGTTCCTTTTCCTACTATGTTGTGTGTGTGTGTGTGTGTGTGTGTGTGTGTGTGTGAGAGAGAGAGAGAGAGAGAGAGAGAGAGAGAGAGAGAGAGAGAGAGAGAGAGAGAGGAGAGAGAGAGAGAGAGAGAGAGAGAGAGAGAGAGAGAGAGAGAGAGAGAGAGAGAGAGAGAGAGAGAGAGAGAGAGAGAGAGAGAGAGAGAGAGAGAGAGAGAGAGAGAGAGAGAGAGAGAGAGAGAGAGAGAGAGAGAGAGAGAGAGAGAGAGAGAGAGAGAGAGAGAGAGAGAGAGAGAGAGAGAGAGAGAGAGAGAGAGAGAGAGAGAGAGAGAGAGAGAGAGAGAGAGAGAGAGAGAGAGAGAGAGAGAGAGAGAGAGAGAGAGAGAGAGAGAGAGAGAGAGAGAGAGAGAGAGAGAGAGAGAGAGAGAGAGAGAGAGAGAGAGAGAGAGAGAGAGAGAGAGAGAGAGAGAGAGAGAGAGAGAGAGAGAGAGAGAGAGAGAGAGAGAGAGAGAGAGAGAGAGAGAGAGAGAGAGAGAGAGAGAGAGAGAGAGAGAGAGAGAGAGAGAGAGAGAGAGAGAGAGAGAGAGAGAGAGAGAGAGAGAGAGAGAGAGAGAGAGAGAGAGACAAAACATTCTTCAGAAAATTGAATGAAGTGGATTTTAAATCACTGTATACCGCCTATATGAGGCAAGTCTTGGAGTATAATGCTTCATCGTAAAGCTCTAATCCTAAACAAGACATAAGGAAGCACGAAAAGTGCAGAAGTGTGCAACGAAATTCGTCCTAGAGCTGCGAGGGATGAGGAGTGAAGAGAGACTGATTGAACTAACCCTGATGGACTTTAGAAAGGATGAGAGACATGATACAGACGTATAAAATACCTAAAGGGATTGACAAGGTTGAGATAGGAAATGATTACAATGAATATCATTTCAACAATTAGAGACCCCTCTGCAGACCATGCTTACTCTGCTCTCTCACCCTATGTCCTCCATGTTCTCGAACCCCATATCCTCTAATTTCATCCACCTGAAACCCTTCTCTGTTTCCCCACTCCAGGCTCCTTTACTAACCACCTTCCTTCCCACCAGATCCCCAACCCCATCCTATGACATCCTTGCACCCCATTCCATGCACTCATTGCCCACTCTATAGCTCATGGATACGTCTTTACTCTGAAAAAAATATACTTAAGCAATATGTTAAAAACAAGTTCATATACACCAGCACCTGTCTTATTGAAACCAAGTTTAGTGAATAGTCTGAATATATACTGGCTCGTGATAATTCTTGAATTGAGTGTTATAAGTTATGGCAACCTTAATGGTCCACACAGGTGTCAAAGGCGACATTCATGCACATCTGGCAACAAACCCCAAGCCCCAGCCCTCTACTCACCATCATACACACACACACACTCCCTCATATGTGCACACATGCACACACACACACACACACACACACACACACACACACACACACACACACACACACACACACACACACACACACACACACACACACACACACACACACACACACACACACACACACACACCCTCCCCTCCTCCCGAGTCCTCCCTCCCCCCCTTTCCTTCCCGTCCTCCCTCCCCT
>NC_091221.1:26703597-26785865 GCF_040958095.1 Procambarus clarkii | reverse complement strand
TTACGGATGGAAGATGTACACGTAAAACCGCTCTATTCCGGCTGAAACGTCGATATATGCAATAAAAACAGAACTTCTCCCCTTTTCAATATCTTACTCAGTATTTTAACGAGAAACAAATAGTTGATTGAAAATGAAGTAATTAAGGTTATTATCTAATCAATTATGTGTTTAAATCATTTTTATCGTATATATAATGAATTAATACCCATAGACTGAAAATTCACAAAAACGTGGAAAAACGGCAAAATATTGCCTAATTCGATGATATTTTGTTTATATCAAATAAAGGAAAAGGGGATGATAAACGTCAAAATATTGCTAAATTCGATGATTTTTCGTACGAAACAAAATGCAAGAAAACTTGCTTAAAATGCAATATTATGCGAAATTCTGGGATTTGAAGGCCAAATCACATATCGTGATACTACATGAAATAGTATCGAAATATTGGTAAAAATGAATATATTTACGTAATATCAAACTACATGAAAAACGTGAAAAAAGTCACTATATAACCATATTTGAGGATTAAAAACTTCAAATCATAGAGCCAGGTTTCGTATTATTTAGATCCAAGAAAAGACATATGACAATGTTGTTTCCAATACAAATGATAAAAAACAATGTGTTTTCATTAGAATTAACTATAATGTTATTGATTTTCCGTTTATATTAACGAGGGAAGATGTACACGTAAAACCGCTCTAATCCGGCTGAAACGTCGATATATGCAATAAAAACCGAACTTCTCCCCTTTTCAATATCTTACTCAGTATTTTAACGAGAAACAAATAGATGATTGAAAATGAAGTATTTATGGTTATTATCTAATCAATTATGTGTTTGCATCATTTTTATCGTATATATATGAATTAATACCCATGGACTGAAAATTCACAAAAACGTGGAAATCGGCAAAATATTGCCTAATTCGATGATATTTTGTTTAAATCACATGAAGGAAAAGGGGATGATATACGTCAAAATATTGCTAAATTCGATGATTTTTCGTACGAAACAAAATGCAAGAAAACTTGCTTAAAATGCAATATTTTGCGAAATTTTGAGATTTCAAAGCCAAATCACATATCGTGATACTACATGAAATAGTATCGAAATATTGGTAAAAATGAATATAATTACGTAATATCAAACTACATGAAAAACGTGAAAAAAGTCACTATATAACCATATTTGAGGATTTTAACTTCAAATCATAGAGCGAGGTTTCGTATTATTTAGTTCCAAGAAAAGACATATGACAATGTTGTTTCCAATACAAATGATAAAAAACAATGTGTTTTCATTAGAATTAACTATAATGTTATTGATTTTCCGTTTATATTAACGAGGGAAGATGTACACGTAAAACCGCTCTATTCCGGCTGAAACGTCGATATATGCAATGAAAACCGAACTTCTCCCCTTTTCAATATCTTACTCAGTATTTTAACGAGAAACAAATAGATGATTGAAAATGAAGTATTTATGGTTATTATCTAATCAATTATGTGTTTGCATCATTTTTATCGTATATATATGAATTAATACCCATGGACTGAAAATTCACAAAAACGTGGAAAACGGCAAAATAATCCCTAATTCTATGATATTTTGTTTAAATCACATGAAGGAAAAGGGGATGATAAACGTCAAAATATTGCTAAATTCGATGATTTTTCGTACGAAACAAAATGCAAGAAAACTTGCTAAAAATGCTATATTATGCGAAATTTTGAGATTTCAAAGCCAAATCACATATCGTGATACTACGTGAAATAGTATGGAAATATTGGTAAAAATGAATATATTTACGTAATATCAAACTACATGAAAATCGTGAAAAAAGTCACTATTTAACCATATTTGAGGATTATAACTTAGAATCATAGAGCGAGGTTTCGTATTATTTAGATCCAAGAAAAGACATATGACAATGTTGTTTCCAATACAAATGATAAAAAACAATGTGTTTTCATTAGAAATAACTAAAATGTTTTTGATTTTCCGTTTATATTAACGAGGGAATATGTACACGTAAAACCGCTCTAATCCGGCTGAAACGTCGATATATGCAATAAAAACCGAACTTCTCCCCTTTTCAATATCTTACTCAGTATTTTAACGAGAAACAAATAGATGATTGAAAATGAAGTATTTAAGGTTATTATCTAATCAATTATGTGTTTGCATCATTTTTATCGTATATATATATATGAATTAATACCCATGGACTGAAAATTCACAAAAACGTGGAAAACGGCAAAATATTGCCTAATTCAATGATATTTTGTTTAAATCACATGAAGGAAAAGGGGATGATAAACGTCAAAATATTGCTAAATTCGATGATTTTTCGTACGAAACAAAATGCAAGAAAACTTGCTTAAAATGCAATATTTTGCGAAATTTTGAGATTTCAAAGCCAAATCACATATCGTGATACTACATGAAATAGTATTGAAATATTGGTAAAAATGAATATATTTACGTAATATCAAACTACATGAAAATCGTGAAAAAAGTCACTATTTAACCATATTTGAGGATTTTAACTTAGAATCATAGAGCGAGGTTTCGTATTATTTAGATCCAAGAAAAGACATATGACAATGTTGTTTCCAATACAAATGATAAAAATCAATGTGATTTCAATAGAATTAACTAAAATGTTCCTGATTTTCCGTTTATATTACGGATGGAAGATGTACACGTAAAACCGCTCTATTCCGGCTGAAACGTCGATATATGCAATAAAAACAGAACTTCTCCCCTTTTCAATATCTTACTCAGTATTTTAACGAGAAACAAATAGTTGATTGAAAATGAAGTAATTAAGGTTATAATCTAATCAATTATGTGTTTAAATCATTTTTATCGTATATATAATGAATTAATACCCATGGACTGAAAATTCACAAAAACGTGGAAAAACGGCAAAATATTGCCTAACTCGATGATATTTTGTTTATATCAAATAAATTAAAAGGGGATGATAAACGTCAAAATATTGCAAAATTCGATGATTTTTCGTACGAAACAAAATGCAAGAAAATTTGCTTAAAATGCAATATTATGCGAAATTCTGAGATTTCAAGACCAAATCACATATCGTGATACTACATGAAATAGTATCGAAAAATTGGTAAAAATGAATATATTTACGTAATATCAAACTACATGAAAATCGTGAAAAAAGTCACTATTTAACCATATTTGAGGATTTTAACTTAGAATCATAGAGCGAGGTTTCGTATTATTTAGATCCAAGAAAAGACATATGACAATGTTGTTTCTAATACAAATGATAAAAATCAATGTGTTTTTATTAGAATTAACTAAAATGTTCCTGATTTTCCGTTTATATTACTGATGGAAGATGTACACGTAAAACCGCTCTATTCCGGCTGAAACGTCGATATATGCAATAAAAACAGAACTTCTCCCCTTTTCAATATCTTACTCAGTATTTTAACGAGAAACAAATAGATGATTGAAAATGAAGTATTTAAAGTTATTATCTAATCAATTATGTGTTTGCATCATTTTTATCGTATATATATATGAATTGATACCCATGGACGGAAAATTCACAAAAACGTGGAAAACGGCAAAATATTGCCTAATTCGATGATATTTTGTTTAAATCACATGAAGGAAAAGGAGATGATAAACGTTAAAATATTGCTAAATTCGATGATTTTTCGTACGAAACAAAATGCAAGAAAACTTGCTTAAAATTCAATATTATGCGAAATTCTGGGATTTGAAGGCCAAATCACATATCGTGATACTACATGAAATAGTATCGAAATATTGGTAAAAATGAATATATTTACGTAATATCAAACTACATGAAAAACGTGAAAAAAGTCACTATATAATCATATTTGAGGATTTTAACTTCAAATTATTGAGCGAGGTTTCGTATTATTTAGTTCCAAGAAAAGACATATGACAATGTTGTTTCCAATACAAATGATAAAAAACTATGTGTTTTCATTAGAATTAACTATAATGTTATTGATTTTCCGTTTATATTAACGAGGGAAGATGTACACGTAAAACCGCTCTAATCCGGCTGAAACGTCGATATATGCAATAAAAACCGAACTTCTCCCCTTTTCAATATCTTACTCAGTATTTTAACGAGAAACAAATAGATGATTGAAAATGAAGTATTTATGGTTATTATCTAATCAATTATGTGTTTGCATCATTTTTATCGTATATATATGAATTAATACCCTTGGACTGAAAATTCACAAAAACGTGGAAAACGGCAAAATATTGCCTAATTCGATGATATTTTGTTTAAATCACATAAAGGAAAAGGGGATGATAAACGTCAAAATATTGCTAAATTCGATGATTTTTCGTACGAAACAAAATGCAAGAAAACTTGCTTAAAATGCAATATTTTGCGAAATTTTGAGATTTCAAAGCCAAATCACATATCGTGATACTACATGAAATAGTATTGAAATATTGGTAAAAATGAATATATTTACGTAATATCAAACTACATGAAAATCGTGAAAAAAGTCACTATTTAACCATATTTGAGGATTATAACTTAGAATCATAGAGCGAGGTTTCGTATTATTTAGATCCAAGAAAAGACATATGACAATGTTGTTTCCAATACAAATGATAATTTGATGATATTTTGTTTAAATCAAATGAAGGAAAAGGGGATGATAAACGTCAAATATTGCTAAATTCGATGATTTTTCGTACGAAACAAAATGCAAGAAAACTTGCTTAAAATACAATATTTTGCGAAATTCTGAGATTTCAAGGCCAAATCACATATCGTGATACTATATGAAATAGTATCGAAATATTGGTAAAAATGAATATATTTACGTAATATCAAACTACATAAAAATCGTGAAAAAAGTCACTATATAACCATATTTGAGGATTTTAACTTCAAATCATAGAGCGAGGTTTCGTATTATTTAGTTCCAAGAAAAGACATATGACAATGTTGTTTCCAATACAAATGATAAAAAACAATGTGTTTTCATTAGAATTAACTATAATGTTATTGATTTTCCGTTTATATTAACGAGGGAAGATGTACACGTAAAACCTCTCTAATCCGGCTGAAACGTCGATATATGCAATGAAAACCGAACTTCTCCCCTTTTCAATATCTTACTCAGTATTTTAACGAGAAACAAATAGATGATTGAAAATGAAGTATTTATGGTCATTATCTAATCAATTATGTGTTTGCATCATTTTTATCGTATATATATGAATTAATACCCATGGACTGAAAATTCACAAAAACGTGGAAAACGGCAAAATATTGCCTAATTCGATGATATTTTGTTTAAATCACATGAAGGAAAAGGCGATGAAAAACGTCAAAATATTGCTAAATTCGATAATTTTTCGTACGAAACAAAATGCAAGAAAACTTGCTTAAAATGCAATACTATGCGAAATTCTGGGATTTGAAGGCCAAATCACATATCGTGATACAACATGAAATAGTATCGAAATATTGGTAAAAATGAATATATTTACGTAATATCAAACTACATGAAAAACGTGAAAAAAGTCACTATATAACCATATTTGAGGATTTTAACTTCAAATCATAGAGCGAGGTTTCGTATTATTTAGTTCCAAGAAAAGACATATGACAATGTTGTTTCCAATACAAATGATAAAAAACAATGTGTTTTCATTAGAATTAACTATAATGTTATTGATTTTCCGTTTATATTAACGAGGGAAGATGTACATGTAAAACCGCTCTATTCCGGCTGAAACGTCGATATATGCAATGAAAACCGAACTTCTCCCCTTTTCAATATCTTACTCAGTATTTTAACGAGAAACAAATAGATGATCGAAAATGAAGTATTTATGGTTATTATCTAATCAATTATGTGTTTGCATCATTTTTATCGTATATATATGAATTAATACCCATGGACTGAAAATTCACAAAAACGTGGAAAACGGCAAAATATTGCCTAATTCTATGATATTTTGTTTAAATCACATGAAGGAAAAGGGGATGATAAACGTCAAAATATTGCTAAATTCGATGATTTTTCGTACGAAACAAAATGCAAGAAAACTTGCTTAAAATGCAATATTATGCAAAATTTTGAGATTTCAAAGCCAAATCACATATCGTGATACTACGTGAAATAGTATGGAAATATTGGTAAAAATGAATATATTTACGTAATATCAAACTACATGAAAATCGTGAAAAAAGTCACTATTTAACCATATTTGAGGATTTTAACTTAGAATCATAGAGCGAGGTTTCGTATTATTTAGATCTAAGAAAAGACATATGACAATGTTGTTTCCAATACAAATGATAAAAATCAATGTGTTTTCATTAGAATTAACTAAAATGTTCTTGATTTTCCGTTTATATTACTGATGGAAGATGTACACGTAAAACCGCTCTATTCCGGCTGAAACGTCGATATATGCAATAAAAACAGAACTTCTCCCCTTTTCAATATCTTACTCAGTATTTTAACGAGAAACAAATAGATGATTGAAAATGAAGTATTTAAAGTTATTATCTAATTAATTATGTGTTTGCATCATTTTTATCGTATATATATATATGAATTATTTCCCATGGACGGAAAATTCACAAAAACGTGGAAAACGGCAAAATATTGCCTAATTCGATGATATTTTGTTTAAATCACATGAAGGAAAAGGAGATGATAAACGTTAAAATATTGCTAAATTCGATGATTTTTCGTACGAAACAAAATGCAAGAAAACTTGCTTAAAATGCAATATTATGCGAAATTCTGGGATTTGAAGGCCAAATCACATATCGTGATACTACATGAAATAGTATCGAAATATTGGTAAAAATGAATATATTTACGTAATATCAAACTACATGAAAATCGTGAAAAAAGTCACTATTTAACCATATTTGAGGATTATAACTTAGAATCATAGAGCGAGGTTTCGTATTATTTAGATCCAAGAAAAGACATATAACAATGTTGTTTCCAACACAAATGATAAAAAACAATGTGTTTTCATTAGAAATAACTAAAATGTTTTTGATTTTCCGTTTATATTAACGAGGGAAGATGTATACGTAAAACCGCTCTAATCCGGCTGAAACGTCGATATATGCAATAAAAACCGAACTTCTCCCCTTTTCAATATCTTACTCAGTATTTTAACGAGAAACAAATAGATGATTGAAAATGAAGTATTTAAGGTTATTATCTAATCAATTATGTGTTTGCATCATTTTCATCGTATATATATGAATTAATACCCATGGACTGAAAATTCACAAAAACGTGGAAAACGGCAAAATATTGCCTAATTCGATGATATTTTGTTTATATCACATGAAGGAAAAGGGGATGATAAACGTCAAAATATTGCTAAAATCGATGATTTTTTGTACGAAACAAAATGCAAGACCAGTGAAACCAGCACAAACCAGTGAATCTGTACGATGGTACAACATGGTTGCAGCTGGCAATCCCAATCAGTATGGCCGAAGAGGAGGACGACGAGTGAGAGAATCTGTAATAGCGAGAATCCGTCTTGGATATAAATATCCATGGAGATTTGGAATGGAAACAACAGTTGATCAGCGAAGTTGCAGAATCTGTGGTGAGAGTGATGGACACCGCCTTGACCACTATCTACGTGAATGTGAACACCTGAGAGACATTAGGAATAACTGTAGAATAATAAACCCCACATTGTTTGAGTTAGGAAAACACTATTTGTCAAATATTGATACTGTTCTTAAAAGATTTCCCCATTTTGCACCCGCAAGATAACGTAAGCTTTTAAGGGTTGATAAATGTTAATCTTCTTGTTTGAGGAGCTGTTCACTTGAGACAGTTAAGCAAGTCCCAGCTGTGTCTGGGTACAAGTGACAGGATGAACAACCCAGCGGGTTTTCTTCCTATTGGGGAGTGTTGTACATTCTGCTATGGCGGTATGTTCACTCACAAGATGAGTGGCGCTGCCCAATAAACTCGCCCCTCGGGGCAAAAATTTAAAAAAAAAATTTAAAATGCAAGAAAACTTGTTTAAATGCAATATTATGCGAAATTTTGAGATTTCAAAGCCAAATCACATATCGTGATACTACGTGAAATAGTATCGAAATATTGGTAAAAAATGAATATATTTACGTAATATCAAACTACATGAAAATCGTGAAAAAAGTCACTATTTAACCATATTTGAGGATTATAACTTAGAATCATAGAGCGAGGTTTCGTATTATTTAGATCCAAGAAAAGACATATGACAATGTTGTTTCCAATACAAATGATAATTTGATGATATTTTGTTTAAATCAAATGAAGGAAAAGGGGATGATAAACGTCAAATATTGCTAAATTCGATGATTTTTCGTACGAAACAAAATGCAAGAAAACTTGCTTAAAATACAATATTTTGCGAAATTCTGAGATTTCAAGGCCAAATCACATATCGTGATACTACATGAAATAGCATCGAAATATTGGTAAAAATGAATATATTTACGTAATATCAAACTACATAAAAATCGTGAAAAAAGTCACTATATAACCATATTTGAGGATTTTAACTTCAAATCATAGAGCGAGGTTTCGTATTATTTAGTTCCAAGAAAAGACATATGACAATGTTGTTTCCAATACAAATGATAAAAAACAATGTGTTTTCATTAGAATTAACTATAATGTTATTGATTTTCCGTTTATATTAACGAGGGAAGATGTACACGTAAAACCTCTCTAATCCGGCTGAAACGTCGATATATGCAATGAAAACCGAACTTCTCCCCTTTTCAATATCTTACTCAGTATTTTAACGAGAAACAAATAGATGATTGAAAATGAAGTATTTATGGTCATTATCTAATCAATTATGTGTTTGCTTCATTTTTATCGTATATATATGAATTAATACCCATGGACTGAAAATTCACAAAAACGTGGAAAACGGCAAAATATTGCCTAATTCGATGATATTTTGTTTAAATCACATGAAGGAAAAGGGGATGAAAAACGTCAAAATATTGCTAAATTCGATAATTTTTCGTACGAAACAAAATGCAAGAAAACTTGCTTAAAATGCAATACTATGCGAAATTCTGGGATTTGAAGGCCAAATCACATATCGTGATACTACATGAAATAGTATCGAAATATTGGTAAAAATGAATATATTTACGTAATATCAAACTACATGAAAAACGTGAAAAAAGTCACTATATAACCATATTTGAGGATTTTAACTTCAAATCATAGAGCGAGGTTTCGTATTATTTAGTTCCAAGAAAAGACATATGACAATGTTGTTTCCAATACAAATGATAAAAAACAATGTGTTTTCATTAGAATTAACTATAATGTTATTGATTTTCCGTTTATATTAACGAGGGAAGATGTACATGTAAAACCGCTCTATTCCGGCTGAAACGTCGATATATGCAATGAAAACCGAACTTCTCCCCTTTTCAATATCTTACTCAGTATTTTAACGAGAAACAAATAGATGATCGAAAATGAAGTATTTATGGTTATTATCTAATCAATTATGTGTTTGCATCATTTTTATCGTATATATATGAATTAATACCCATGGACTGAAAATTCACAAAAACGTGGAAAACGGCAAAATATTGCCTAATTCTATGATATTTTGTTTAAATCACATGAAGGAAAAGGGGATGATAAACGTCAAAATATTGCTAAATTCGATGATTTTTCGTACGAAACAAAATGCAAGAAAACTTGCTTAAAATGCAATATTATGCAAAATTTTGAGATTTCAAAGCCAAATCACATATCGTGATACTACGTGAAATAGTATGGAAATATTGGTAAAAATGAATATATTTACGTAATATCAAACTACATGAAAATCGTGAAAAAAGTCACTATTTAACCATATTTGAGGATTATAACTTAGAATCATAGAGCGAGGTTTCGTATTATTTAGATCCAAGAAAAGACATATGACAATGTTGTTTCCAATACAAATGATAAAAAACAATGTGTTTTCATTAGAAATAACTAAAATGTTTTTGATTTTCCGTTTATATTAACGAGGGAAGATGTACACGTAAAACCGCTCTAATCCGGCTGAAACGTCGATATATGCAATAAAAACCGAACTTCTCCCCTTTTCAATATCTTACTCTGTATTTTAACGAGAAACAAATAGATGATTGAAAATGAAGTATTTAAGGTTATTATCTAATCAATTATGTGTTTGCATCATTTTTATCGTATATATATGAATTAATACCCATGGACTGAAAATTCACAAAAACGTGGAAAACGGCAAAATATTGCCTAATTCGATGATATTTTGTTTAAATGTTTAAATCAAATGAAGGAAAAGGGGATGATAAACGTCAAAATATTGCTAAATTCGATGATTTTTCGTACGAAACAAAATGCAAGAAAACTTGCTTAAAATGCAATATTATGCGAAATTCTGATATTTCATAGCCAAATAACATATCGTGATATTACATGAAATAGTATCGAAAAATTGGTAAAAATGAATATATTTACGTAATATCAAACTACATGAAAATCGTGAAAAAAGTCCCTATTTAACCATATTTGAGGATTTTAACTTAGAATCATAGAGCGAGGTTTCGTATTATTTAGATCCAAGAAAAGACATATGACAATGTTGTTTCCAATACAAATGATAAAAATCAATGTGTTTTCATTAGAATTAACTAAAATGTTCCTGATTTTCCGTTTATATTACTGATGGAAGATGTACACGTAAAACCGCTCTATTCCGGCTGAAACGTCGATATATGCAATAAAAACAGAACTTCTCCCCTTTTCAATATCTTACTCAGTATTTTAACGAGAAACAAATAGATGATTGAAAATGAAGTATTTAAAGTTATTATCTAATTAATTATGTGTTTGCATCATTTTTATCGTATATATATATATGAATTATTTCCCATGGACGGAAAATTCACAAAAACGTGGAAAACGGCAAAATATTGCCTAATTCGATGATATTTTGTTTAAATCACATGAAGGAAAAGGAGACGATAAACGTTAAAATATTGCTAAATTCGATGATTTTTCGTACGAAACAAAATGCAAGAAAACTTGCTTAAAATGCAATATTATGCGAAATTCTGGGATTTGAAGGCCAAATCACATATCGTGATACTACGTGAAATAGTATCGAAATATTGGTAAAAAATGAATATATTTTCGTAATATCAAACTACATGAAAATCGTGAAAAAAGTCACTATTTAACCATATTTGAGGATTATAACTTAGATTCATAGAGCGAGGTTTCGTATTATTTAGATCCAAGAAAAGACATATGACAATGTTGTTTCCAATACAAATGATAATTTGATGATATTTTGTTTAAATCAAATGAAGGAAAAGGGGATGATAAACGTCAAATATTGCTAAATTCGATGATTTTTCGTACGAAACAAAATGCAAGAAAACTTGCTTAAAATACAATATTTTGCGAAATTCTGAGATTTCAAGGCCAAATCACATATCGTGATACTACATGAAATAGTATCGAAATATTGGTAAAAATGAATATATTTACGTAATATCAAACTACATAAAAATCGTGAAAAAAGTCACTATTTAACCATATTTGAGGATTTTAACTTAGAATCATAGAGCGAGTTTCGTATTATTTAGATCCAAGAAAAGACATATGACAATGTTGTTTCCAATACAAATGATAAAAATCAATGTGTTTTCAATAGAATTAACTGAAATGTTCCTGATTTTCCGTTTATATTACTGATGGAAGATGTACACGTAAAACCGCTCTATTCCGGCTGAAACGTCGATATATGCAATAAAAACAGAATTTCTCCCCTTTTCAATATCTTACTCAGTATTTTAACGAGACACAAATAGATGATTGAAAATGAAGTATTTAAGGTAATTATCTAATCAATTATGTGTTTGCATCATTTTTATCGTATATATATATGAATAAACCCATGGACGGAAAATTCACAAAAAGGTGGAAAACGGCAAAATATTGCCTAATTCGATGATATTTTGTCTAAATCACATGAAGGAAAAGGAGATGATAAACGTTAAAATATTGCTAAATTCGATGATTTTTCGTACGAAACAAAATGCAAGAAAACTTGCTTAAAATGCAATATTATGCGAAATTCTGGGATTTGAAGGCCAAATCATATATCGTGATACTACATGAAATAGTATCGAAATATTGGTAAAAATGAATATATTTACGTAATATCAAACTACATGAAAACGTGAAAAAAGTCACTATAACCATATTTGAGGATTTTGACTTCAAATCATAGAGCGAGGTTTCGTATTATTTAGTTCCAAGAAAAGACATATGACAATGTTGTTTCCAATACAAATGATAAAAAACAATGTGTTTTCATTAGAATTAACTATGTTATTGATTTTCCGTTTATATTAACGAGGGAAGATGTACACGTAAGACCGCTCTAATCCGGCTGAAACGTTGATATATAAAAACCGAACTTCTCCCCTTTTCAATATCTTACTCAGTATTTTAACGAGAAACAAATAGATGATTGAAAATGAAGTATTTATGGTTATTATCTAATCAATTATGTGTTTGCATCATTTTTATCGTATATATATGAATTAATACCCATGGACTGAAAATTCACAAAAACGTGGAAAACGGCAAAATATTGCCTAATTCGATGATATTTTGTTTAAATCACATGAAGGAAAAGGGGATGATAAATGTCAAAATATTGCTAAATTCGATGATTTTTCGTACGAAACAATATGGAAGAAAACTTGCTTAAAATGCAATATTATGCGAAATTTTAAGATTTCAAAGCCATATCACATATCGTGATACTACGTGAAATAGTATTGAAATATTGGTAAAAATGAATATATTTACGTAATATCAAACTACATGAAAATCGTGAAAAAAGTCACTATTTAACCATATTTGAGGATTATAACTTAGAATCATAGAGCGAGGTTTCGTATTATTTAGATCCAAGAAAAGACATATGACAATGTTGTTTCCAATACAAATATAAAAAACAATGTGTTTTCATTAGAAATAACTAAAATGTTTTTGATTTTCCGTTTATATTAACGAGGGAAGATGTACACGTAAAACCGCTCTAATCCGGCTGAAACGTCGATATATGCAATAAAAACCGAACTTCTCCCCTTTTCAATATCTTACTCAGTATTTTAACGAGAAGCAAATAGATGATTGAAAATGAAGTATTTAAGGTTATTATCTAATCAATTATGTGTTTGCATCATTTTTATCGTATATATATATATATATATATGAATATATATATATACCCATGGACGGAAAATTCACAAAAACGTGGAAAACGGCAAAATATTGCCTAATTCGATGATATTTTGTTTAAATCACATGAAGGAAAAGGAGATGATAAACGTTAAAATATTGCTAAATTCGATGATTTTTCGTACGAAACAAAATGCAACAAAACTTGCTTAAAATGCAATATTATGCGAAATTCTGGGATTTGAAGGCCAAATCACATATCGTGATACTACATGAAATAGTATTGAAATATTGGTAAAAACGAATATATTTACGTAATATCAAACTACATGAAAATCGTGAAAAAAGTCACTATTTAACCATATTTGAGGATTATAACTTAGAATCATAGAGCGAGGTTTCGTATTATTTAGATCCAAGAAAAGACATATGACAATGTTGTTTCCTATACAAATGATAAAAAACAATGTGTTTTCATTAGAAATAACTAAAATGTTTTTAATTTTCCGTTTATATTAACGAGGGAATATGTACACGTAAAACCGCTCTAATCTGGCTGAAACGTTGATATATGCAATAAAAACCGAACTTCTCCCCTTTTCAATATCTTACTCAGTATTTTAACGAGAAACAAATAGATGATTGAAAATGAAGTATTTAAGGTTATTATCTAATCAATTATGTGTTTGCATCATTTTTATCGTATATATATATGAATTAATACCCATGGACGGAAAATTCACAAAAACGTGGAAAACGGCAAAATATTGCCTAATTCGATGATATTTTGTTTAAATCACATGAAGGAAAAGGAGATGATAAACGTTAAAATATTGCTAAATTCGATGATTTTTCGTACGAAACAAAATGCAAGAAAACTTGCTTAAAATGCAATATTATGCGAAATTCTGGGATTTGAAGGCCAAATCACATATCGTGATACTACATGAAATAGTATCGAAATATTGGTAAAAATTAATATATTTACGTAATATCAAACTACATGAAAAACGTGAAAAAAGTCACTATATAACCATATTTGAGGATTTTGACTTCAAATCATAGAGCGAGGTTTCGTATTATTTAGTTCCAAGAAAAGACATATGACAATGTTGTTTCCAATACAAATGATAAAAAACAATGTGTTTTCATTAGAATTAACTATAATGTTATTGATTTTCCGTTTATATTAACGAGGGAAGATGTACACGTAAAACCGCTCTAATCCGGCTGAAACGTCGATATATGCAATAAAAACCGAACTTCTCCCCTTTTCAATATCTTACTCAGTATTTTAACGAGAAACAAATAGATGATTGAAAATGAAGTATTTATGGTTATTATCTAATCAATTATGTGTTTGCATCATTTTTATCGTATATATATGAATTAATACCCATGGACTGAAAATTCACAAAAACGTGGAAAACGGCAAAATATTGCCTAATTCGATGATATTTTGTTTAAATCACATGAAGGAAAAGGGGATGATAAACGTCAAAATATTGCTAAATTCGATGATTTTTCGTACGAAACAATATGGAAGAAAACTTGCTTAAAATGCAATATTATGCGAAATTTTGAGATTTCAAAGCCAAATCACATATCGTGATACTACGTGAAATAGTATTGAAATATTGGTAAAAATGAATATATTTACGTAATATCAAACTACATGAAAATCGTGAAAAAGTCACTATTTAACCATATTTGAGGATTATAACTTAGAATCATAGAGCGAGGTTTCGTATTATTTAGATCCAAGAAAAGACATATGACAATGTTGTTTCCAATACAAATATAAAAAACAATGTGTTTTCATTAGAAATAACTAAAATGTTTTTGATTTTCCGTTTATATTAACGAGGGAAGATGTACACGTAAAACCGCTCTAATCCGGCTGAAACGTCGATATATGCAATAAAAACCGAACTTCTCCCCTTTTCAATATCTTACTCAGTATTTTAACGAGAAGCAAATAGATGATTGAAAATGAAGTATTTAAGGTTATTATCTAATCAATTATGTGTTTGCATCATTTTTATCGTATATATATATATATATGAATATATATATATACCCATGGACGGAAAATTCACAAAATCGTGGAAAACGGCAAAATATTGCCTAATTCGATGATATTTTGTTTAAATTACATGAAGGAAAAGGAGATGATAAACGTTAAAATATTGCTAAATTCGATGATTTTTCGTACGAAACAAAATGCAACAAAACTTGCTTAAAATGCAATATTATGCGAAATTCTGGGATTTTAAGGCCAAATCATATATCGTGATACTACATGAAATAGTATCGAAATATTGGTAAAAATGAATATATTTACGTAATATCAAACTACATGAAAAACGTGAAAAAAGTCACCATATAACCATATTTGAGGATTTTAACTTCAAATCATAGAGCGAGGTTTCGTATTATTTAGTTCCAAGAAAAGACATATGACAATGTTTTTTCCAATACAAATGATAAAAAAACAATGTGTTTTCATTAGAATTAACTATAATGTTCTTGATTTTCCGTTTATATTAACGAGGGAAGATGTACACGTAAAACCGCTCTAATCCGGCTGAAACGTCGATATATGCAATGAAAACCGAACTTCTCCCCTTTTCAATATCTTACTCAGTATTTTAACGAGAAACAAATAGATGATTGAAAATGAAGTATTTATGGTTATTATCTAATCAATTATGTGTTTGCATCATTTTTATCGTATATATATGAATTAATACCCATGGACTGAAAATTCACAAAAACGTGGAAAACGGCAAAATATTGCCTAATTCGATGATATTTTGTTTAAATCACATGAAGGAAAAGGGGATGATAAACGTCAAAATATTGCTAAATTCGATGATTTTTCGTACGAAACAATATGCAAGAAAACTTGCTTAAAATGCAATATTATGCGAAATTTTGAGATTTCAAAGCCAAATCACATATCGTGATACTACGTGAAATAGTATCGAAATATTGGTAAAAATGAATATATTTACGTAATATCAAACTACATGAAAATCGTGAAAAAAGTCACTATTTAACCATATTTAAGGATTATAAC
This sequence comes from Procambarus clarkii, assembly GCF_040958095.1. NCBI lineage: Eukaryota > Metazoa > Arthropoda > Malacostraca > Decapoda > Cambaridae > Procambarus > Procambarus clarkii. The sequence goes on along the minus strand of NC_091221.1, from coordinate 26,769,479 downwards.
TTAGAATCATAGAGCGAGGTTTCGTATTATTTAGATCCAAGAAAAGACATATGACAATGTTGTTTCCAATACAAATGATAAAAAACAATGTGTTTTCATTAGAAATAACTAAAATGTTTTTGATTTTCCGTTTATATTAACGAGGGAAAATGTACACGTAAAACCGCTCTAATCCGGCTGAAACGTCGATATATGCAATAAAAACCGAACTTCTCCCCTTTTCAATATCTTACTTAGTATTTTAACGAGAAACAAATAGATGATTGAAAATGAAGTATTTAAGGTTATTATCTAATCAATTATGTGTTTGCATCATTTTTATCGTATATATATATATGAATTAATACCCATGGACGGAAAATTCACAAAAACGTGGAAAACGGCAAAATATTGCCTAATTCGATGATATTTTGTTTAAATCACATGAAGGAAAAGGAGATGATAAACGTTAAAATATTGCTAAATTCGATGATTTTTCGTACGAAACAAAATGCAACAAAACTTGCTTAAAATGCAATATTATGCGAAATTCTGGGATTTGAAGGCCAAATCACATATCGTGATACTACATGAAATAGTATCGAAATATTGGTAAAAACGAATATATTTACGTAATATCAAACTACATGAAAAGCGTGAAAAAAGTCACTGTATAACCATATTTGAGGATTTTAACTTCAAATCATAGAGCGAGGTTTCGTATTATTTAGTTCCAAGAAAAGACATATGACAATGTTGTTTCCAATACAAATGATAAAAAACAATGTGTTTTCATTAGAATTAACTATAATGTTCTTGATTTTCCGTTTATATTAACGAGGGAAGATGTACACGTAAAACCGCTCTAATCCGGCTGAAACGTCGATATATGCAATGAAAACCGAACTTCTTCCCTTTTCAATATCTTACTCTGTATTTTAACGAGAAACAAATAGATGATTGAAAATAAAGTATTTATGGTTATTATCTAATCAATTATGTTTTTGCATCATTTTTATCGTATATATATGAATTAATACCCATGGACTGAAAATTCACATAAACGTGGAAAACGGCAAAATATTGCCTAATTCGATGATATTTTGTTTAAATCACATGAAGGAAAAGGGGATGATAAACGTCAAAATATTGCTAAATTCGATGATTTTTCGTACGAAACAAAATGCAAGAAAACTTGCTTAAATGCAATATTATGCGAAATTTTGTGATTTCAAAGCCAAATCACATATCGTGATACTACGTGAAATAGTATCGAAATATTGGTAAAAATGAATATATTTACGTAATATCAAACTACATGAAAATCGTGAAAAAAGTCACTATTTAACCATATTTGAGGATTATAACTTAGAATCATAGAGCGAGGTTTCGTATTATTTAGATCCAAGAAAAGACATATGACAATGTTGTTTCCAATACAAATGATAAAAAACAATGTGTTTTCATTAGAAATAACTAAAATGTTTTTGATTTTCCGTCTATATTAACGAGGGAAGATGTACACGTAAAACCGCTCTAATTCGGCTGAAACGTCGATATATGCAATAAAAACCGAACTTCTCCCCTTTTCAATATCTTACTCTGTATTTTAACGAGAAACAAATAGATGATTGAAAATGAAGTATTTAAGGTTATTATCTAATCAATTATGTGTTTGCATCATTTTTATCGTATATATATGAATTAATACCCATGGACTGAAAATTCACAAAAACGTGGAAAACGGCAAAATATTGCCTAATTCGATGATATTTTGTTTAAATCAAATGAAGGAAAAGGGGATGATAAACGTCAAAATATTGCTAAATTCGATTATTTTTCGTACGAAACAAAATGCAAGAAAACTTGCTTAAATGCAATATTATGCGAAATTCTGAGATTTCAAGGCCAAATCACATATCGTGATACTACATGAAATAGAATCGAAATATTGGTAAAAATGAATATATTTACGTAATATCAAACTACATGAAAATCGTGAAAAAAGTCACTATTTAACCATATTTGAGGATTTTAACTTAGAATCATAGAGCGAGGTTTCGTATTATTTAGATCCAAGAAAAGACATATGACAATGTTGTTTCCAATACAAATGATAAAAATCAATGTGTTTTCAATAGAATTAACTAAAATGTTCCTGATTTTCCGTTTATATTACTGATGAAAGATGTACACGTAAAACCGCTCTGATCCGGCTGAAACGTCGATATATGCAATAAAAACAGAACTTCTCCCCTTTTCAATATCTTACTCAGTGTTTTAACGAGAAACAAATAGTTGATTGAAAATGAAGTATTTAAGGTTAATATCTGATCAATTATGTGTTTGCATCATTTTTATCGTATATATAATGAATTAATACCCATAGACTGAAAATTCACAAAAACGTGGAAAAACGGCAAAATATTGCCTAATTCGATGATATTTTGTTTAAATCAAATAACGGAAAAGGGAATGATAAACGTCAAAATATTGCTGAATTCGAAGATTTTTCGTACGAAACAAAATGCAAGAAAATTTGCTTAAAATGCAATATTATGCGAAATTCTGAGATTTCAAGACCAAATCACATATCGTGATACTACATGAAATAGTATCGAAATATTGGTAAAAATGATTATATTTACGTAATATCAAACTACATAAAAATCGTGAAAAAAGTCACTATTTAACCATATATGAGGATTTTAACTTAGAATCATAGAGCGAGGTTTCATATTATTTAGATTCAAGAAAAGACATATGACAATGTTGTTTCCAATACAAATGATAAAAATCAATGTGTTTTCAATAGAATTAACTAAAATGTTCCTGATTTTCCGTTTATATTACTGATGGAAGATGTTCACGTAAAACCGCTCTATTCCGGCTGAAACGTCGATATATGCAATAAAAACAGAACTTCTCCCCTTTTCAATATCTTAATCAGTATTTTAACGAGAAACAAATAGTTGATTGAAAATGAAGTAATTAAGGTTATTATCTAATCAATTATGTGTTAAAACATTTTTATCGTATATATAATGAATAGACTGAAAATTCACAAAAACGTGGAAAAACGGCAAAATATTGCCTAATTCGATGATATTTTGTTTAAATCACATGAAGGAAAAGGAGATGATAAACATTAAAATATTGCTAAATTCGATGATTTTTCGTACGAAACAAAATGCAAGAAAACTTGCTTAAAATGCAATATTATGCGAAATTCTGGGATTTGAAGGCTAAATCACATATCGTGATACTACATGAAATAGTATCGAAATATTGGTAAAAATGAATATATTTACGTAATATCAAACTACATGAAAAACGTGAAAAAAGTCTATATATAACCATATTTGAGGATTTTAACTTCAAATCATAGAGCGAGGTTTCGTATTATTTAGTTCCAAGAAAAGACATATGACAATGTTGTTTCCAATACAAATGATAAAAAACAATGTGTTTTCATTAGAAATAACTAAAATGTTTTTGATTGTAAGTTTATATTAACGAGGGAAGATGTACACGTAAAACCGCTCTAATCCGGCTGAAACGTCGATATATGCAATAAAAACCGAACTTCTCCCCTTTTCAATATCTTACTCAGTATTTTAACGAGAAACAAATAGATGATTGAAAATGAAGTATTTAAGGTTATTATCTAATCAATTATGTGTTTGCATCATTTTTATCGTATATATATATATATATATATATATATATATATATATATATGAATATATATATATACCCATGGACGGAAAATTCACAAAATCGTGGAAAACGGCAAAATATTGCCTAATTCGATGATATTTTGTTTAAATCACATGAAGGAAAAGGAGATGATAAACGTTAAAATATTGCTAAATTCGATGATTTTTCGTACGAAACAAAATGCAACAAAACTTGCTTAAAATGCAATATTATGCGAAATTCTGGGATTTGAAGGCCAAATCACATATCGTGATACTACATGAAATAGTATCGAAATATTGGTAAAAATGAATATATTTACGTAATATCAAACTACATGAAAAACGTGAAAAAAGTCACTGTATAACCATATTTGAGGATTTTAACTTCAAATCATAGAGCGAGGTTTCGTATTATTTAGTTCCAAGAAAAGACATATGACAATGTTGTTTCCAATACAAATGATAAAAAACAATGTGTTTTCATTAGAAATAACTAAAATGTTTTTGATTTTCCGTCTATATTAACGAGGGAAGATGTACACGTAAAACCGCTCTAATTCGGCTGAAACGTCGATATATGCAATAAAAACCGAACTTCTCCCCTTTTCAATATCTTACTCTTTATTTTAACGAGAAACAAATAGATGATTGAAAATGAAGTATTTAAGGTTATTATCTAATCAATTATGTGTTTGCATCATTTTTATCGTATATATATGAATTAATACCCATGGACTGAAAATTCACAAAAACGTGGAAAACGGCAAAATATTGCCTAATTCGATGATATTTTGTTTAAATCAAATGAAGGAAAAGGGGATGATAAACGTCAAAATATTGCTAAATTCGATTATTTTTCGTACGAAACAAAATGCAAGAAAACTTGCTTAAATGCAATATTATGCGAAATTCTGAGATTTCAAGGCCAAATCACATATCGTGATACTACATGAAATAGAATCGAAATATTGGTAAAGATGAATATATTTACGTAATATCAAACTACATGAAAATCGTGAAAAAAGTCACTATTTAACCATATTTGAGGATTATAACTTAGAATCATAGAGCGAGGTTTCGTATTATTTAGATCCAAGAAAAGACATATGACAATGTTGTTTCCAATACAAATGATAAAAATCAATGTGTTTTCATTAGAATTAACTAAAATGTTCCTGATTTTCCGTTTATATTACTGATGAAATATGTACACGTAAAACCGCTCTGATCCGGCTGAAACGTCGATATATGCAATAAAAACAGAACTTCTCCCCTTTTCAATATCTTACTCAGTGTTTTAACGAGAAACAAATAGTTGATTGAAAATGAAGTATTTAAGGTTAATATCTGATCAATTATGTGTTTGCATCATTTTTATCGTATATATAATGAATTAATACCCATAGACTGAAAATTCACAAAAACGTGGAAAAACGGCAAAATATTGCCTAATTCGATGATATTTTGTTTAAATCAAATAAAGGAAAAGGGAATGATAAACGTCAAAATATTGCTGAATTCGAAGATTTTTCGTACGAAACAAAATGCAAGAAAATTTGCTTAAAATGCAATATTATGCGAAATTCTGAGATTTCAAGACCAAATCACATATCGTGATACTACATGAAATAGTATCGAAATATTGGTAAAAATGATTATATTTACGTAATATCAAACTACATAAAAATCGTGAAAAAAGTCACTATTTAACCACATATGAGGATTTTAACTTAGAATCATAGAGCGAGGTTTCATATTATTTAGATCCAAGAAAAGACATATGACAATGTTGTTTCCAATACAAATGATAAAAATCAATGTGTTTTCAATAGAATTAACTAAAATGTTCCTGATTTTCCGTTTATATTACTGATGGAAGATGTTCACGTAAAACCGCTCTATTCCGGCTGAAACGTCGATATATGCAATAAAAACAGAACTTCTCCCCTTTTCAATATCATAATCAGTATTTTAACGAGAAACAAATAGTTGATTGAAAATGAAGTAATTAAGGTTATTATCTAATCAATTATGTGTTAAAACCTTTTTATCGTATATATAATGAATTAATACCCATAGACTGAAAATTCACAAAAACGTGGAAAAACGGCAAAATATTGCCTAATTCGATGATATTTTGTTTAAATCACATGAAGGAAAAGGAGATGATAAACGTTAAAATATTGCTAAATTCGATGATTTTTCGTACGAAACAAAATGCAACAAAACTTGCTTAAAATGCAATATTATGCGAAATTCTGGGATTTGAAGGCCAAATCACATATCGTGATACTACATGAAATAGTATTGAAATATTGGTAAAAACGAATATATTTACGTAATATCAAACTACATGAAAATCGTGAAAAAAGTCACTATTTAACCATATTTGAGGATTATAACTTAGAATCATAGAGCGAGGTTTCGTATTATTTAGATCCAAGAAAAGACATATGACAATGTTGTTTCCTATACAAATGATAAAAAACAATGTGTTTTCATTAGAAATAACTAAAATGTTTTTGATTTTCCGTTTATATTAACGAGGGAATATGTACACGTAAAACCGCTCTAATCTGGCTGAAACGTTGATATATGCAATAAAAACCGAACTTCTCCCCTTTTCAATATCTTACTCAGTATTTTAACGAGAAACAAATAGATGATTGAAAATGAAGTATTTAAGGTTATTATCTAATCAATTATGTGTTTGCATCATTTTTATCGTATATATATATATATGAATTAATACCCATGGACGGAAAATTCACAAAAACGTGGAAAACGGCAAAATATTGCCTAATTCGATGATATTTTGTTTAAATCACATGAAGGAAAAGGAGATGATAAACGTTAAAATATTGCTAAATTCGATGATTTTTCGTACGAAACAAAATGCAACAAAACTTGCTTAAAATGCAATATTATGCGAAATTCCGGGATTTGAAGGCCAAATCACATATCGTGATACTACATGAAATAGTATCGAAATATTGGTAAAAATGAATATATTTACGTAATATCAAACTAAATGAAAAACGTGAAAAAAGTCACTATATAACCATATTTGAGGATTTTAACTTCAAATCATAGAGCGAGGTTTCGTATTATTTAGTTCCAAGAAAAGACATATGACAATGTTGTTTCCAATACAAATGATAAAAAACAATGTGTTTTCATTAGAATTAACTATAATGTTCTTGATTTTCCGTTTATATTAACGAGGGAAGATGTACACGTAAAACCGCTCTAATCCGGCTGAAACGTCGATATATGCAATGAAAACCGAACTTCTCCCCTTTTCAATATCTTACTCAGTATTTTAACGAGAAACAAATAGTTGATTGAAAATGAAGTATTTAAGGTTAATATCTGATCAATTATGTGTTTGCATCATTTTTATCGTATATATAATGAATTAATACCCATAGACTGAAAATTCACAAAAACGTGGAAAAATGGCAAAATATTGCCTAATTCGATGATATTTTGTTTAAATCAAATAAAAGAAAAGGGAATGATAAACGTCAAAATATTGCTAAATTTGATGATTTTTCGTACGAAACAAAATGCAAGAAAACTTGCTTAAAATGCAATATTATGCGAAATTCTGATATTTCATGGCCAAATCACATATCGTGTTACTTCATGAAATAGTATCGAAAAATTGGTAAAAATGAATATATTTACGTAATATCACACTACATGAAAATCGTGAAAAAAGTCACTATTTAACCATATTTGAGGATTTTAACTTAGAATCATAGAGCGAGGTTTCGTATTATTTAGATCCAAGAAAAGACATATGACAATGTTGTTTCCAATACAAATGATAAAAATCAATGTGTTTTCATTAGAATTAACTAAAATGTTCCTGATTTTCCGTTTATATTACTGATGGAAGATGTACACGTAAAATCGCTCTATTCCGGCTGAAACGTCGATATATGCAATAAAAACAGAACTTCTCCCCTTTTCAATATCTTACTCAGTATTTTAACGAGAAACAAATAGATGATTGAAAATGAAGTATTTAAAGTTATTATCTAATCAATTATGTGTTTGCATCATTTTTATCGTATATATATATGAATTAATACCCATGGACGGAAAATTCACAAAAACGTGGAAAACGGCAAAATATTGCCTAATTCGATGATATTTTGTTTAAATCACATGAAGGAAAAGGAGATGATAAACGTTAAAATATTGCTAAATTCGATGATTTTTCGTACGAAACAAAATGCAAGAAAACTTGCTTAAAATGCAATATTATGCGAAATTCTGGGATTTGAAGGCCAAATCACATATCGTGATACTACATGAAATAGTATCGAAATATTGGTAAAAATGAATATATTTACGTAATATCAAACTACATGAAAAACGTGAAAAAAGTCACTATATAACCATATTTGAGGATTTTGACTTCAAATCATAGAGCGAGGTTTCGTATTATTTAGTTCCAAGAAAAGACATATGACAATGTTGTTTCCAATACAAATGATAAAAAACAATGTGTTTTCATTAGAATTAACTATAATGTTATTGATTTTCCGTTTATATTAACGAGGGAAGATGTACACGTAAAACCGCTCTAATCCGGCTGAAACGTCGATATATGCAATAAAAACCGAACTTCTCCCCCTTTTCAATATCTTACTCAGTATTTTAACGAGAAACAAATAGATGATTGAAAATGAAGTATTTATGGTTATTATCTAATCAATTATGTGTTTGCATCATTTTTATCGTATATATATGAATTAATACCCATGGACTGAAAATTCACAAAAACGTGGAAAACGGCAAAATATTGCCTAATTCGATGATATTTTGTTTAAATCACATGAAGGAAAAGGGGATGATAAACGTCAAAATATTGCTAAATTCGATGATTTTTCGTACGAAACAATATGGAAGAAAACTTGCTTAAAATGCAATATTATGCGAAATTTTGAGATTTCAAAGCCAAATCACATATCGTGATACTACGTGAAATAGTATTGAAATATTGGTAAAAATGAATATATTTACGTAATATCAAACTACATGAAAATCGTGAAAAAGTCACTATTTAACCATATTTGAGGATTATAACTTAGAATCATAGAGCGAGGTTTCGTATTATTTAGATCCAAGAAAAGACATATGACAATGTTGTTTCCAATACAAATATAAAAAACAATGTGTTTTCATTAGAAATAACTAAAATGTTTTTGATTTTCCGTTTATATTAACGAGGGAAGATGTACACGTAAAACCGCTCTAATCCGGCTGAAACGTCGATATATGCAATAAAAACAGAACTTCTCCCCTTTTCAATATCTTACTCAGTATTTTAACGAGAAGCAAATAGATGATTGAAAATGAAGTATTTAAGGTTATTATCTAATCAATTATGTGTTTGCATCATTTTTATCGTATATATATATATATATATATGAATATATATATATACCCATGGACGGAAAATTCACAAAATCGTGGAAAACGGCAAAATATTGCCTAATTCGATGATATTTTGTTTAAATCACATGAAGGAAAAGGAGATGATAAACGTTAAAATATTGCTAAATTCGATGATTTTTCGTACGAAACAAAATGCAACAAAACTTGCTTAAAATGCAATATTATGCGAAATTCTGGGATTTTAAGGCCAAATCATATATCGTGATACTACATGAAATAGTATCGAAATATTGGTAAAAATGAATATATTTACGTAATATCAAACTACATGAAAAACGTGAAAAAAGTCACTATATAACCATATTTGAGGATTTTAACTTCAAATCATAGAGCGAGGTTTCGTATTATTTAGTTCCAAGAAAAGACATATGACAATGTTTTTTCCAATACAAATGATAAAAAACAATGTGTTTTCATTAGAATTAACTATAATGTTCTTGATTTTCCGTTTATATTAACGAGGGAAGATGTACACGTAAAACCGCTCTAATCCGGCTGAAACGTCGATATATGCAATGAAAACCGAACTTCTCCCCTTTTCAATATCTTACTCAGTATTTTAACGAGAAACAAATAGATGATTGAAAATGAAGTATTTATGGTTATTATCTAATCAATTATGTGTTTGCATCATTTTTATCGTATATATATGAATTAATACCCATGGACTGAAAATTCACAAAAACGTGGAAAACGGCAAAATATTGCCTAATTCGATGATATTTTGTTTAAATCACATGAAGGAAAAGGGGATGATAAACGTCAAAATATTGCTAAATTCGATGATTTTTCGTACGAAACAAAATGCAAGAAAACTTGCTTAAAATGCAATATTAGGCGAAATTTTGAGATTTCAAAGCCAAATCACATATCGTGATACTACGTGAAATAGTATCGAAATATTGGTAAAAATGAATATATTTACGTAATATCAAACAACATGAAAATCGTGAAAAAAGTCACTATTTAACCATATTTGAGGATTATAACTTAGAATCATAGAGCGAGGTTTCGTATTATTTAGATCCAAGAAAAGACATATGACAATGTTGTTTCCAATACAAATGATAAAAAACAATGTGTTTTCATTAGAAATAACTAAAATGTTTTGATTTTCCGTTTATATTAACGAGGGAAAATGTACACGTAAAACCGCTCTAATCCGGCTGAAACGTCGATATATGCAATAAAAACCGAACTTCTCCCCTTTTCAATATCTTACTTAGTATTTTAACGAGAAACAAATAGATGATTGAAAATGAAGTATTTAAGGTTATTATCTAATCAATTATGTGTTTGCATCATTTTTATCGTATATATATATGAATTAATACCCATGGACGGAAAATTCACAAAAACGTGGAAAACGGCAAAATATTGCATAATTCGATGATATTTTGTTTAAATCACATGAAGGAAAAGGAGATGATAAACGTTAAAATATTGCTAAATTCGATGATTTTTCGTACGAAACAAAATGCAACAAAACTTGCTTAAAATGCAATATTATGCGAAATTCTGGGATTTGATGGCCAAATCACATATCGTGATACTACATGAAATAGTATCGAAATATTGGTAAAAACGAATATATTTACGTAATATCAAACTACATGAAAAACGTGAAAAAAGTCACTGTATAACCATATTTGAGGATTTTAACTTCAAATCATAGAGCGAGGTTTCGTATTATTTAGTTCCAAGAAAAGACATATGACAATGTTGTTTCCAATACAAATGATAAAAATCAATGTGTTTTCAATAGAATTAACTAAAATGTTCCTGATTTTCCGTTTATATTACTGATGGAAGATGTTCACGTAAAACCGCTCTATTCCGGCTGAAACGTCGATATATGCAATAAAAACAGAACTTCTCCCCTTTTCAATATCTTAATCAGTATTTTAACGAGAAACAAATAGTTGATTGAAAATGAAGTAATTAAGGTTATTATCTAATCAATTATGTGTTAAAACATTTTTATCGTATATATAATGAATAGACTGAAAATTCACAAAAACGTGGAAAAACGGCAAAATATTGCCTAATTCGATGATATTTTGTTTAAATCAAATAAAGGAAAAGGGAATGATAAACGTCAAAATATTGCTGAATTCGAAGATTTTTCGTACGAAACAAAATGCAAGAAAATTTGCTTAAAATGCAATATTATGCGAAATTCTGAGATTTCAAGACCAAATCACATATCGTGATACTACATGAAATAGTATCGAAATATTGGTAAAAATGATTATATTTACGTAATATCAAACTACATAAAAATCGTGAAAAAAGTCACTATTTAACCATATATGAGGATTTTAACTTAGAATCATAGAGCGAGGTTTCGTATTATTTAGATCCAAGAAAAGACATATGACAATGTTGTTTCCAATACAAATGATAAAAATCAATGTGTTTTCAATAGAATTAACTAAAATGTTCCTGATTTTCCGTTTATATTACTGATGGAAGATGTTCACGTAAAACCGCTCTATTCCGGCTGAAACGTCGATATATGCAATAAAAACAGAACTTCTCCCCTTTTCAATATCTTAATCAGTATTTTAACGAGAAACAAATAGTTGATTGAAAATGAAGTAATTAAGGTTATTATCTAATCAATTATGTGTTAAAACATTTTTATCGTATATATAATGAATTAATACCCATAGACTGAAAATTCACAAAAACGTGGAAAAACGGCAAAATATTGCCTAATTCGATGATATTTTGTTTAAATCACATGAAGGAAAAGGAGATGATAAACGTTAAAATATTGTTAAATTCGATGATTTTTCGTACGAAACAAAATGCAAGAAAACTTGCTTAAAATGCAATATTATGCGAAATTCTGGGATTTGAAGGCCAAATCACATATCGTGATACTACATGAAATAGTATCGAAATATTGGTAAAAATGAATATATTTACGTAATATCAAACTACATGAAAAACGTGAAAAAAGTCACTATATAACCATATTTGAGGATTTTAACTTCAAATCATAGAGCGAGGTTTCGTATTATTTAGTTCCAAGAAAAGACATATGACAATGTTGTTTCCAATACAAATGATAAAAAACAATGTGTTTTCATTAGAAATAACTAAAATGTTTTTGATTTTCCGTTTATATTAACGAGGGAAGATGTACACGTAAAACCGCTCTAATCCGGCTGAAACGTCGATATATGCAATAAAAACCGAACTTCTCCCCTTTTCAATATCTTACTCAGTATTTTAACGAGAAACAAATAGATGATTGAAAATGAAGTATTTAAGGTTATTATCTAATCAATTATGTGTTTGCATCATTTTTATCGTATATATATATATGAATTATTACCCATGGACGGAAAATTCACAAAAACGTGGAAAACGGCAAAATATTGCCTAATTCGATGATATTTTGTTTAAATCACATGAAGGAAAAGGAGATGATAAACGTTAAAATATTGCTAAATTCGATGATTTTTCGTACGAAACAAAATGCAACAAAACTTGCTTAAAATGCAATATTATGCGAAATTCTGGGATTTGAAGGCCAAATCACATATCGTGATACTACATGAAATAGTATCGAAATATTGGTAAAAATGAATATATTTACGTAATATCAAACTACATGAAAAACGTGAAAAAAGTCACTATATAACCATATTTGAGGATTTTAACTTCAAATCATAGAGCGAGGTTTCGTATTATTTAGATCCAAGAAAAGACATATAACAATGTTGTTTCCAATACAAATGATAAAAATCAATGTGTTTTCATTAGAATTAACTAAAATGTTCCTGATTTTCCGTTTATATTACTGATGGAAGATGTACACGTAAAACCGCTCTATTCCGGCTGAAACGTCGATATATGCAATAAAAACAGAACTTCTCCCCTGTTCAATATCTTACTCAGTATTTTAACGAGAAACAAATTGTTGATTGAAAATGAAGTATTTAAGGTTATTATCTACTCAATTATGTGTTTGCATCCTTTTTATCGTATATATAATGAATTAACACCCATAGACTGAAAATTCACAAAAACGTGGAAAAACGTCAAAATATTGCCTAATTCGATTATATTTTGTTTAAATCAAATAAAGGAAAAGAAGATGATGAACGTCAAAATATTGCTAAATTCGATGATTTTTCGTACGAAACAAAATGCAAGAAAACTTGCTTAAAATGCAATATTATGCGAAATTCTGAGATTTGAAGGCCAAATCACATATCGTGATACTACATGAAATAGTATCGAAATATTGGTAAAAATGAATATATTTACGTAATATCAAACTACATGAAAAACGTGAAAAAAGTCACTGTATAACCATATTTGAGGATTTTAACTTCAAATCATAGAGCGAGGTTTCGTATTATTTAGTTCCAAGAAAAGACATATGACAATGTTGTTTCCAATACAAATGATAAAAAACAATGTGTTTTCATTAGAAATAACTAAAATGTTTTTGATTTTCCGTCTATATTAACGAGGGAAGATGTACACGTAAAACCGCTCTAATTCGGCTGAAACGTCGATATATGCAATAAAAACCGAACTTCTCCCCTTTTCAATATCTTACTCTTTATTTTAACGAGAAACAAATAGATGATTGAAAATGAAGTATTTAAGGTTATTATCTAATCAATTATGTGTTTGCATCATTTTTATCGTATATATATGAATTAATACCCATGGACTGAAAATTCACAAAAACGTGGAAAACGGCAAAATATTGCCTAATTCGATGATATTTTGTTTAAATCAAATGAAGGAAAAGGGGATGATAAACGTCAAAATATTGCTAAATTCGATTATTTTTCGTACGAAACAAAATGCAAGAAAACTTGCTTAAATGCAATATTATGCGAAATTCTGAGATTTCAAGGCCAAATCACATATCGTGATACTACATGAAATAGAATCGAAATATTGGTAAAGATGAATATATTTACGTAATATCAAACTACATGAAAATCGTGAAAAAAGTCACTATTTAACCATATTTGAGGATTATAACTTAGAATCATAGAGCGAGGTTTCGTATTATTTAGATCCAAGAAAAGACATATGACAATGTTGTTTCCAATACAAATGATAAAAATCAATGTGTTTTCATTAGAATTAACTAAAATGTTCCTGATTTTCCGTTTATATTACTGATGAAATATGTACACGTAAAACCGCTCTGATCCGGCTGAAACGTCGATATATGCAATAAAAACAGAACTTCTCCCCTTTTCAATATCTTACTCAGTGTTTTAACGAGAAACAAATAGTTGATTGAAAATGAAGTATTTAAGGTTAATATCTGATCAATTATGTGTTTGCATCATTTTTATCGTATATATAATGAATTAATACCCATAGACTGAAAATTCACAAAAACGTGGAAAAACGGCAAAATATTGCCTAATTCGATGATATTTTGTTTAAATCAAATAAAGGAAAAGGGAATGATAAACGTCAAAATATTGCTGAATTCGAAGATTTTTCGTACGAAACAAAATGCAAGAAAATTTGCTTAAAATGCAATATTATGCGAAATTCTGAGATTTCAAGACCAAATCACATATCGTGATACTACATGAAATAGTATCGAAATATTGGTAAAAATGATTATATTTACGTAATATCAAACTACATAAAAATCGTGAAAAAAGTCACTATTTAACCACATATTGAGGATTTTAACTTAGAATCATAGAGCGAGGTTTCGTATTATTTAGATCCAAGAAAAGACATATGACAATGTTGTTTCCAATACAAATGATAAAAATCAATGTGTTTTCAATAGAATTAACTAAAATGTTCCTGATTTTCCGTTTATATTACTGATGGAAGATGTTCACGTAAAACCGCTCTATTCCGGCTGAAACGTCGATATATGCAATAAAAACAGAACTTCTCCCCTTTTCAATATCATAATCAGTATTTTAACGAGAAACAAATAGTTGATTGAAAATGAAGTAATTAAGGTTATTATCTAATCAATTATGTGTTAAAACATTTTTATCGTATATATAATGAATTAATACCCATAGACTGAAAATTCACAAAAACGTGGAAAAACGGCAAAATATTGCCTAATTCGATGATATTTTGTTTAAATCACATGAAGGAAAAGGAGATGATAAACGTTAAAATATTGCTAAATTCGATGATTTTTCGTACGAAACAAAATGCAACAAAACTTGCTTAAAATGCAATATTATGCGAAATTCTGGGATTTGAAGGCCAAATCACATATCGTGATACTACATGAAATAGTATTGAAATATTGGTAAAAACGAATATATTTACGTAATATCAAACTACATGAAAATCGTGAAAAAAGTCACTATTTAACCATATTTGAGGATTATAACTTAGAATCATAGAGCGAGGTTTCGTATTATTTAGATCCAAGAAAAGACATATGACAATGTTGTTTCCTATACAAATGATAAAAAACAATGTGTTTTCATTAGAAATAACTAAAATGTTTTTGATTTTCCGTTTATATTAACGAGGGAATATGTACACGTAAAACCGCTCTAATCTGGCTGAAACGTTGATATATGCAATAAAAACCGAACTTCTCCCCTTTTCAATATCTTACTCAGTATTTTAACGAGAAACAAATAGATGATTGAAAATGAAGTATTTAAGGTTATTATCTAATCAATTATGTGTTTGCATCATTTTTATCGTATATATATATATATGAATTAATACCCATGGACGGAAAATTCACAAAAACGTGGAAAACGGCAAAATATTGCCTAATTCGATGATATTTTGTTTAAATCACATGAAGGAAAAGGAGATGATAAACGTTAAAATATTGCTAAATTCGATGATTTTTCGTACGAAACAAAATGCAACAAAACTTGCTTAAAATGCAATATTATGCGAAATTCTGGGATTTGAAGGCCAAATCACATATCGTGATACTACATGAAATAGTATCGAAATATTGGTAAAAATGAATATATTTACGTAATATCAAACTAAATGAAAAACGTGAAAAAAGTCACTATATAACCATATTTGAGGATTTTAACTTCAAATCATAGAGCGAGGTTTCGTATTATTTAGTTCCAAGAAAAGACATATGACAATGTTGTTTCCAATACAAATGATAAAAAACAATGTGTTTTCATTAGAATTAACTATAATGTTCTTGATTTTCCGTTTATATTAACGAGGGAAGATGTACACGTAAAACCGCTCTAATCCGGCTGAAACGTCGATATATGCAATGAAAACCGAACTTCTCCCCTTTTCAATATCTTACTCAGTATTTTAACGAGAAACAAATAGTTGATTGAAAATGAAGTATTTAAGGTTAATATCTGATCAATTATGTGTTTGCATCATTTTTATCGTATATATAATGAATTAATACCCATAGACTGAAAATTCACAAAAACGTGGAAAAATGGCAAAATATTGCCTAATTCGATGATATTTTGTTTAAATCAAATAAAAGAAAAGGGAATGATAAACGTCAAAATATTGCTAAATTCGATGATTTTTCGTACGAAACAAAATGCAAGAAAACTTGCTTAAAATGCAATATTATGCGAAATTCTGATATTTCATGGCCAAATCACATATCGTGTTACTTCATGAAATAGTATCGAAAAATTGGTAAAAATGAATATATTTACGTAATATCACACTACATGAAAATCGTGAAAAAAGTCACTATTTAACCATATTTGAGGATTTTAACTTAGAATCATAGAGCGAGGTTTCGTATTATTTAGATCCAAGAAAAGACATATGACAATGTTGTTTCCAATACAAATGATAAAAATCAATGTGTTTTCATTAGAATTAACTAAAATGTTCCTGATTTTCCGTTTATATTACTGATGGAAGATGTACACGTAAAATCGCTCTATTCCGGCTGAAACGTCGATATATGCAATAAAAACAGAACTTCTCCCCTTTTCAATATCTTACTCAGTATTTTAACGAGAAACAAATAGATGATTGAAAATGAAGTATTTAAAGTTATTATCTAATCAATTATGTGTTTGCATCATTTTTATCGTATATATATATGAATTAATACCCATGGACGGAAAATTCACAAAAACGTGGAAAACGGCAAAATATTGCCTAATTCGATGATATTTTGTTTAAATCACATGAAGGAAATGGAGATGATAAACGTTAAAATATTGCTAAATTCGATGATTTTTCGTACGAAACAAAATGCAAGAAAACTTGCTTAAAATGCAATTTTATGCGAAATTCTGGGATTTGAAGGCCAAATCACATATCGTGATACTACATGAAATAGTATCGAAATATTGGTAAAAATGAATATATTTACGTAATATCAAACTACATGAAAAACGTGAAAAAAGTCACTATATAACCATATTTGAGGATTTTGACTTCAAATCATAGAGCGAGGTTTCGTATTATTTAGTTCCAAGAAAAGACATATGACAATGTTGTTTCCAATACAAATGATAAAAAACAATGTGTTTTCATTAGAATTAACTATAATGTTATTGATTTTCCGTTTATATTAACGAGGGAAGATGTACACGTAAAACCGCTCTAATCCGGCTGAAACGTCGATATATGCAATAAAAACCGAACTTCTCCCCCTTTTCAATATCTTACTCAGTATTTTAACGAGAAACAAATAGATGATTGAAAATGAAGTATTTATGGTTATTATCTAATCAATTATGTGTTTGCATCATTTTTATCGTATATATATGAATTAATTCCCATGGACTGAAAATTCACAAAAACGTGGAAAACGGCAAAATATTGCCTAATTCGATGATATTTTGTTTAAATCACATGAAGGAAAAGGGGATGATAAACGTCAAAATATTGCTAAATTCGATGATTTTTCGTACGAAACAATATGGAAGAAAACTTGCTTAAAATGCAATATTATGCGAAATTTTGAGATTTCAAAGCCAAATCACATATCGTGATACTACGTGAAATAGTATTGAAATATTGGTAAAAATGAATATATTTACGTAATATCAAACTACATGAAAATCGTGAAAAAGTCACTATTTAACCATATTTGAGGATTATAACTTAGAATCATAGAGCGAGGTTTCGTATTATTTAGATCCAAGAAAAGACATATGACAATGTTGTTTCCAATACAAATATAAAAAACAATGTGTTTTCATTAGAAATAACTAAAATGTTTTTGATTTTCCGTTTATATTAACGAGGGAAGATGTACACGTAAAACCGCTCTAATCCGGCTGAAACGTCGATATATGCAATAAAAACCGAACTTCTCCCCTTTTCAATATCTTACTCAGTATTTTAACGAGAAGCAAATAGATGATTGAAAATGAAGTATTTAAGGTTATTATCTAATCAATTATGTGTTTGCATCATTTTTATCGTATATATATATATATATATATATGTATATATATATAAACCCATGGACGGAAAATTCACAAAATCGTGGAAAACGGCAAAATATTGCCTAATTCGATTATATTTTGTTTAAATCACATGAAGGAAAAGGAGATGATAAACGTTAAAATATTGCTAAATTCGATGATTTTTCGTACGAAACAAAATGCAACAAAACTTGCTTAAAATGCAATATTATGCGAAATTCTGGGATTTTAAGGCCAAATCATATATCGTGATACTACATGAAATAGTATC
The DNA here is from genome assembly GCF_040958095.1 of Procambarus clarkii. Lineage (NCBI taxonomy): Eukaryota > Metazoa > Arthropoda > Malacostraca > Decapoda > Cambaridae > Procambarus > Procambarus clarkii. The sequence goes on along the minus strand of NC_091221.1, from coordinate 26,750,664 downwards.
GAAATATTGGTAAAAATGAATATATTTACGTAATATCAAACTACATGAAAAACGTGAAAAAAGTCACTATATAACCATATTTGAGGATTTTAACTTCAAATCATAGAGCGAGGTTTCGTATTATTTAGTTCCAAGAAAAGACATATGACAATGTTTTTTCCAATACAAATGATAAAAAACAATGTGTTTTCATTAGAATTAACTATAATGTTCTTGATTTTCCGTTTATATTAACGAGGGAAGATGTACACGTAAAACCGCTCTAATCCGGCTGAAACGTCGATATATGCAATGAAAACCGAACTTCTCCCCTTTTCAATATCTTACTCAGTATTTTAACGAGAAACAAATAGATGATTGAAAATGAAGTATTTATGGTTATTATCTAATCAATTATGTGTTTGCATCATTTTTATCGTATATATATGAATTAATACCCATGGACTGAAAATTCACAAAAACGTGGAAAACGGCAAAATATTGCCTAATTCGATGATATTTTGTTTAAATCACATGAAGGAAAAGGGGATGATAAACGTCAAAATATTGCTAAATTCGATGATTTTTCGTACGAAACAATATGCAAGAAAACTTGCTTAAAATGCAATATTAGGCGAAATTTTGAGATTTCAAAGCCAAATCACATATCGTGATACTACGTGAAATAGTATCGAAATATTGGTAAAAATGAATATATTTACGTAATATCAAACAACATGAAAATCGTGAAAAAAGTCACTATTTAACCATATTTGAGGATTATAACTTAGAATCATAGAGCGAGGTTTCGTATTATTTAGATCCAAGAAAAGACATATGACAATGTTGTTTCCAATACAAATGATAAAAAACAATGTGTTTTCATTAGAAATAACTAAAATGTTTTTGATTTTCCGTTTATATTAACGAGGGAAAATGTACACGTAAAACCGCTCTAATCCGGCTGAAACGTCGATATATGCAATAAAAACCGAACTTCTCCCCTTTTCAATATCTTACTTAGTATTTTAACGAGAAACAAATAGATGATTGAAAATGAAGTATTTAAGGTTATTATCTAATCAATTATGTGTTTGCATCATTTTTATCGTATATATATATATGAATTAATACCCATGGACGGAAAATTCACAAAAACGTGGAAAACGGCAAAATATTGCATAATTCGATGATATTTTGTTTAAATCACATGAAGGAAAAGGAGATGATAAACGTTAAAATATTGCTAAATTCGATGATTTTTCGTACGAAACAAAATGCAAGAAAACTTGCTTAAAATGCAATATTATGCGAAATTCTGAGATTTGAAGGCCAAATCACATATCGTGATACTACATGAAATAGTATCGAAATATTGGTAAAAATGAATATATTTACGTAATATCAAACTACATGAAAAACGTGAAAAAAGTCACTGTATAACCATATTTGAGGATTTTAACTTCAAATCATAGAGCGAGGTTTCGTATTATTTAGTTCCAAGAAAAGACATATGACAATGTTGTTTCCAATACAAATGATAAAAAACAATGTGTTTTCATTAGAAATAACTAAAATGTTTTTGATTTTCCGTCTATATTAACGAGGGAAGATGTACACGTAAAACCGCTCTAATTCGGCTGAAACGTCGATATATGCAATAAAAACCGAACTTCTCCCCTTTTCAATATCTTACTCTTTATTTTAACGAGAAACAAATAGATGATTGAAAATGAAGTATTTAAGGTTATTATCTAATCAATTATGTGTTTGCATCATTTTTATCGTATATATATGAATTAATACCCATGGACTGAAAATTCACAAAAACGTGGAAAACGGCAAAATATTGCCTAATTCGATGATATTTTGTTTAAATCAAATGAAGGAAAAGGGGATGATAAACGTCAAAATATTGCTAAATTCGATTATTTTTCGTACGAAACAAAATGCAAGAAAACTTGCTTAAATGCAATATTATGCGAAATTCTGAGATTTCAAGGCCAAATCACATATCGTGATACTACATGAAATAGAATCGAAATATTGGTAAAGATGAATATATTTACGTAATATCAAACTACATGAAAATCGTGAAAAAAGTCACTATTTAACCATATTTGAGGATTATAACTTAGAATCATAGAGCGAGGTTTCGTATTATTTAGATCCAAGAAAAGACATATGACAATGTTGTTTCCAATACAAATGATAAAAATCAATGTGTTTTCATTAGAATTAACTAAAATGTTCCTGATTTTCCGTTTATATTACTGATGAAATATGTACACGTAAAACCGCTCTGATCCGGCTGAAACGTCGATATATGCAATAAAAACAGAACTTCTCCCCTTTTCAATATCTTACTCAGTGTTTTAACGAGAAACAAATAGTTGATTGAAAATGAAGTATTTAAGGTTAATATCTGATCAATTATGTGTTTGCATCATTTTTATCGTATATATAATGAATTAATACCCATAGACTGAAAATTCACAAAAACGTGGAAAAACGGCAAAATATTGCCTAATTCGATGATATTTTGTTTAAATCAAATAAAGGAAAAGGGAATGATAAACGTCAAAATATTGCTGAATTCGAAGATTTTTCGTACGAAACAAAATGCAAGAAAATTTGCTTAAAATGCAATATTATGCGAAATTCTGAGATTTCAAGACCAAATCACATATCGTGATACTACATGAAATAGTATCGAAATATTGGTAAAAATGATTATATTTACGTAATATCAAACTACATAAAAATCGTGAAAAAAGTCACTATTTAACCACATATTGAGGATTTTAACTTAGAATCATAGAGCGAGGTTTCGTATTATTTAGATCCAAGAAAAGACATATGACAATGTTGTTTCCAATACAAATGATAAAAATCAATGTGTTTTCAATAGAATTAACTAAAATGTTCCTGATTTTCCGTTTATATTACTGATGGAAGATGTTCACGTAAAACCGCTCTATTCCGGCTGAAACGTCGATATATGCAATAAAAACAGAACTTCTCCCCTTTTCAATATCTTACTCAGTATTTTAACGAGAAACAAATAGATGATTGAAAATGAAGTATTTAAAGTTATTATCTAATCAATTATGTGTTTGCATCATTTTTATCGTATATATATATATGAATTAATACCCATGGACGGAAAATTCACAAAAACGTGGAAAACGGCAAAATATTGCCTAATTCGATGATATTTTGTTTAAATCACATGAAGGAAAAGGAGATGATAAACGTTAAAATATTGCTAAATTCGATGATTTTTCGTACGAAACAAAATGCAAGAAAACTTGCTTAAAATGCAATTTTATGCGAAATTCTGGGATTTGAAGGCCAAATCACATATCGTGATACTACATGAAATAGTATCGAAATATTGGTAAAAATGAATATATTTACGTAATATCAAACTACATGAAAAACGTGAAAAAAGTCACTATATAACCATATTTGAGGATTTTGACTTCAAATCATAGAGCGAGGTTTCGTATTATTTAGTTCCAAGAAAAGACATATGACAATGTTGTTTCCAATACAAATGATAAAAAACAATGTGTTTTCATTAGAATTAACTATAATGTTATTGATTTTCCGTTTATATTAACGAGGGAAGATGTACACGTAAAACCGCTCTAATCCGGCTGAAACGTCGATATATGCAATAAAAACCGAACTTCTCCCCCTTTTCAATATCTTACTCAGTATTTTAACGAGAAACAAATAGATGATTGAAAATGAAGTATTTATGGTTATTATCTAATCAATTATGTGTTTGCATCATTTTTATCGTATATATATATATGAATTAATTACCCATGGACTGAAAATTCACAAAAACGTGGAAAACGGCAAAATATTGCCTAATTCGATGATATTTTGTTTAAATCACATGAAGGAAAAGGAGATGATAAACGTCAAAATATTGCTAAATTCGATGATTTTTCGTACGAAACAATATGGAAGAAAACTTGCTTAAAATGCAATATTATGCGAAATTTTGAGATTTCAAAGGCCAAATCACATATCGTGATACTACGTGAAATAGTATTCGAAATATTGGTAAAAATGAATATATTTACGTAATATCAAACTACATGAAAATCGTGAAAAAGTCACTATTTAACCATATTTGAGGATTATAACTTAGAATCATAGAGCGAGGTTTCGTATTATTTAGATCCAAGAAAAGACATATGACAATGTTGTTTCCAATACAAATATAAAAAACAATGTGTTTTCATTAGAAATAACTAAAATGTTTTTGATTTTCCGTTTATATTAACGAGGGAAGATGTACACGTAAAACCGCTCTAATCCGGCTGAAACGTCGATATATGCAATAAAAACCGAACTTCTCCCCTTTTCAATATCTTACTCAGTATTTTAACGAGAAGCAAATAGATGATTGAAAATGAAGTATTTAAGGTTATTATCTAATCAATTATGTGTTTGCATCATTTTTATCGTATATATATATATATATATATATGAATATATATAACCCATGGACGGAAAATTCACAAAATCGTGGAAAACGGCAAAATATTGCCTAATTCGATTATATTTTGTTTAAATCACATGAAGGAAAAGGAGATGATAAACGTTAAAATATTGCTAAATTCGATGATTTTTCGTACGAAACAAAATGCAACAAAACTTGCTTAAAATGCAATATTATGCGAAATTCTGGGATTTTAAGGCCAAATCATATATCGTGATACTACATGAAATAGTATCGAAATATTGGTAAAAATGAATATATTTACGTAATATCAAACTACATGAAAAACGTGAAAAAAGTCACTATATAACCATATTTGAGGATTTTAACTTCAAATCATAGAGCGAGGTTTCGTATTATTTAGTTCCAAGAAAAGACATATGACAATGTTTTTTCCAATACAAATGATAAAAAACAATGTGTTTTCATTAGAATTAACTATAATGTTCTTGATTTTCCGTTTATATTAACGAGGGAAGATGTACACGTAAAACCGCTCTAATCCGGCTGAAACGTCGATATATGCAATGAAAACCGAACTTCTCCCCTTTTCAATATCTTACTCAGTATTTTAACGAGAAACAAATAGATGATTGAAAATGAAGTATTTATGGTTATTATCTAATCAATTATGTGTTTGCATCATTTTTATCGTATATATATATGAATTAATACCCATGGACTGAAAATTCACAAAAACGTGGAAAACGGCAAAATATTGCCTAATTCGATGATATTTTGTTTAAATCACATGAAGGAAAAGGGGATGATAAACGTCAAAATATTGCTAAATTCGATGATTTTTCGTACGAAACAATATGCAAGAAAACTTGCTTAAAATGCAATATTAGGCGAAATTTTGAGATTTCAAAGCCAAATCACATATCGTGATACTACGTGAAATAGTATCGAAATATTGGTAAAAATGAATATATTTACGTAATATCAAACTAACATGAAAATCGTGAAAAAAGTCACTATTTAACCATATTTGAGGATTATAACTTAGAATCATAGAGCGAGGTTTCGTATTATTTAGATCCAAGAAAAGACATATGACAATGTTGTTTCCAATACAAATGATAAAAAACAATGTGTTTTCATTAGAAATAACTAAAATGTTTTTGATTTTCCGTTTATATTAACGAGGGAAAATGTACACGTAAAACCGCTCTAATCCGGCTGAAACGTCGATATATGCAATAAAAACCGAACTTCTCCCCTTTTCAATATCTTACTTAGTATTTTAACGAGAAACAAATAGATGATTGAAAATGAAGTATTTAAGGTTATTATCTAATCAATTATGTGTTTGCATCATTTTTATCGTATATATATATGAATTAATACCCATAGGACTGAAAATTCACAAAAACGTGGAAAACGGCAAAATATTGCCTAATTCGATGATATTTTGTTTAAATCACATGAAGGAAAAGGAGATGATAAACGTTAAAATATTGCTAAATTCGATGATTTTTCGTACGAAACAAAATGCAAGAAAACTTGCTTAAAATGCAATATTATGCGAAATTCTGAGATTTGAAGGCCAAATCACATATCGTGATACTACATGAAATAGTATCGAAATATTGGTAAAAATGAATATATTTACGTAATATCAAACTACATGAAAAATCGTGAAAAAAGTCACTAGTATAACCATATTTGAGGATTTTAACTTCAGAATCATAGAGCGAGGTTTCGTATTATTTAGATTCCAAGAAAAGACATATGACAATGTTGTTTCCAATACAAATGATAAAAAATCAATGTGTTTTCATTAGAATTAACTAAAATGTTTCTGATTTTCCGTCTATATTAACTGATGGAAGATGTACACGTAAAACCGCTCTAATTCCGGCTGAAACGTCGATATATGCAATAAAAACCGAACTTCTCCCCTTTTCAATATCTTACTCATTATTTTAACGAGAAACAAATAGATGATTGAAAATGAAGTATTTAAGGTTATTATCTAATCAATTATGTGTTTGCATCATTTTTATCGTATATATATATGAATTAATACCCATGGACTGAAAATTCACAAAAACGTGGAAAACGGCAAAATATTGCCTAATTCGATGATATTTTGTTTAAATCAAATGAAGGAAAAGGGGATGATAAATGTCAAAATATTGCTAAATTCGATGATTTTTCGTACGAAACAAAATGCAAGAAAACTTGCTTAAAATGCAATATTATGCGAAATTCTGGGATTTGAAGGCCAAATCACATATCGTGATACTACATGAAATAGTATCGAAATATTGGTAAAAATGAATATATTTACGTAATATCAAACTACATGAAAATCGTGAAAAAAGTCACTATTTAACCATATTTGAGGATTATAACTTAGAATCATAGAGCGAGGTTTCGTATTATTTAGATCCAAGAAAAGACATATGACAATGTTGTTTCCTAATACAAATGATAAAAAACAATGTGTTTTCATTAGAAATTAACTAAAATGTTCTTGATTTTCCGTTTATATTAACGAGGGAAGATGTACACGTAAAACCGCTCTAATCCGGCTGAAACGTCGATATATGCAATGAAAAACCGAACTTCTCCCCTTTTCAATATCTTACTCAGTATTTTAACGAGAAACAAATAGATGATTGAAAATGAAGTATTTAAGGTTATTATCTAATCAATTATGTGTTTGCATCATTTTTATCGTATATATATATGAATTAATACCCATGGACTGAAAATTCACAAAAACGTGGAAAACGGCAAAATATTGCCTAATTCGATGATATTTTGTTTAAATCACATGAAGGAAAAGGAGATGATAAACGTTAAAATATTGCTAAATTCGATGATTTTTCGTACGAAACAATATGCAACAAAACTTGCTTAAAATGCAATATTATGCGAAATTCTGAGATTTGAAGGCCAAATCACATATCGTGATACTACATGAAATAGTATCGAAATATTGGTAAAAATGAATATATTTACGTAATATCAAACTACATGAAAATCGTGAAAAAAGTCACTATATTAACCATATTTGAGGATTTATAACTTCAGAATCATAGAGCGAGGTTTCGTATTATTTAGATTCCAAGAAAAGACATATGACAATGTTGTTTCCAATACAAATGATAAAAAACAATGTGTTTTCATTAGAATTAACTATAAATGTTCTTGATTTTCCGTTTATATTAACGAGGGAAGATGTACACGTAAAACCGCTCTAATCCGGCTGAAACGTCGATATATGCAATAAAAACCGAACTTCTCCCCTTTTCAATATCTTACTCAGTATTTTAACGAGAAACAAATAGATGATTGAAAATGAAGTATTTAAGGTTATTATCTAATCAATTATGTGTTTGCATCATTTTTATCGTATATATATGAATTAATACCCATAGGACTGAAAATTCACAAAAACGTAGGAAAACTGGCAAAATATTGCCTAATTCGATGATATTTTGTTTAAATCAAATAAAGGAAAATGGGATGATAAACGTCAAAATATTGCTAAATTCGATGATTTTTCGTACGAAACAAAATGCAAGAAAACTTGCTTAAAATGCAATATTATGCGAAATTCTGAGATTTCAAGGCCAAATCACATATCGTGATACTACATGAAATAGTAATCGAAATATTGGTAAAAATGAATATATTTACGTAATATCAAACTACATGAAAATCGTGAAAAAAGTCACTATTTAACCATATTTGAGGATTTATAACTTAGAATCATAGAGCGAGGTTTCGTATTATTTAGATCCAAGAAAAGACATATGACAATGTTGTTTCCAATACAAATGATAAAAATCAATGTGTTTTCATTAGAATTAACTATAATGTTCCTGATTTTCCGTTTATATTACTGAGGGAAGATGTACACGTAAAACCGCTCTAATTCCGGCTGAAACGTCGATATATGCAATGAAAACAGAACTTCTCCCCTTTTCAATATCTTACTCAGTATTTTAACGAGAAACAAATAGATTGATTGAAAATGAAGTATTTAAGGTTATTATCTAATCAATTATGTGTTTGCATCATTTTTATCGTATATATATGAATTAATACCCATGGACTGAAAATTCACATAAACGTGGAAAACGGCAAAATATTGCCTAATTCGATGATATTTTGTTTAAATCACATGAAGGAAAAGGAGATGATAAACGTCAAAATATTGCTAAATTCGATGATTTTTCGTACGAAACAATATGCAAGAAAACTTGCTTAAAATGCAATATTATGCGAAATTCTGAGATTTCAAAGGCCAAATCACATATCGTGATACTACATGAAATAGTATCGAAATATTGGTAAAAATGAATATATTTACGTAATATCAAACTACATGAAAATCGTGAAAAAAGTCACTATTTAACCATATTTGAGGATTATAACTTAGAATCATAGAGCGAGGTTTCGTATTATTTAGATCCAAGAAAAGACATGACAATGTTGTTTCCTATACAAATGATAAAAAACAATGTGTTTTCATTAGAAATAACTAAAATGTTTTTGATTTTCCGTTTATATTAACGAGGGAATATGTACACGTAAAACCGCTCTAATCTGGCTGAAACGTCGATATATGCAATAAAAACCGAACTTCTCCCCTTTTCAATATCTTACTCAGTATTTTAACGAGAAACAAATAGATGATTGAAAATGAAGTATTTAAGGTTATTATCTAATCAATTATGTGTTTGCATCATTTTTATCGTATATATATATATATATATATGAATTAATACCCATGGACGGAAAATTCACAAAAACGTGGAAAACGGCAAAATATTGCCTAATTCGATGATATTTTGTTTAAATCACATGAAGGAAAAGGAGATGATAAACGTTAAAATATTGCTAAATTCGATATTTTTTCGTACGAAACAAAATGCAAGAAAACTTGCTTAAAATGCAATATTATGCGAAATTCTGAGATTTGAAGGCCAAATCACATATCGTGATACTACATGAAATAGTATCGAAATATTGGTAAAAATGAATATATTTACGTAATATCAAACTACATGAAAAACGTGAAAAAAGTCACTATATAACCATATTTGAGGATTTTAACTTCAAATCATAGAGCGAGGTTTCGTATTATTTAGTTCCAAGAAAAGACATATGACAATGTTGTTTCCAATACAAATGATAAAAAACAATGTGTTTTCATTAGAATTAACTATAATGTTATTGATTTTCCGTTTATATTAACGAGGGAAGATGTACACGTAAAACCGCTCTAATCCGGCTGAAACGTCGATATATGCAATGAAAAACCGAACTTCTCCCCTTTTCAATATCTTACTCAGTATTTTAACGAGAAACAAATAGATTGATTGAAAATGAAGTATTTAAGGTTAATTATCTAATCAATTATGTGTTTGCATCATTTTTATCGTATATATAATGAATTAATACCCATAGACTGAAAATTCACAAAAACGTGGAAAAACGGCAAAATATTGCCTAATTCGATGATATTTTGTTTAAATCAAATAAAGGAAAAGGGAATGATAAACGTCAAAATATTGCTAAATTCGATGATTTTTCGTACGAAACAAAATGCAAGAAAACTTGCTTAAAATGCAATATTATGCGAAATTCTGATATTTCATGGCCAAATCACATATCGTGATTACTACATGAAATAGTATCGAAAATATTGGTAAAAATGAATATATTTACGTAATATCACACTACATGAAAATCGTGAAAAAAGTCACTATTTAACCATATTTGAGGATTTTAACTTAGAAGTCATAGAGCGAGGTTTCGTATTATTTAGATCCAAGAAAAGACATATGACAATGTTGTTTCCAATACAAATGATAAAAATCAATGTGTTTTCATTAGAATTAACTAAAATGTTCCTGATTTTCCGTTTATATTACTGATGGAAGATGTACACGTAAAACCGCTCTAATTCCGGCTGAAACGTCGATATATGCAATAAAAACAGAACTTCTCCCCTTTTCAATATCTTACTCAGTATTTTAACGAGAAACAAATAGATGATTGAAAATGAAGTATTTAAGGTTATTATCTAATCAATTATGTGTTTGCATCATTTTTATCGTATATATATATATATGAATTAATACCCATGGACGGAAAATTCACAAAAACGTGGAAAACGGCAAAATATTGCCTAATTCGATGATATTTTGTTTAAATCACATGAAGGAAAAGGAGATGATAAACGTTAAAATATTGCTAAATTCGATGATTTTTCGTACGAAACAAAATGCAACAAAACTTGCTTAAAATGCAATATTATGCGAAATTCTGGGATTTGAAGGCCAAATCACATATCGTGATACTACATGAAATAGTATCGAAATATTGGTAAAAATGAATATATTTACGTAATATCAAACTAAATGAAAAACGTGAAAAAAGTCACTATATAACCATATTTGAGGATTTTAACTTCAAATCATAGAGCGAGGTTTCGTATTATTTAGTTCCAAGAAAAGACATATGACAATGTTGTTTCCAATACAAATGATAAAAAACAATGTGTTTTCATTAGAATTAACTATAATGTTCTTGATTTTCCGTTTATATTAACGAGGGAAGATGTACACGTAAAACCGCTCTAATCCGGCTGAAACGTCGATATATGCAATGAAAACCGAACTTCTCCCCTTTTCAATATCTTACTCAGTATTTTAACGAGAAACAAATAGTTGATTGAAAATGAAGTATTTAAGGTTAATATCTGATCAATTATGTGTTTGCATCATTTTCATCGTATATATAATGAATTAATACCCATAGACTGAAAATTCACAAAAACGTGGAAAAATGGCAAAATATTGCCTAATTCGATGATATTTTGTTTAAATCAAATAAAGGAAAAGGGAATGATAAACGTCAAAATATTGCTAAATTCGATGATTTTTCGTACGAAACAAAATGCAAGAAAACTTGCTTAAAATGCAATATTATGCGAAATTCTGATATTTCATGGCCAAATCACATATCGTGTTACTACATGAAATAGTATCGAAAAATTGGTAAAAATGAATATATTTACGTAATATCACACTACATGAAAATCGTGAAAAAAGTCACTATTTAACCATATTTGAGGATTTTAACTTAGAATCATAGAGCGAGGTTTCGTATTATTTAGATCCAAGAAAAGACATATGACAATGTTGTTTCCAATACAAATGATAAAAATCAATGTGTTTTCATTAGAATTAACTAAAATGTTCCTGATTTTCCGTTTATATTACTGATGGAAGATGTACACGTAAAACCGCTCTATTCCGGCTGAAACGTCGATATATGCAATAAAAACAGAACTTCTCCCCTTTTCAATATCTTACTCAGTATTTTAACGAGAAACAAATAGATGATTGAAAATGAAGTATTTAGAGTTATTATCTAATCAATTATGTGTTTGCATCATTTTTATCGTATATATATATGAATTAATACCCATGGACGGAAAATTCACAAAAACGTGGAAAACGGCAAAATATTGCCTAATTCGATGATATTTTGTTTAAATCACATGAAGGAAAAGGAGATGATAAACGTTAAAATATTGCTAAATTCGATGATTTTTCGTACGAAACAAAATGCAAGAAAACTTGCTTAAAATGCAATATTATGCGAAATTCTGGAATTTGAAGGCCAAATCACATATCGTGATACTACATGAAATAGTATCGAAATATTGGTAAAAATGAATATATTTACGTAATATCAAACTACATGAAAAACGTGAAAAAAGTCACTATATAACCATATTTGATGATTTTGACTTCAAATCATAGAGCGAGGTTTCGTATTATTTAGTTCCAAGAAAAGACATATGACAATGTTGTTTCCAATACAAATGATAAAAAACAATGTGTTTTCATTAGAATTAACTATAATGTTATTGATTTTCCGTTTATATTAACGAGGGAAGATGTACACGTAAAACCGCTCTAATCCGGCTGAAACGTCGATATATGCAATAAAAACCGAACTTCTCCCCTTTTCAATATCTTACTCAGTATTTTAACGAGAAACAAATAGATGATTGAAAATGAAGTATTTATGGTTATTATCTAATCAATTATGTGTTTGCATCATTTTTATCGTATATATATGAATTAATACCCATGGACTGAAAATTCACAAAAACGTGGAAAACGGCAAAATATTGCCTAATTCGATGATATTTTGTTTAAATCACATGAAGGAAAAGGGGATGATAAACGTCAAAATATTGCTAAATTCGATGATTTTTCGTACGAAACAATATGGAAGAAAACTTGCTTAAAATGCAATATTATGCGAAATTTTGAGATTTCAAAGCCAAATCACATATCGTGATACTACGTGAAATAGTATTGAAATATTGGTAAAAATGAATATATTTACGTAATATCAAACTACATGAAAATCGTGAAAAAGTCACTATTTAACCATATTTGAGGATTATAACTTAGAATCATAGAGCGAGGTTTCGTATTATTTAGATCCAAGAAAAGACATATGACAATGTTGTTTCCAATACAAATATAAAAAACAATGTGTTTTCATTAGAAATAACTAAAATGTTTTTGATTTTCCGTTTATATTAACGAGGGAAGATGTACACGTAAAACCGCTCTAATCCGGCTGAAACGTCGATATATGCAATAAAAACCGAACTTCTCCCCTTTTCAATATCTTACTCAGTATTTTAACGAGAAGCAAATAGATGATTGAAAATGAAGTATTTAAGGTTATTATCTAATCAATTATGTGTTTGCATCATTTTTATCGTATATATATATATATATATATATATGAATATATATATAACCCATGGACGGAAAATTCACAAAATCGTGGAAAACGGCAAAATATTGCCTAATTCGATGATATTTTGTTTAAATTCATATGAAGGAAAAGGAGATGATAAACGTTAAAATATTGCTAAATTCGATGATTTTTCGTACGAAACAAAATGCAACAAAACTTGCTTAAAATGCAATATTATGCGAAATTCTGGGATTTTAAGGCCAAATCATATATCGTGATACTACATGAAATAGTATCGAAATATTGGTAAAAATGAATATATTTACGTAATATCAAACTACATGAAAAACGTGAAAAAAGTCACCTATATAACCATATTTGAGGATTTTAACTTCAAATCATAGAGCGAGGTTTCGTATTATTTAGTTCCAAGAAAAGACATATGACAATGTTTTTTCCAATACAAATGATAAAAAACAATGTGTTTTCATTAGAATTAACTATAATGTTCTTGATTTTCCGTTTATATTAACGAGGGAAGATGTACACGTAAAACCGCTCTAATCCGGCTGAAACGTCGATATATGCAATGAAAACCGAACTTCTCCCCTTTTCAATATCTTACTCAGTATTTTAACGAGAAACAAATAGATGATTGAAAATGAAGTATTTATGGTTATTATCTAATCAATTATGTGTTTGCATCATTTTTATCGTATATATATGAATTAATACCCATGGACTGAAAATTCACAAAAACGTGGAAAACGGCAAAATATTGCCTAATTCGATGATATTTTGTTTAAATCACATGAAGGAAAAGGGGATGATAAACGTCAAAATATTGCTAAATTCGATGATTTTTCGTACGAAACAATATGCAAGAAAACTTGCTTAAAATGCAATATTATGCGAAATTTTGAGATTTCAAAGCCAAATCACATATCGTGATACTACGTGAAATAGTATCGAAATATTGGTAAAAATGAATATATTTACGTAATATCAAACTACATGAAAATCGTGAAAAAAGTCACTATTTACCATATTTAAGGATTATAACTTAGAATCATAGAGCGAGGTTTCGTATTATTTAGATCCAAGAAAAGACATATGACAATGTTGTTTCCAATACAAATGATAAAAAACAATGTGTTTTCATTAGAAATAACTAAAATGTTTTTGATTTTCCGTTTATATTAACGAGGGAAAATGTACACGTAAAACCGCTCTAATCCGGCTGAAACGTCGATATATGCAATAAAAACCGAACTTCTCCCCTTTTCAATATCTTACTTAGTATTTTAACGAGAAACAAATAGATGATTGAAAATGAAGTATTTAAGGTTATTATCTAATCAATTATGTGTTTGCATCATTTTTATCGTATATATATATATGAATTAATACCCATGGACGGAAAATTCACAAAAACGTGGAAAACGGCAAAATATTGCCTAATTCGATGATATTTTGTTTAAATCACATGAAGGAAAAGGAGATGATAAACGTTAAAATATTGCTAAATTCGATGATTTTTCGTACGAAACAAAATGCAACAAAACTTGCTTAAAATGCAATATTATGCGAAATTCTGGGATTTGAAGGCCAAATCACATATCGTGATACTACATGAAATAGTATCGAAATATTGGTAAAAACGAATATATTTACGTAATATCAAACTACATGAAAAACGTGAAAAAAGTCACTGTATAACCATATTTGAGGATTTTAACTTCAAATCATAGAGCGAGGTTTCGTATTATTTAGTTCCAAGAAAAGACATATGACAATGTTGTTTCCAATACAAATGATAAAAATCAATGTGTTTTCAATAGAATTAACTAAAATGTTCCTGATTTTCCGTTTATATTACTGATGGAAGATGTTCACGTAAAACCGCTCTATTCCGGCTGAAACGTCGATATATGCAATAAAAACAGAACTTCTCCCCTTTTCAATATCTTAATCAGTATTTTAACGAGAAACAAATAGTTGATTGAAAATGAAATAATTAAGGTTATTATCTAATCAATTATGTGTTAAAACATTTTTATCGTATATATAATGAATAGACTGAAAATTCACAAAAACGTGGAAAAACGGCAAAATATTGCCTAATTCGATGATATTTTGTTTAAATCACATGAAGGAAAAGGAGATGATAAACATTAAAATATTGCTAAATTCGATGATTTTTCGTACGAAACAAAATGCAAGAAAACTTGCTTAAAATGCAATATTATGCGAAATTCTGGGATTTGAAGGCTAAATCACATATCGTGATACTACATGAAATAGTATCGAAATATTGGTAAAAATGAATATATTTACGTAATATCAAACTACATGAAAAACGTGAAAAAAGTCTATATATAACCATATTTGAGGATTTTAACTTCAAATCATAGAGCGAGGTTTCGAATTATTTAGTTCCAAGAAAAGACATATGACAATGTTGTTTCCAATACAAATGATAAAAAACAATGTGTTTTCATTAGAAATAACTAAAATGTTTTTGATTTTCCGTTTATATTAACGAGGGAAGATGTACACGTAAAACCGCTCTAATCCGGCTGAAACGTCGATATATGCAATAAAAACCGAACTTCTCCCCTTTTCAATATCTTACTCAGTATTTTAACGAGAAACAAATAGATGATTGAAAATGAAGTATTTAAGGTTATTATCTAATCAATTATGTGTTTGCATCATTTTTATCGTATATATAATGAATTAATACCCATAGACTGAAAATTCACAAAAACGTGGAAAAACGGCAAAATATTGCCTAATTCGGTGAAATTTTGTTTAAATCAAATAAAGGAAAAGGGATGATAAACGTCAAAATATTGCTAAATTCGATGATTTTTCGTACGAAACAAAATGCAAGAAAATTTGATTAAAATGCAATATTATGCGAAATTCTGAGATTTCAAGACCAAATCACATATCGTGATACTACATGAAATAGTATCGAAATATTGGTAAAAATGATTATATTTACGTAATATCAAACTACATGAAAAACGTGAAAAAAGTCACTATTTAACCATATTTGAGGATTTTAACTTAGAATCATAGAGCGAGGTTTCGTATTATTTAGATCCAAGAAAAGACATATGACAACGTTGTTTCCAATACAAATGATAAAAATCAATGTGTTTTCATTAGAATTAACTAAAATGTTCCTGATTTTCCGTTTATATTACTGATGGAAGATGTACACGTAAAACCGCTCTATTCCGGCTGAAACGTCGATATATGCAATAAAAACAGAACTTCTCCCCTTTTCAATATCTTACTCAGTATTTTAACGAGAAACAAATAGTTGATTGAAAATGAAGTATTTAAGGTTATTATCTGATCAATTATGTGTTTGCATCCTTTTTATCGTATATATAATGAATTAATACCCATAGACTGAAAATTCACAAAAACGTGGAAAAACGGCAAAATATTGCCTAATTCGATTATATTTTGTTTAAATCAAATAAAGGAAAAGGGGATGATAAACGTCAAAATATTGCTAAATTCAATGATTTTTCGTACGAAACAAAATGCAAGAAAACTTGCTTAAAATGCAATATTATGCGAAATTCTGAGATTTGAAGGCCAAATCACATATCGTGATACTACATGAAATAGTATCGAAATATTGGTAAAAATGAATATATTTACGTAATATCAAACTACATGAAAAACGTGAAAAAAGTCACTATATAACCATATTTGAGGATTTTAACTGAGAATCATAGAGCGAGGTTTCGTATTATTTAGATCCAAGAAAAGACATATGACAATGTTGTTTCCAATACAAATGATAAAAATCAATGTGTTTTCAATAGAATTAACTAAAATGTTCCTGATTTTCCGTTTATATTACTGATGGAAGATGTACACGTAAAACCGCTCTATTCCGGCTGAAACGTCGATATATGCAATAAAAACAGAACTTCTCCCCTTTTCAATATCTTACTCAGTATTTTAACGAGAAACAAATAGATGATTGAAAATGAAGTATTTAAGGTTATTATCTAATCAATTATGTGTTTGCATCATTTTTATCGTATATATATATATGAATTAATACCCATGGACGGAAAATTCACAAAAACGTGGAAAACGGCAAAATATTGCCTAATTCGATGATATTTTGTTTAAATCACATGAAGGAAAAGGAGATGATAAACGTTAAAATATTGCTAAATTCGATGATTTTTCGTACGAAACAAAATGCAACAAAACTTGCTTAAAATGCAATATTATGCGAAATTCTGGGATTTTAAGGCCAAATCATATATCGTGATACTACATGTAATAGTATCGAAATATTGGTAAAAATGAATATATTTACGTAATATCAAACTACATGAAAAACGTGAAAAAAGTCACTATATAACCATATTTGAGGATTTTAACTTCAAATCATAGAGCGAGGTTTCGTATTATTTAGTTCCAAGAAAAGACATATGACAATGTTTTTTCCAATACAAATGATAAAAAACAATGTGTTTTCATTAGAATTAACTATAATGTTCTTGATTTTCCGTTTATATTAACGAGGGAAGATGTACACGTAAAACCGCTCTAATCCGGCTGAAACGTCGATATATGCAATGAAAACCGAACTTCTCCCCTTTTCAATATCTTACTCAGTATTTTAACGAGAAACAAATAGATGATTGAAAATGAAGTATTTATGGTTATTATCTAATCAATTATGTGTTTGCATAATTTTTATCGTATATATATGAATTAATACCCATGGACTGAAAATTCACAAAAACGTGGAAAACGGCAAAATATTGCCTAATTCGATGATATTTTGTTTAAATCACATGAAGGAAAAGGGGATGATAAACGTCAAAATA
Source organism: Procambarus clarkii (assembly GCF_040958095.1). Classification (NCBI taxonomy): domain Eukaryota; kingdom Metazoa; phylum Arthropoda; class Malacostraca; order Decapoda; family Cambaridae; genus Procambarus; species Procambarus clarkii. The sequence goes on along the minus strand of NC_091221.1, from coordinate 26,732,529 downwards.
TTGCTAAATTCGATGATTTTTCGTACGAAACAATATGCAAGAAAACTTGCTTAAAATGCAATATTATGCGAAATTTTGAGATTTCAAAGCCAAATCACATATCGTGATACTACGTGAAATAGTATCGAAATATTGGTAAAAATGAATATATTTACGTAATATCAAACTACATGAAAATCGTGAAAAAAGTCACTATTTAACCATATTTGAGGATTATAACTTAGAATCATAGAGCGAGGTTTCGTATTATTTAGATCCAAGAAAAGACATATGACAATGTTGTTTCCAATACAAATGATAAAAAACAATGTGTTTTCATTAGAATTAACTATAATGTTCTTGATTTTCCGTTTATATTAACGAGGGAAGATGTACACGTAAAACCGCTCTAATCCGGCTGAAACGTCGATATATGCAATGAAAACCGAACTTCTTCCCTTTTCAATATCTTACTCTGTATTTTAACGAGAAACAAATAGATGATTGAAAATGAAGTATTTATGGTTATTATCTAATCAATTATGTTTTTGCATCATTTTTATCGTATATATATGAATTAATACCCATGGACTGAAAATTCACATAAACGTGGAAAACGGCAAAATATTGCCTAATTCGATGATATTTTGTTTAAATCACATGAAGGAAAAGGGGATGATAAACGTCAAAATATTGCTAAATTCGATGATTTTTCGTACGAAACAAAATGCAAGAAAACTTGCTTAAATGCAATATTATGCGAAATTTTGTGATTTCAAAGCCAAATCACATATCGTGATACTACGTGAAATAGTATCGAAATATTGGTAAAAATGAATATATTTACGTAATATCAAACTACATGAAAATCGTGAAAAAAGTCACTATTTAACCATATTTGAGGATTATAACTTAGAATCATAGAGCGAGGTTTCGTATTATTTAGATCCAAGAAAAGACATATGACAATGTTGTTTCCAATACAAATGATAAAAAACAATGTGTTTTCATTAGAAATGACTAAAATGTTTTTGATTTTCCGTCTATATTAACGAGGGAAGATGTACACGTAAAACCGCTCTAATTCGGCTGAAACGTCGATATATGCAATAAAAACCGAACTTCTCCCCTTTTCAATATCTTACTCTGTATTTTAACGAGAAACAAATAGATGATTGAAAATGAAGTATTTAAGGTTATTATCTAATCAATTATGTGTTTGCATCATTTTTATCGTATATATATGAATTAATACCCATGGACTGAAAATTCACAAAAACGTGGAAAACGGCAAAATATTGCCTAATTCGATGATATTTTGTTTAAATCAAATGAAGGAAAAGGGGATGATAAACGTCAAAATATTGCTAAATTCGATTATTTTTCGTACGAAACAAAATGCAAGAAAACTTGCTTAAATGCAATATTATGCGAAATTCTGAGATTTCAAGGCCAAATCACATATCGTGATACTACATGAAATAGAATCGAAATATTGGTAAAAATGAATATATTTACGTAATATCAAACTACATGAAAATCGTGAAAAAAGTCACTATTTAACCATATTTGAGGATTTTAACTTAGAATCATAGAGCGAGGTTTCGTATTATTTAGATCCAAGAAAAGACATATGACAATGTTGTTTCCAATACAAATGATAAAAATCAATGTGTTTTCAATAGAATTAACTAAAATGTTCCTGATTTTCCGTTTATATTACTGATGAAAGATGTACACGTAAAACCGCTCTGATCCGGCTGAAACGTCGATATATGCAATAAAAACAGAACTTCTCCCCTTTTCAATATCTTACTCAGTGTTTTAACGAGAAACAAATAGTTGATTGAAAATGAAGTATTTAAGGTTAATATCTGATCAATTATGTGTTTGCATCATTTTTATCGTATATATAATGAATTAATACCCATAGACTGAAAATTCACAAAAACGTGGAAAAACGGCAAAATATTGCCTAATTCGATGATATTTTGTTTAAATCAAATAACGGAAAAGGGAATGATAAACGTCAAAATATTGCTGAATTCGAAGATTTTTCGTACGAAACAAAATGCAAGAAAATTTGCTTAAAATGCAATATTATGCGAAATTCTGAGATTTCAAGACCAAATCACATATCGTGATACTACATGAAATAGTATCGAAATATTGGTAAAAATGATTATATTTACGTAATATCAAACTACATAAAAATCGTGAAAAAAGTCACTATTTAACCATATATGAGGATTTTAACTTAGAATCATAGAGCGAGGTTTCGTATTATTTAGATCCAAGAAAAGACATATGACAATGTTGTTTCCAATACAAATGATAAAAATCAATGTGTTTTCAATAGAATTAACTAAAATGTTCCTGATTTTCCGTTTATATTACTGATGGAAGATGTTCACGTAAAACCGCTCTATTCCGGCTGAAACGTCGATATATGCAATAAAAACAGAACTTCTCCCCTTTTCAATATCTTAATCAGTATTTTAACGAGAAACAAATAGTTGATTGAAAATGAAGTAATTAAGGTTATTATCTAATCAATTATGTGTTAAAACATTTTTATCGTATATATAATGAATAGACTGAAAATTCACAAAAACGTGGAAAAACGGCAAAATATTGCCTAATTCGATGATATTTTGTTTAAATCACATGAAGGAAAAGGAGATGATAAACATTAAAATATTGCTAAATTCGATGATTTTTCGTACGAAACAAAATGCAAGAAAACTTGCTTAAAATGCAATATTATGCGAAATTTTGAGATTTCAAAGCCAAATCACATATCGTGATACTACGTGAAATAGTATCGAAATATTGGTAAAAATGAATATATTTACGTAATATCAAACTACATGAAAATCGTGAAAAAAGTCACTATTTAACCATATTTGAGGATTATAACTTAGAATCATAGAGCGAGGTTTCGTATTATTTAGATCCAAGAAAAGACATATGACAATGTTGTTTCCAATACAAATGATAAAAATCAATGTGTTTTCATTAGAATTAACTAAAATGTTCCTGATTTTCCGTTTATATTACTGATGAAAGATGTACACGTAAAACCGCTCTGATCCGGCTGAAACGTCGATATATGCAATAAAAACAGAACTTCTCCCCTTTTCAATATCTTACTCAGTGTTTTAACGAGAAACAAATAGTTGATTGAAAATGAAGTATTTAAGGTTAATATCTGATCAATTATGTGTTTGCATCATTTTTATCGTATATATAATGAATTAATACCCATAGACTGAAAATTCACAAAAACGTGGAAAAACGGCAAAATATTGCCTCATTCGATGATATTTTGTTTAAATCAAATAAAGGAAAAGGGAATGATAAACGTCAAAATATTGCTGAATTCGAAGATTTTTCGTACGAAACAAAATGCAAGAAAATTTGCTTAAAATGCAATATTATGCGAAATTCTGAGATTTCAAGACCAAATCACATATCGTGATACTACATGAAATAGTATCGAAATATTGGTAAAAATGATTATATTTACGTAATATCAAACTACATAAAAATCGTGAAAACCATATATGAGGATTTTAACTTAGAATCATAGAGCGAGGTTTCGTATTATTTAGATCCAAGAAAAGACATATGACAATGTTGTTTCCAATACAAATGATAAAAATCAATGTGTTTTCAATAGAATTAACTAAAATGTTCCTGATTTTCCGTTTATATTACTGATGGAAGATGTTCACGTAAAACCGCTCTATTCCGGCTGAAACGTCGATATATGCAATAAAAACAGAACTTCTCCCCTTTTCAATATCTTAATCAGTATTTTAACGAGAAACAAATAGTTGATTGAAAATGAAGTAATTAAGGTTATTATCTAATCAATTATGTGTTAAAACATTTTTATCGTATATATAATGAATTAATACCCATAGACTGAAAATTCACAAAAACGTGGAAAAACGGCAAAATATTGCCTAATTCGATGATATTTTGTTTAAATCACATGAAGGAAAAGGAGATGATAAACGTTAAAATATTGCTAAATTCGATGATTTTTCGTACGAAACAAAATGCAACAAAACTTGCTTAAAATGCAATATTATGCGAAATTCTGGGATTTGAAGGCCAAATCACATATCGTGATACTACATGAAATAGTATTGAAATATTGGTAAAAACGAATATATTTACGTAATATCAAACTACATGAAAATCGTGAAAAAAGTCACTATTTAACCATATTTGAGGATTATAACTTAGAATCATAGAGCGAGGTTTCGTATTATTTAGATCCAAGAAAAGACATATGACAATGTTGTTTCCTATACAAATGATAAAAAACAATGTGTTTTCATTAGAAATAACTAAAATGTTTTTGATTTTCCGTTTATATTAACGAGGGAATATGTACACGTAAAACCGCTCTAATCTGGCTGAAACGTTGATATATGCAATAAAAACCGAACTTCTCCCCTTTTCAATATATTACTCAGTATTTTAACGAGAAACAAATAGATGATTGAAAATGAAGTATTTAAGGTTATTATCTAATCAATTATGTGTTTGCATCATTTTTATCGTATATATATATATATGAATTAATACCCATGGACGGAAAATTCACAAAAACGTGGAAAACGGCAAAATATTGCCTAATTCGATGATATTTTGTTTAAATCACATGAAGGAAAAGGAGATGATAAACGTTAAAATATTGCTAAATTCGATGATTTTTCGTACGAAACAAAATGCAACAAAACTTGCTTAAAATGCAATATTATGCGAAATTCTGGGATTTGAAGGCCAAATCACATATCGTGATACTACATGAAATAGTATCGAAATATTGGTAAAAATGAATATATTTACGTAATATCAAACTAAATGAAAAACGTGAAAAAAGTCACTATATAACCATATTTGAGGATTTTAACTTCAAATCATAGAGCGAGGTTTCGTATTATTTAGTTCCAAGAAAAGACATATGACAATGTTGTTTCCAATACAAATGATAAAAAACAATGTGTTTTCATTAGAATTAACTATAATGTTCTTGATTTTCCGTTTATATTAACGAGGGAAGATGTACACGTAAAACCGCTCTAATCCGGCTGAAACGTCGATATATGCAATGAAAACCGAACTTCTCCCCTTTTCAATATCTTACTCAGTATTTTAACGAGAAACAAATAGTTGATTGAAAATGAAGTATTTAAGGTTAATATCTGATCAATTATGTGTTTGCATCATTTTTATCGTATATATAATGAATTAATACCCATAGACTGAAAATTCACAAAAACGTGGAAAAATGGCAAAATATTGCCTAATTCGATGATATTTTGTTTAAATCAAATAAAGGAAAAGGGAATGATAAACGTTAAAATATTGCTAAATTCGATGATTTTTCGTACGAAACAAAATGCAAGAAAACTTGCTTAAAATGCAATATTATGCGAAATTCTGGGATTTGAAGGCCAAATCACATATCGTGATACTACATGAAATAGTATCGAAATATTGGTAAAAATGAATATATTTACGTAATATCAAACTACATGAAAAACGTGAAAAAAGTCACTATATAACTATATTTGAGGATTTTGACTTCAAATCATAGAGCGAGGTTTCGTATTATTTAGTTCCAAGAAAAGACATATGACAATGTTGTTTCCAATACAAATGTTGTTTCCAATACAATGTGTTTTCATTAGAAATAACTAAAATGTTTTTGATTTTCCGTCTATATTAACGAGAGAAGATGTACACGTAAAACCGCTCTAATTCGGCTGAAACGTCGATATATGCAATAAAAACCGAACTTCTCCCCTTTTCAATATCTTACTCTTTATTTTAACGAGAAACAAATGGATGATTGAAAATGAAGTATTTAAGGTTATTATCTAATCAATTATGTGTTTGCATCATTTTTATCGTATATATATGAATTAATACCCATGGACTGAAAATTCACAAAAACGTGGAAAACGGCAAAATATTGCCTAATTCGATGATATTTTGTTTAAATCAAATGAAGGAAAAGGGGATGATAAACGTCAAAATATTGCTAAATTCGATTATTTTTCGTACGAAACAAAATGCAAGAAAACTTGCTTAAATGCAATATTATGCGAAATTCTGAGATTTCAAGGCCAAATCACATATCGTGATACTACATGAAATAGAATCGAAATATTGGTAAAGATGAATATATTTACGTAATATCAAACTACATGAAAATAGTGAAAAAAGTCACTATTTAACCATATTTGAGGATTATAACTTAGAATCATAGAGCGAGGTTTCGTATTATTTAGATCCAAGAAAAGACATATGACAATGTTGTTTCCAATACAAATGATAAAAATCAATGTGTTTTCATTAGAATTAACTAAAATGTTCCTGATTTTCCGTTTATATTACTGATGAAAGATGTACACGTAAAACCGCTCTGATCCGGCTGAAACGTCGATATATGCAATAAAAACAGAACTTCTCCCCTTTTCAATATCTTACTCAGTGTTTTAACGAGAAACAAATAGTTGATTGAAAATGAAGTATTTAAGGTTAATATCTGATCAATTATGTGTTTGCATCATTTTTATCGTATATATAATGAATTAATACCCATAGACTGAAAATTCACAAAAACGTGGAAAAACGGCAAAATATTGCCTAATTCGATGATATTTTGTTTAAATCAAATAAAGGAAAAGGGAATGATAAACGTCAAAATATTGCTGAATTCGAAGATTTTTCGTACGAAACAAAATGCAAGAAAATTTGCTTAAAATGCAATATTATGCGAAATTCTGAGATTTCAAGACCAAATCACATATCGTGATACTACATGAAATAGTATCGAAATATTGGTAAAAATGATTATATTTACGTAATATCAAACTACATAAAAATCGTGAAAAAAGTCACTATTTAACCATATATGAGGATTTTAACTTAGAATCATAGAGCGAGGTTTCGTATTATTTAGATCCAAGAAAAGACATATGACAATGTTGTTTCCAATACAAATGATAAAAATCAATGTGTTTTCAATAGAATTAACTAAAATGTTCCTGATTTTCCGTTTATATTACTGATGGAAGATGTTCACGTAAAACCGCTCTATTCCGGCTGAAACGTCGATATATGCAATAAAAACAGAACTTCTCCCCTTTTCAATATCATAATCAGTATTTTAACGAGAAACAAATAGTTGATTGAAAATGAAGTAATTAAGGTTATTATCTAATCAATTATGTGTTAAAACATTTTTATCGTATATATAATGAATAGACTGAAAATTCACAAAAACGTGGAAAAACGACAAAATATTGCCTAATTCGATGATATTTTGTTTAAATCACATGAAGGAAAAGGAGATGATAAACATTAAAATATTGCTAAATTCGATGATTTTTCGTACGAAACAAAATGCAAGAAAACTTGCTTAAAATGCAATATTATGCGAAATTCTGGGATTTGAAGGCTAAATCACATATCGTGATACTACATGAAATAGTATCGAAATATTGGTAAAAATGAATATATTTACGTAATATCAAACTACATGAAAAACGTGAAAAAAGTCTATATATAACCATATTTGAGGATTTTAACTTCAAATCATAGAGCGAGGTTTCGTATTATTTAGTTCCAAGAAAAGACATATGACAATGTTGTTTCCAATACAAATGATAAAAAACAATGTGTTTTCATTAGAAATAACTAAAATGTTTTTGATTTTCCGTTTATATTAACGAGGGAAGATGTACACGTAAAACCGCTCTAATCCGGCTGAAACGTCGATATATGCAATAAAAACCGAACTTCTCCCCATTTCAATATCTTACTCAGTATTTTAACGAGAAACAAATAGATGATTGAAAATGAAGTATTTAAGGTTATTATCTAATCAATTATGTGTTTGCATCATTTTTATCGTATATATAATGAATTAATACCCATAGACTGAAAATTCACAAAAACGTGGAAAAACGGCAAAATATTGCCTAATTCGGTGAAATTTTGTTTAAATCAAATAAAGGAAAAGGGATGATAAACGTCAAAATATTGCTAAATTCGATGATTTTTCGTACGAAACAAAATGCAAGAAAATTTGCTTAAAATGCAATATTATGCGAAATTCTGAGATTTCAAGACCAAATCACATATCGTGATACTACATGAAATAGTATCGAAATATTGGTAAAAATGATTATATTTACGTAATATCAAACTACATGAAAAACGTGAAAAAAGTCACTATTTAACCATATTTGAGGATTTTAACTTAGAATCATAGAGCGAGGTTTCGTATTATTTAGATCCAAGAAAAGACATATGACAATGTTGTTTCCAATACAAATGATAAAAATCAATGTGTTTTCATTAGAATTAACTAAAATGCTCCTGATTTTCCGTTTATATTACTGATGGAAGATGTACACGTAAAACCGCTCTATTCCGGCTGAAACGTCGATATATGCAATAAAAACAGAACTTCTCCCCTTTTCAATATCTTACTCAGTATTTTAACGAGAAACAAATAGTTGATTGAAAATGAAGTATTTAAGGTTATTATCTGATCAATTATGTGTTTGCATCATTTTTATCGTATATATAATGAATTAATACCCATAGACTGAAAATTCACAAAAACGTGGAAAAACGGCAAAATATTGCCTAATTCGGTGAAATTTTGTTTAAATCAAACAGAGGAAAAGGGATGATAAACGTCAAAATATTGCTAAATTCGATGATTTTTCGTACGAAACAAAATGCAAGAAAATTTGCTTAAAATGCAATATTATGCGAAATTCTGAGATTTCAAGACCAAATCACATATCGTGATACTACATGAAATAGTATCGAAATATTGGTAAAAATGATTATATTTACGTAATATCAAACTACATGAAAAACGTGAAAAAAGTCACTATTTAACCATATTTGAGGATTTTAACTTAGAATCATAGAGCGAGGTTTCGTATTATTTAGATCCAAGAAAAGACATATGACAATGTTGTTTCCAATACAAATGATAAAAATCAATGTGTTTTCATTAGAATTAACTAAAATGTTCCTGATTTTCCGTTTATATTACTGATGGAAGATGTACACGTAAAACCGCTCTATTTCGGCTGAAACGTCGATATATGCAATAAAAACAGAACTTCTCCCCTGTTCAATATCTTACTCAGTATTTTAACGAGAAACAAATTGTTGATTGAAAATGAAGTTTTTAAGGTTATTATCTACTCAATTATGTGTTTGCATCCTTTTTATCGTATATATAATGAATTAATACCCATAGACTGAAAATTCACAAAAACGTGGAAAAACGGCAAAATATTGCCTAATTCGATTATATTTTGTTTAAATCAAATAAAGGAAAAGGGGATGATAAACGTCAAAATATTGCTAAATTCGATGATTTTTCGTACGAAACAAAATGCAAGAAAACTTGCTTAAAATGCAATATTATGCGAAATTCTGGGATTTTAAGGCCAAATCATATATCGTGATACTACATGAAATAGTATCGAAATATTGGTAAAAATGAATATATTTACGTAATATCAAACTACATGAAAAACGTGAAAAAAGTCACTATATAACCATATTTGAGGATTTTAACTTCAAATCATAGAGCGAGGTTTCGTATTATTTAGTTCCAAGAAAAGACATATGACAATGTTTTTTCCAATACAAATGATAAAAAACAATGTGTTTTCATTAGAATTAACTATAATGTTCTTGATTTTCCGTTTATATTAACGAGGGAAGATGTACACGTAAAACCGCTCTAATCCGGCTGAAACGTCGATATATGCAATGAAAACCGAACTTCTCCCCTTTTCAATATCTTACTCAGTATTTTAACGAGAAACAAATAGATGATTGAAAATGAAGTATTTATGGTTATTATCTAATCAATTATGTGTTTGCATCATTTTTATCGTATATATATGAATTAATACCCATGGACTGAAAATTCACAAAAACGTGGAAAACGGCAAAATATTGCCTAATTCGATGATATTTTGTTTAAATCACATGAAGGAAAAGGGGATGATAAACGTCAAAATATTGCTAAATTCGATTATTTTTCGTACGAAACAAAATGCAAGAAAACTTGCTTAAATGCAATATTATGCGAAATTCTGAGATTTCAAGGCCAAATCACATATCGTGATACTACATGAAATAGAATCGAAATATTGGTAAAAATGAATATATTTACGTAATATCAAACTACATGAAAATCGTGAAAAAAGTCACTATTTAACCATATTTGAGGATTATAACTTAGAATCATAGAGCGAGGTTTCGTATTATTTAGATCCAAGAAAAGACATATGACAATGTTGTTTCCAATACAAATGATAAAAATCAATGTGTTTTCATTAGAATTAACTAAAATGTTCCTGATTTTCCGTTTATATTACTGATGAAAGATGTACACGTAAAACCGCTCTGATCCGGCTGAAACGTCGATATATGCAATAAAAACAGAACTTCTCCCCTTTTCAATATCTTACTCAGTGTTTTAACGAGAAACATATAGTTGATTGAAAATGAAGTATTTAAGGTTAATATCTGATCAATTATGTGCTTGCATCATTTTTATCGTATATATAATGAATTAATACCCATAGACTGAAAATTCACAAAAACGTGGAAAAACGGCAAAATATTGCCTAATTCGATGATATTTTGTTTAAATCAAATAAAGGAAAAGGGAATGATAAACGTCAAAATATTGCTGAATTCGAAGATTTTTCGTACGAAACAAAATGCAAGAAAATTTGCTTAAAATGCAATATTATGCGAAATTCTGAGATTTCAAGACCAAATCACATATCGTGATACTACATGAAATAGTATCGAAATATTGGTAAAAATGATTATATTTACGTAATATCAAACTACATAAAAATCGTGAAAAAAGTCACTATTTAACCATATATGAGGATTTTAACTTAGAATCATAGAGCGAGGTTTCGTATTATTTAGATCCAAGAAAAGACATATGACAATGTTGTTTCCAATACAAATGATAAAAATCAATGTGTTTTCAATAGAATTAACTAAAATGTTCCTGATTTTCCGTTTATATTACTGATGGAAGATGTTCACGTAAAACCGCTCTATTCCGGCTGAAACGTCGATATATGCAATAAAAACAGAACTTCTCCCCTTTTCAATATCTTAATCAGTATTTTAACGAGAAACAAATAGTTGATTGAAAATGAAGTAATTAAGGTTATTATCTAATCAATTATGTGTTAAAACATTTTTATCGTATATATAATGAATTAATACCCATAGACTGAAAATTCACAAAAACGTGGAAAAACGGCAAAATATTGCCTAATTCGATGATATTTTGGTTAAATCACATGAAGGAAAAGGAGATGATAAACGTTAAAATATTGCTAAATTCGATGATTTTTCGTACGAAACAAAATGCAAGAAAACTTGCTTAAAATGCAATATTATGCGAAATTCTGATATTTCATGGCCAAATCACATATCGTGATACTACATGAAATAGTATCGAAATATTGGTAAAAATGAATATATTTACGTAATATCAAACTACATGAAAAACGTGAAAAAAGTCACTATATAACCATATTTGAGGATTTTAACTTCAAATCATAGAGCGAGGTTTCGTATTATTTAGTTCCAAGAAAAGACATATGACAATGTTGTTTCCAATACAAATGATAAAAAACAATGTGTTTTCATTAGAAATAACTAAAATGTTTTTGATTTTCCGTTTATATTAACGAGGGAAGATGTACACGTAAAACCGCTCTAATCCGGCTGAAACGTCGATATATGCAATAAAAACCGAACTTCTCCCCTTTTCAATATCTTACTCAGTATTTTAACGAGAAACAAATAGATGATTGAAAATGAAGTATTTAAGGTTATTATCTAATCAATTATGTGTTTGCATCATTTTTATCGTATATATATATATGAATTATTACCCATGGACGGAAAATTCACAAAAACGTGGAAAACGGCAAAATATTGCCTAATTCGATGATATTTTGTTTAAATCACATGAAGGAAAAGGAGATGATAAACGTTAAAATATTGCTAAATTCGATGATTTTTCGTACGAAACAAAATGCAACAAAACTTGCTTAAAATGCAATATTATGCGAAATTCTGGGATTTGAAGGCCAAATCACATATCGTGATACTACATGAAATAGTATCGAAATATTGGTAAAAATGAATATATTTACGTAATATCAAACTACATGAAAAACGTGAAAAAAGTCACTATATAACCATATTTGAGGATTTTAACTTCAAATCATAGAGCGAGGTTTCGTATTATTTAGATCCAAGAAAAGACATATGACAATGTTGTTTCCAATACAAATGATAAAAATCAATGCGTTTTCATTAGAATTAACTAAAATGTTCCTGATTTTCCGTTTATATTACTGATGGAAGATGTACACGTAAAACCGCTCTATTCCGGCTGAAACGTCGATATATGCAATAAAAACAGAACTTCTCCCCTTTTCAATATCTTACTCAGTATTTTAACGAGAAACAAATAGTTGATTGAAAATGAAGTATTTAAGGTTATTATCTGATCAATTATGTGTTTGCATCATTTTTATCGTATATATAATGAATTAATACCCATAGACTGAAAATTCACAAAAACGTGGAAAAACAGCAAAATATTGCCTAATTCGATGATATTTTGTTTAAATCAAATAAAGGAAAAGGGATGATAAACGTCAAAATATTGCTAAATTCGATGATTTTTCGTACGAAACAAAATGCAAGAAAATTTGCTTAAAATGCAATATTATGCGAAATTCTGAGATTTAAAGACCAAATCACATATCGTGATACTACATAAAATAGTATCGAAATATTTGTAAAAATGATTATATTTACGTAATATCAAACTACATGAAAAACGTGAAAAAAGTCACTATTTACCCATATTTGAGGATTTTAACTTAGAATCATAGAGCGAGGTTTCGTATTATTTAGATCCAAGAAAAGACATATGACAATGTTGTTTCCAATACAAATGATAAAAATCAATGTGTTTTCATTAGAATTAACTAAAATGTTCCTGATTTTACGCTTATATTACTGATGGAAGATGTACACGTAAAACCGCTCTATTTCGGCTGAAACGTCGATATATGCAATAAAAACAGAACTTCTCCCCTGTTCAATATCTTACTCAGTATTTTAACGAGAAACAAATTGTTGATTGAAAATGAAGTATTTAAGGTTATTATCTACTCAATTATGTGTTTGCATCCTTTTTATCGTATATATAATGAATTAATACCCATAGACTGAAAATTCACAAAAACGTGGAAAAACGTCAAAATATTGCCTAATTCGATTACATTTTGTTTAAATCAAATAAAGGAAAAGGGGATGATAAACGTCAAAATATTGCTAAATTCGATGATTTTTCGTACGAAACAAAATGCAAGAAAACTTGCTTAAAATGCAATATTATGCGAAATTCTGAGATTTGAAGGCCAAATCACATATCGTGATACTACATGAAATAGTATCGAAATATTGGTAAAAATGAATATATTTACGTAATATCAAACTACATGAAAAACGTGAAAAAAGTCACTATTTAACCATATTTGAGGATTTTAACTTCAAATCATAGAACGAGGTTTCGTATTATTTAGATCCAAGAAAAGACATATGACAATGTTGTTTCCAATACAAATGATATAAAACAATGTGTTTTCATTAGAAATAACTAAAATGTTCTTGATTTTCCGTTTATATTAACGATGGAAGATGTACACGTAAAACCGCTCTAATCCGGCTGAAACGTCGATATATGCAATAAAAACCGAACTTCTCCCCTTTTCAATATCTTACTCAGTATTTTAACGAGAAACAAATAGATGATTGAAAATGAAGTATTTAAGGTTATTATCTAATCAATTATGTGTTTGCATCATTTTTATCGTATATATATGAATTAATACCCATGGACTGAAAATTCACAAAAACGTGGAAAACGGCAAAATATTGCCTAATTCGATGATATTTTGTTAAAATCACATGAAGGAAAAGGGGATGATATACGTCAAAATATTGCTGATTTCGAAGATTTTTCGTACGAAACAAAATGCGGAAAATTTGCTTAAAATGCAATATTATGCGAAATTCTGAGATTTCAAGACCAAATCACATATCGTGATACTACATGAAATAGTATCGAAATATTGGTAAAAATGATTATATTTACGTAATATCAAACTACATAAAAATCGTGAAAAAAGTCACTATTTAACCATATATGAGGATTTTAACTTAGAATCATAGAGCGAGGTTTCGTATTATTTAGATCCAAGAAAAGACATATGACAATGTTGTTTCCAATACAAATGATAAAAATCAATGTGTTTTCAATAGAATTAACTAAAATGTTCCTGATTTTCCGTTTATATTACTGATGGAAGATGTTCACGTAAAACCGCTCTATTCCGGCTGAAACGTCGATATATGCAATAAAAACAGAACTTCTCCCCTTTTCAATATCTTAATCAGTATTTTAACGAGAAACAAATAGTTGATTGAAAATGAAGTAATTAAGGTTATTATCTAATCAATTATGTGTTAAAACATTTTTATCGTATATATAATGAATTAATACCCATAGACTGAAAATTCACAAAAACGTGGAAAAACGGCAAAATATTGCCTAATTCGATGATATTTTGTTTAAATCACATGAAGGAAAAGGAGATGATAAACGTTAAAATATTGCTAAATTCGATGATTTTTCGTACGAAACAAAATGCAAGAAAACTTGCTTAAAATGCAATATTATGCGAAATTCTGGGATTTGAATTCCAAATCACATATCGTGATACTACATGAAATAGTATCGAAATATTGGTAAAAATGAATATATTTACGTAATATCAAACTACATGAAAAACGTGAAAAAAGTCACTATATAACCATATTTGAGGATTTTAACTTCAAATCATAGAGCGAGGTTTCGTATTATTTAGTTCCAAGAAAAGACATATGACAATGTTGTTTCCAATACAAATGATAAAAAACAATGTGTTTTCATTAGAAATAACTAAAATGTTTTTGATTTTCCGTTTATATTAACGAGGGAAGATGTACACGTAAAACCGCTCTAATCCGGCTGAAACGTCGATATATGCAATAAAAACCGAACTTCTCCCCTTTTCAATATCTTACTCAGTATTTTAACGAGAAACAAATAGATGATTGAAAATGAAGTATTTAAGGTTATTATCTAATCAATTATGTGTTTGCATCATTTTTATCGTATATATATATATATGAATTATTACCCATGGACGGAAAATTCACAAAAACGTGGAAAACGGCAAAATATTGCCTAATTCGATGATATTTTGTTTAAATCACATGAAGGAAAAGATGATAAACGTTAAAATATTGCTAAATTCGATGATTTTTCGTACGAAACAAAATGCAACAAAACTTGCTTAAAATGCAATATTATGCGAAATTCTGGGATTTGAAGGCCAAATCACATATCGTGATACTACATGAAATAGTATCGAAATATTGGTAAAAATGAATATATTTACGTAATATCAAACTACATGAAAAACGTGAAAAAAGTCACTATATAACCATATTTGAGGATTTTAACTTCAAATCATAGAGCGAGGTTTCGTATTATTTAGATCCAAGAAAAGACATATGACAATGTTGTTTCCAATACAAATGATAAAAATCAATGTGTTTTCATTAGAATTAACTAAAATGTTCCTGATTTTCCGTTTATATTACTGATGGAAGATGTACACATAAAACCGCTCTATTCCGGCTGAAACGTCGATATATGCAATAAAAACAGAACTTCTCCCCTTTTCAATATCTTACTCAGTATTTTAACGAGAAACAAATAGTTGATTGAAAATGAAGTATTTAAGGTTATTATCTGATCAATTATGTGTTTGCATCATTTTTATAGTATATATAATGAATTAATACCCATAGACTGAAAAGTCACAAAAACGTGGAAAAACGGCAAAATATTGCCTAATTCGATGATATTTTGTTTAAATCAAATAAAGGAAAAGGGATGATAAACGTCAAAATATTGCTAAATTCGATGATTTTTCGTACGAAACAAAATGCAAGAAAATTTGCTTAAAATGCAATATTATGCGAAATTCTGAGATTTGAAGGCCAAATCACATATCGTGATACTACATGAAATAGTATCGAAATATTGGTAAAAATGAATATATTTACGTAATATCAAACTACATGAAAAACGTGAAAAAAGTCACTATATAACCATATTTGAGGATTTTAACTTCAAATCATAGAACGAGGTTTCGTATTATTTAGATCCAAGAAAAGACATATGACAATGTTGTTTCCAATACAAATGATATAAAACAATGTGTTTTCATTAGAAATAACTAAAATGTTCTTGATTTTCCGTTTATATTAACGATGGAAGATGTACACGTAAAACCGCTCTAATCCGGCTGAAACGTCGATATATGCAATAAAAACCGAACTTCTCCCCTTTTCAATATCTTACTCAGTATTTTAACGAGAAACAAATAGATGATTGAAAATGAAGTATTTAAGGTTATTATCTAATCAATTATGTGTTTGCATCATTTTTATCGTATATATATGAATTAATACCCATGGACTGAAAATTCACAAAAACGTGGAAAACGGCAAAATATTGCCTAATTCGATGATATTTTGTTTAAATCACATGAAGGAAAAGGGGATGATAAACGTCAAAATATTGCTGATTTCGAAGATTTTTCGTACGAAACAAAATGCGGAAAATTTGCTTAAAATGCAATATTATGCGAAATTCTGAGATTTCAAGACCAAATCACATATCGTGATACTACATGAAATAGTATCGAAATATTGGTAAAAATGATTATATTTACGTAATATCAAACTACATAAAAATCGTGAAAAAAGTCACTATTTAACCATATATGAGGATTATAACTTAGAATCATAGAGCGAGGTTTCGTATTATTTAGATCCAAGAAAAGACATATGACAATGTTGTTTCCAATACAAATGATAAAAATCAATTTGTTTTCAATAGAATTAACTAAAATGTTCCTGATTTTCCGTTTATATTACTGATGGAAGATGTTCACGTAAAACCGCTCTATTCCGGCTGAAACGTCGATATATGCAATAAAAACAGAACTTCTCCCCTTTTCAATATCTTAATCAGTATTTTAACGAGAAACAAATAGTTGATTGAAAATGAAGTATTTAAGGTTATTATCTACTCAATTATGTGTTTGCATCCTTTTTATCGTATATATAATGAATTAATACCCATAGACTGAAAATTCACAAAAACGTGGAAAACGGCAAAATATTGCCTAATTCGATGATATTTTGTTTAAATCACATGAAGGAAAAGGAGATGATAAACGTTAAAATATTGCTAAATTCGATGATTTTTCGTACGAAACAAAATGCAAGAAAACTTGCCTAAAATGCAATATTATGCGAAATTCTGGGATTTGAAGGCCAAATCACATATCGTGATACTACATGAAATTGTATCGAAATATTGGTAAAAATGAATATATTTACGTAATATCAAACTACATGAAAAACGTGAAAAAAGTCACTGTATAACCATATTTGAGGATTTTAACTTCAAATCATAGAGCGAGGTTTCGTATTATTTAGTTCCAAGAAAAGACATATGACAATGTTGTTTCCAATACAAATGATAAAAAACAATGTGTTTTCATTAGAATTAACTATAATGATCTTGATTTTCCGTTTATATTAACGAGGGAAGATGTACACGTAAAACCGCTCTAATCCGGCTGAAACGTCGATATATGCAATGAAAACCGAACTTCTCCCCTTTTCAATATCTTACTCTGTATTTTAACGAGAAACAAATAGATGATTGAAAATGAAGTATTTATGGTTATTATCTGATCAATTATGTTTTTGCATCATTTTTATCGTATATATATGAATTAATACCCATGGACTGAAAATTCACAAAAACGTGGAAAACGGCAAAATATTGCCTAATTCGATGATATTTTGTTTAAATCACATGAAGGAAAAGGGGATGATAAACGTCAAAATATTGCTAAATTCGATGATTTTTCGTACGAAACAAAATGCAAGAAAACTTGCTTAAATGCAATATTATGCGAAATTTTGAGATTTCAAAGCCAAATCACATATCGTGATACTACGTGAAATAGTATCGAAATATTGGTAAAAATGAATATATTTACGTAATATCAAACTACATGAAAATCGTGAAAAAAGTCACTATTTAACCATATTTGAGGATTATAACTTAGAATCATAGAGCGAGGTTTCGTATTATTTAGATCCAAGAAAAGACATATGACAATGTTGTTTCCAATACAAATGATAAAAAACAATGTGTTTTCATTAGAAATAACTAAAATGTTTTTGATTTTCCGTCTATATTAACGAGGGAAGATGTACACGTAAAACCGCTCTAATTCGGCTGAAACGTCGATATATGCAATAAAAACCGAACTTCTCCCCTTTTCAATATCTTACTCTGTATTTTAACGAGAAACAAATAGATGATTGAAAATGAAGTATTTAAGGTTATTATCTAATCAATTATGTGTTTGCATCATTTTTATCGTATATATATGAATTAATACCCATGGACTGAAAATTCACAAAAACGTGGAAAACGGCAAAATATTGCCTAATTCGATGATATTTTGTTTAAATCAAATGAAGGAAAAGGGGATGATAAACGTCAAAATATTGCTAAATTCGATTATTTTTCGTACGAAACAAAATGCAAGAAAACTTGCTTAAATGCAATATTATGCGAAATTCTGAGATTTCAAGGCCAAATCACATATCGTGATACTACATGAAATAGAATCGAAATATTGGTAAAAATGAATATATTTACGTAATATCAAACTACATGAAAATCGTGAAAAAGTCACTATTTAACCATATTTGAGGATTATAACTTAGAATCATAGAGCGAGGTTTCGTATTATTTAGATCCAAGAAAAGACATATGACAATGTTGTTTCCAATACAAATGATAAAAATCAATGTGTTTTCATTAGAATTAACTAAAATGTTCCTGATTTTCCGTTTATATTACTGATGAAAGATGTACACGTAAAACCGCTCTGATCCGGCTGAAACGTCGATATATGCAATAAAAACAGAACTTCTCCCCTTTTCAATATCTTACTCAGTGTTTTAACGAGAAACAAATAGTTGATTGAAAATGAAGTATTTAAGGTTAATATCTGATCAATTATGTGTTTGCATCATCTTTATCGTATATATAATGAATTAATACCCATAGACTGAAAATTCACAAAAACGTGGAAAAACGGCAAAATATTGCCTAATTCGATGATATTTTATTTAAATCAAATAAAGGAAAAGGGAATGATAAACGTCAAAATATTGCTGAATTCGAAGATTTTTCGTACGAAACAAAATGCAAGAAAATTTGCTTAAAATGCAATATTATGCGAAATTCTGAGATTTCAAGACCAAATCACATATCGTGATACTACATAAAATAGTATCGAAATATTGGTAAAAATGATTATATTTACGTAATATCAAACTACATAAAAATCTTGAAAAAAGTCACTATTTAACCATATATGAGGATTTTAACTTAGAATCATAGAGCGAGGTTTCGTATTATTTAGATCCAAGAAAAGACATATGACAATGTTGTTTCCAATACAAATGATAAAAATCAACGTGTTTTCAATAGAATTAACTAAAATGTTCCTGATTTTCCGTTTATATTACTGATGGAAGATGATCACGTAAAACCGCTCTATTCAGGCTGAAACGTCGATATATGCAATAAAAACAGAACTTCTCCCCTTTTCAATATCTTAATCAGTATTTTAACGAGAAACAAATAGTTGATTGAAAATGAAGTAATTAAGGTTATTATCTAATCAATTATGTGTTAAAACATTTTTATCGTATATATAATGAATTAATACCCATAGACTGAAAATTCACAAAAACGTGGAAAAACGGCAAAATATTGCCTAATTCGATGATATTTTGTTTAAATCACATGAAGGAAAAAGAGATGATAAACGTTTAAATATTGCTAAATTCGATGATTTTTCGTACGAAACAAAATGCAACAAAACTTGCTTAAAATGCAATATTATGCGAAATTCTGGGATTTGAAGGCCAAATCACATATCGTGATACTACATGAAATAGTATCGAAATATTGGTAAAAATGAATATATTTACGTAATATAAAACTACATGAAAAACGTGAAAAAAGTCACTATATAACCATATTTGAGGATTTTAACTTCAAATCATAGAGCGAGGTTTCGTATTATTTAGTTCCAAGAAAAGACATATGACAATGTTGTTTCCAATACAAATGATAAAAAACAATGTGTTTTCATTAGAAATAACTAAAATGTTTTTGATTTTCCGTTTATATTAACGAGGGAAGATGTACACGTAAAACCGCTCTAATCCGGCTGAAACGTCGATATATGCAATAAAAACCGAACTTCTCCCCTTTTCAATATCTTACTCAGTATTTTAACGAGAAACAAATAGATGATTGAAAATGAAGTATTTAAGGTTATTATCTAATCAATTATGTGTTTGCATCATTTTTATCGTATATATATATATGAATTATTACCCATGGACGGAAAATTCACAAAAACGTGGAAAACGGCAAAATATTGCCTAATTCGATGATATTTTGTTTAAATCACATGAAGGAAAAGGAGATGATAAACGTTAAAATATTGCTAAATTCGATGATTTTTCGTACGAAACAAAATGCAACAAAACTTGCTTAAAATGCAATATTATGCGAAATTCTGGGATTTGAAGGCCAAATCACATATCGTGATACTACATGAAATAGTATCGAAATATTGGTAAAAATGAATATATTTACGTAATATCAAACTACATGAAAAACGTGAAAAAAGTCACTATATAACCATATTTGAGGATTTTAACTTCAAATCATAGAGCGAGGTTTCGTATTATTTAGATCCAAGAAAAGACATATGACAATGTTGTTTCCAATACAAATGATAAAAATCAATGTGTTTTCATTAGAATTAACTAAAATGTTCCTGATTTTCCGTTTATATTACTGATGAAAGATGTACACGTAAAACCGCTCTGATCCGGCTGAAACGTCGATATATGCAATAAAAACAGAACTTCTCCCCTTTTCAATATCTTACTCAGTGTTTTAACGAGAAACAAATAGTTGATTGAAAATGAAGTATTTAAGGTTAATTATCTGATCAATTATGTGTTTGCATCATTTTTATCGTATATATAATGAATTAATACCCATAGACTGAAAATTCACAAAAACGTGGAAAAACGGCAAAATATTGCCTAATTCGATGATATTTTATTTAAATCAAATAAAGGAAAAGGGAATGATAAACGTCAAAATATTGCTGAATTCGAATGATTTTTCGTACGAAACAAAATGCAAGAAAATTTGCTTAAAATGCAATATTATGCGAAATTCTGAGATTTCAAGACCAAATCACATATCGTGATACTACATAAAATAGTATCGAAATATTGGTAAAAATGATTATATTTACGTAATATCAAACTACATAAAAATCGTGAAAAAAGTCACTATTTAACCATATATGAGGATTTTAACTTAGAATCATAGAGCGAGGTTTCGTATTATTTAGATCCAAGAAAAGACATATGACAATGTTGTTTCCAATACAAATGATAAAAATCAATGTGTTTTCAATAGAATTAACTAAAATGTTCCTGATTTTCCGTTTATATTACTGATGGAAGATGTTCACGTAAAACCGCTCTATTCCGGCTGAAACGTCGATATATGCAATAAAAACAGAACTTCTCCCCTTTTCAATATCTTAATCAGTATTTTAACGAGAAACAAATAGTTGATTGAAAATGAAGTAATTAAGGTTATTATCTAATCAATTATGTGTTAAAACATTTTTATCGTATATATAATGAATTAATACCCATATACTGAAAATTCACAAAAACGTGGAAAAACGGCAAAATATTGCCTAATTCGATGATATTTTGTTTAAATCACATGAAGGAAAAGGAGATGATAAACGTTAAAATATTGCTAAATTCGATGATTTTTCGTACGAAACAAAATGCAAGAAAACTTGCTTAAAATGCAATATTATGCGAAATTCTGGGATTTGAAGGCCAAATCACATATCGTGATACTACATGAAATAGTATCGAAATATTGGTAAAAATGAATATATTTACGTAATATCAAACTACATGAAAAACGTGAAAAAGTCACTATATAACCATATTTGAGGATTTTAACTTCAAATCATAGAGCGAGGTTTCGTATTATTTAGTTCCAAGAAAAGACATATGACAATGTTGTTTCCAATACAAATGATAAAAAACAATGTGTTTTCATTAGAAATAACTAAAATGTTTTTGATTTTCCGTTTATATTAACGAGGGAAGATGTACACGTAAAACCGCTCTAATCCGGCTGAAACGTCGATATATGCAATAAAAACCGAACTTCTCCCCTTTTCAATATCTTACTCAGTATTTTAACGAGAAACAAATAGATGATTGAAAATGAAGTATTTAAGGTTATTATCTAATCAATTATGTGTTTGCATCATTTTTATCGTATATATATATATGAATTATTACCCATGGACGGAAAATTCACAAAAACGTGGAAAACGGCAAAATATTGCCTAATTCGATGATATTTTGTTTAAATCACATGAAGGAAAAGGAGATGATAAACGTTAAAATATTGCTAAATTCGATGATTTTTCGTACGAAACAAAATGCAACAAAACTTGCTTAAAATGCAATATTATGCGAAATTCTGGGATTTGAAGGCCAAATCACATATCGTGATACTACATGAAATAGTATCGAAATATTGGTAAAAATGAATATATTTACGTAATATCAAACTACATGAAAAACGTGAAAAAAGTCACTATATAACCATATTTGAGGATTTTAACTTCAAATCATAGAGCGAGGTTTCGTATTATTTAGATCCAAGAAAAGACATATGACAATGTTGTTTCCAATACAAATGATAAAAATCAATGTGTTTTCATTAGAATTAACTAAAATGTTCCTGATTTTCCGTTTATATTACTGATGGAAGATGTACACGTAAAACCGCTCTATTCCGGCTGAAACGTCGATATATGCAATAAAACAGAACTTCTCCCCTTTTCAATATCTTACTCAGTATTTTAACGAGAAACAAATAGTTGATTGAAAATGAAGTATTTAAGGTTATTATCTGATCAATTATGTGTTTGCATCATTTTTATCGTATATATAATGAATTAATACCCATAGACTGAAAATTCACAAAAACGTGGAAAAACGGCAAAATATTGCCTAATTCGATGATATTTTGTTTAAATCAAATAAAGGAAAAGGGATGATAAACGTCAAAATATTGCTAAATTCGATGATTTTTCGTACGAAACAAAATGCAAGAAAATTTGCTTAAAATGCAATATTATGCGAAATTCTGAGATTTCAAGACCAAATCACATATCGTGATACTACATAAAATAGTATCGAAATATTGGTAAAAATGATTATATATACGTAATATCAAACTACATGAAAAACGTGAAAAAAGTCACTATTTACCCATATTTGAGGATTTTAACTTAGAATCATAGAGCGAGGTTTCGTATTATTTAGATCCAAGAAAAGACATATGACAATGTTGTTTCCAATACAAATGATAAAAATCAATGTGTTTTCATTAGAATTAACTAAAATGTTCCTGATTTTACGCTTATATTACTGATGGAAGATGTACACGTAATACCGCTCTATTTCGGCTGAAACGTCGATATATGCAATAAAAACAGAACTTCTCCCCTGTTCAATATCTTACTCAGTATTTTAACGAGAAACAAATTGTTGATTGAAAATGAAGTATTTAAGGTTATTATCTACTCAATTATGTGTTTGCATCCTTTTTATCGTATATATAATGAATTAATACCCATAGACTGAAAATTCACAAAAACGTGGAAAAACGGCAAAATATTGCCTAATTCGATTATATTTTGTTTAAATCAAATAAAGGAAAAGGGGATGATAAACGTCAAAATATTGCTAAATTCGATGATTTTTCGTACGAAACAAAATGCAAGAAAACTTGCTTAAAATGCAATATTATGCGAAATTCTGAGATTTGAAGGCCAAATCACATATCGTGATACTACATGAAATAGTGTCGAAATATTGGTAAAAATGAATATATTTACGTAATATCAAACTACATGAAAAACGTGAAAAAAGTCACTATATAACCATATTTGAGGATTTTAACTTCAAATCATAGAACGAGGTTTCGTATTATTTAGATCCAAGAAAAGACATATGACAATGTTGTTTCCAATACAAATGATATAAAACAATGTGTTTTCATTAGAAATAACTAAAATGTTCTTGATTTTCCGTTTATATTAACGATGGAAGATGTACACGTAAAACCGCTCTAATCCGGCTGAAACGTCGATATATGCAATAAAAACCGAACTTCTCCCCTTTTCAATATCTTACTCAGTATTTTAACGAGAAACAAATAGATGATTGAAAATGAAGTATATAAGGTTATTATCTAATCAATTATGTGTTTGCATCATTTTTATCGTATATATATGAATTAATACCCATGGACTGAAAATTCACAAAAACGTGGAAAACGGCAAAATATTGCCTAATTCGATGATATTTTGTTTAAATCACATGAAGGAAAAGGGGATGATAAACGTCAAAATATTGCTGAATTCGAAGATTTTTCGTACGAAACAAAATGCAAGAAAATTTGCTTAAAATGCAATATTATGCGAAATTCTGAGATTTCAAGACCAAATCACATATCGTGATACTACATGAAATAGTATCGAAATATTGGTAAAAATGATTATATTTACGTAATATCAAACTACATAAAAATCGTGAAAAAAGTCACTATTTAACCATATATGAGGATTTTAACTTAGAATCATAGAGCGAGGTTTCGTATTATTTAGATCCAAGAAAAGACATATGACAATGTTGTTTCCAATACAAATGATAAAAATCAATGTGTTTTCAATAGAATTAACTAAAATGTTCCTGATTTTCCGTTTATATTACTGATGGAAGATGTTCACGTAAAACCGCTCTATTCCGGCTGAAACGTCGATATATGCAATAAAAACAGAACTTCTCCCCTTTTCAATATCTTAATCAGTATTTTAACGAGAAACAAATAGTTGATTGAAAATGAAGTAATTAAGGTTATTATCTAATCAATTATGTGTTAAAACATTTTTATCGTATATATAATGAATTAATACCCATAGACTGAAAATTCACAAAAACGTGGAAAAACGGCAAAATATTGCCTAATTCGATGATATTTTGTTTAAATCACATGAAGGAAAAGGAGATGATAAACGTTAATATATTGCTAAATTCGATGATTTTTCGTACGAAACAAAATGCAAGAAAACTTGCTTAAAATGCAATATTATGCGAAATTCTGGGATTTGAAGGCCAAATCACATATCGTGATACTACATGAAATAGTATCGAAATATTGGTAAAAATGAATATATATACGTAATATCAAACTACATGAAAAACGTGAAAAAAGTCACTATATAACCATATTTGAGGATTTTAACTTCAAATCATAGAGCGAGGTTTCGTATTATTTAGATCCAAGAAAAGACATATGACAATGTTGTTTCCAATACAAATGATAAAAATCAATGTGTTTTCATTAGAATTAACTAAAATGTTTCCTGATTTTCCGTTTATATTACTGATGGAAGATGTACACGTAAAACCGCTCTATTCCGGCTGAAACGTCGATATATGCAATAAAAACAGAACTTCTCCCCTTTTCAATATCTTACTCAGTATTTTAACGAGAAACAAATAGTTGATTGAAAATGAAGTATTTAAGGTTATTATCTGATCAATTATGTGTTTGCATCATTTTTATCGTATATATAATGAATTAATACCCATAGACTGAAAATTCACAAAAACGTGGAAAAACGGCAAAATATTGCCTAATTCGATGATATTTTGTTTAAATCAAATAAAGGAAAAGGGATGATAAACGTCAAAATATTGCTAAATTCGATGATTTTTCGTACGAAACAAAATGCAAGAAAATTTGCTTAAAATGCAATATTATGCGAAATTCTGAGATTTCAAGACCAAATCACATATCGTGATACTACATAAAATAGTATCGAAATATTGGTAAAAATGATTATATTTACGTAATATCAAACTACATGAAAAACGTGAAAAAGTCACTATTTACCCATATTTGAGGATTTTAACTTAGAATCATAGAGCGAGGTTTCGTATTATTTAGATCCAAGAAAAGACATATGACAATGTTGTTTCCAATACAAATGATAAAAATCAATGTGTTTTCATTAGAATTAACTAAAATGTTCCTGATTTTCCGCTTATATTACTGATGAAGATGTACACGTAAAACCGCTCTATTTCGGCTAAAACGTCGATATATGCAATAAAAACAGAACTTCTCCCCTGTTCAATATCTTACTCAGTATTTTAACGAGAAACAAATTGTTGATTGAAAATGAAGTATTTAAGGTTATTATCTACTCAATTATGTGTTTGCATCCTTTTTATCGTATATATAATGAATTAATACCCATAGACTGAAAATTCACAAAAACGTGGAAAAACGGCAAAATATTGCCTAATTCGATTATATTTTGTTTAAATCAAATAAAGGAAAAGGGGATGATAAACGTCAAAATATTGCTAAATTCGATGATTTTTCGTACGAAAAAAATGCAAGAAAACTTGCTTAAAATACAATATTTTGCGAAATTCTGAGATTTCAAGGCCAAATCACATATCGTGATACTACATGAAATAGTATCGAAATATTGGTAAAAATGAATATATTTACGTAATATCAAAATACATAAAAATCGTGAAAAAGTCACTATTTAACCATATTTGAGGATTTTAACTTAGAATCATAGAGCGAGGTTTCGTATTATTTAGATCCAAGAAAAGACATGACAATGTTGTTTCCAATACAAATGATAAAAATCAATGTGTTTTCAATAGAATTAACTAAAATGTTCCTGATTTTCCGTTTATATTACTGATGGAAGATGTACACGTAAAACCGCTCTATTCCGGCTGAAACGTCGATATATGCAATAAAAACAGAACTTCTCCCCTTTTCAATATCTTACTCAGTATTTTAACGAGAAACAAATAGATGATTGAAAATGAAGTATTTAAGGTTATTATCTAATCAATTATGTGTTTGCATCATTTTTATCGTATATATATATATATGAATTAATACCCATGGACGGAAAATTCACAAAAACGTGGAAAACGGCAAAATATTGCCTAATTCGATGATATTTTGTTTAAATCACATGAAGGAAAAGGAGATGATGAACGTTAAAATATTGCTAAATTCGATGATTTTTAGTACGAAACAAAATGCAACAAAACTTGCTTAAAATGCAATATTATGCGAAATTCTGGGATTTGAAAGCCAAATCACATATCATGATACTACATGAAATAGTATCGAAATATTGGTAAAAATGAATATATTTACGTAATATCAAACTACATGAAAAACGTGAAAAAAGTCACTATATAACCATATTTGAGGATTTTAACTTCAAATCATAGAGCGAGGTTTCGTATTATTTAGATCCAAGAAAAGACATATGACAATGTTGTTTCCAATACAAATGATAAAAATCAATGTGTTTTCATTAGAATTAACTAAAATGTTCCTGATTTTCCGTTTATATTACTGATGGAAGATGTACACGTAAAACCGCTCTATTCCGGCTGAAACGTCGATATATGCAATAAAAACAGAACTTCTCCCCTTTTCAATATCTTACTCAGTATTTTAACGAGAAACAAATAATTGATTGAAAATGAAGTATTTAAGGTTATTATCTGATCAATTATGTGTTTGCATCATTTTTATCGTATATATAATGAATTAATACCCATAGACTGAAAATTCACAAAAACGTGGAAAAACGGCAAAATATTGCCTAATTCGGTGAAATTTTGTTTAAATCAAATAAAGGAAAAGGGATGATAAACGTCAAAATATTGCTAAATTCGACGATTTTTCGTACGAAACAAAATGCAAGAAAATTTGCTTAAAATGCAATATTATGCGAAATTCTGAGATTTCTAGACCAAATCACATATCGTGATACTACATGAAATAGTATCGAAATATTGGTAAAAATGATTATATTTACGTAATATCAAACTACATGAAAAACGTGAAAAAAGTCACTATTTAACCATATTTGAGGATTTTAACTTAGAATCATAGAGCGAGGTTTCGTATTATTTAGATCCAAGAAAAGACATATGACAATGTTGTTTCCAATACAAATGATAAAAATCAATGTGTTTTCATTAGAATTAACTAAAATGTTCCTGATTTTCCGCTTATATTACTGATGGAAGATGTACACGTAAAACCGCTCTATTTCGGCTGAAACGTCGATATATGCAATAAAAACAGAACTTCTCCCCTGTTCAATATCTATTACTCAGTATTTTAACGAGAAACAAATTGTTGATTGAAAATGAAGTAATTAAGGTTATTATCTAATCAATTATGTGTTAAAACATTTTTATCGTATATATAATGAATTAATACCCATAGACTGAAAATTCACAAAAACGTGGAAAAACGGCAAAATATTGCCTAATTCGATGATATTTTGTTTAAATCACATGAAGGAAAAGGAGATGATAAACGTTAAAATATTGCTAAAATTC